>NC_142468.1:93163863-93466893 GCF_049115385.1 Moschus berezovskii
TAGGTTTCCCTGGTGCCTCAAATGGTAAAGAATCTGCCTGCAGTGCAAGAGAGCTGGATTCAATCCCTTGTCTGGAAGATCTCCAGAGAAGGTAATGGCTACCCATTCCAGTATTCTTGCCTGGAGAATTCCATGGACAGAGGACCCTGGTGAGCTACAGTCCATGGGGTCACAAAGAATCGGACACGACTGAGCGACTAACACTTTCTTTTTTGTTAGATCATGCATGTGATGTAAATTTGAACTAGAAATGCAAGTGTGGAAAGGCCTGTGATTGTGAAACTGATGCTTTTTCTATTTCTCCTCATAGTGGTTATATCTAGCTATCTTAGATTATAAAGACTGGAAATCTCTGTAGTCAGAGTGTCATTTCCTGCTTATTAGTCTGGTTTTCAGTTCCTTTTTATTTTCAGGGGATTGCAACAGTGTATAGAAATAAACCAGACTGAGAGAGCAGCTTGCAGCTAGATTGACTTTTAATTGCCAGGTAATATGTCGTAAATAAATGTAAAACGTAGATATGGATATTACTGCTTTTGGATAATAGAGGCAGGTAACAGACTTTTTTTCATGGTATATAAAAATATGATCTGAGTTGTTGATATGATGGCTTACACATATTATTCCTCATATAATATGTGTCTGTATTACAGTGATGGCTGTAGTAAGTAATTTTAGAATTTATAAACCTTTTTATAAAAAGGAATACTTTTTTCTTTGTTTTTTTTTTTAAAGCTTATTCAGTGCTTTGTTTTTAGTTCTCAAAATGAAGATAATTACCCCTACATATTTTAACACTGACTTTTTTGTGTAACAGAATAGGTAACAAAATGAGAGCTGTTGTGATTTTATGACCGTCATCCTTGCTCTCCTTGCTGTATGCCGAAGCCTCTGTCTCTCCACTCTTCTTCCTTATTCCCCTGTAGGAGGCTGCTCTAAAAATAGCTCCAGTAATAGATGCCCTACACAGGGTCAGACTGCTGAATCATTCAGTTCTTTTGTGAAGTTTAGGGATATGGAAAACAGCATCTGAGCTGGGTAGACAAACATGCTTCTAAATTGGCAGGTCATTATTCTCTTGAAAAATAAAGAATTATATTCTTCTCAATAACCATATAGTAAATAATTTTTAAAGTCTACTTTTAAAGAATATATTTTAAAAATCTGTAAAACGGTTTTGTGTCTTAACTTCAAAACATATTTTGAATGTGATTCCCAGAAGTGTGTTTTGTTAACTATAATCAGTTTGATATTAAGAGGTTGAGAGGTGAACTGTAAATACCCCCTGTATGTAAATATTTCGTCTTCTTTTTCTTTTCTTGGGCATGTTTTTTCCTCTTTGGAATAGTTTCAGTGCCCGTGAAACAGTTACTTCCAGAAAAGAATTTCTGGGAGGATTTGACACTTGACAGTGAAATAAAAGTGCTGACTTTTCCTCAACGTTGTAAGGATTTAGCTTTCTTAAATTAGCCGTAACCCCTTATTTTAGCTTTCCTCATTATTCCAAAATAATTATATGCAGGTTGTTGAGTGCTGGCTTCCCCAGTGTAACACCGGAACAACCTGCTGATAAAGAAAGGTTGAGATTACTACTTCCTGACGGGAAGAGCACATTTTCTTGACGCAGTCTTAGTCATATTTTAAGGACCAAGTCACGATATGTATTTTTGAGATTTCTTGGGGGTCTTGTTTAAGGTGGGTCTTTCAGTGCACTGGCTTCAGATTGATGAATTTATGACATAATAGGTTACCCCCTGGTGGCTCAGATGGTAAAGAATCTGCATGCAGTGCAGGAGACCCAGATTCAATCCCTGGGTTGGGAAGATTCCCTGGTGAAGGAAATGGCAACCCACTCTAGTATTCTTGCCTAGAAAATTCTGTGGACAGAGAAGCCTGGTGGGCTACCGTCCATGGGGTTGCAAAGAATCGGATACAACTGAGCAACTAACAGATTTCAGATTTTCAGGTTAGGATTGCCTGGCAGAACAAGATGAGCTTTTCAAAGTGATTGTTGGACCATGATACTAAACTTTTGTTTTCTCCGGCATTAATAACTGTCTGACTTCTCCCATTAACTGAAGGTCCAAACTCCCCAACAGAACTCTAAAATTCTTCTCTATATGGGCAAAGATCTCAAGCAATCTATCTGTTTCATTTTCTGACTTCGAAGATACCCCTTCCAGCCCTTTGTCCTCTGTCTCTAATGTAGATTGGTTGCCCTTAGGCTTGCTATGGAGATGATATCCTTGAGTTCCTCTTGTCTCTCTCCAATAGTGAATCGACTTCCTGGATCTTACGTATCTGCATCCTTGGTTCACTCTCGTATTAGAGCAACCATCTTCTGGTACTTTCAGCAGTCTTTTTTTTTTCCTTCTGTAAATAACCCATGCATAGATAAGTGATATGATAAATAGAATGCTTTCTTTTTGTCTATTGTAATGCTGGAAATTCATTACAGCATATATCTTAGAGTTGCTAGAAAGATTAAAGTTATAATTTTCTTATAGGAATGAAGTTTGGAACAACAACAATGATTGTGGGTAATTATTTTGCTTTTTAAAGTTCTGGAAAGGCTATCTCCTAAAATGACTTTGGGGTATATGTTGTTGAATTCTGATTTTTAATTTTTCAACTTGTGAATACTTTTTATTCCTCTATCGGATGAGAGTTAATAATTTTGAAAATTTGATAAAAACTTCTGGTAAAACTTTGCTTCTTAAATGAAAATAAATATAAAACATTGTAATCAAATAAACTTAAAAAACACTTTTCTCACAATTTATAGCCTGATATAATTTGAGTTTATATTTAATAGTAAAAAAACGGTCTTGAAATGTGTGTCTGTGTGTCTCTAGTCTTTGATGGTGGTAGGCTGGGGCCCCCCAAAAAGACTGTTTCTTAAAAAAATTGATGGCACTAGTCTATTTCCCTTCCAAATACCAATTGCAACTAAATGAAGCAAACAATCTCCAATTTTTATTGTCTTCATAACAAAACAAAATAAGAAACTCAGAACTGGATCACTTGCCCTTTCTCCTCTTATCTCCTCCCAGTTCAAAATGCTTGCATCTCGTAATAGGCAGCATTCTCTTAAATCTGCAGTTAGGCTCAATGCATTCAAGCCTCAGTACAATCTTGTTGTAGTTTTAGTATTTTCCTGGAAAATTGGTTTAGTGCGCCCACCATAGCCACTCTGCTTCCTGTTGTAATGCCTCTTTCCTTGGGCATACAGAGAATCCTTGCCCTTTTTGCACTGTCACTTTGTGGGATTTGTACTTGCTTACTTCTTAGAGAAGCCCAGTGGGTTTTAGGAACATTCTCCATGTTTGTGAGAGTGATCGCACAGAAAAAAGCAAATGTATTTTTTTTTTTAAAAAAAAAGATGCCTTGATTCAAAGGAGATTCAGGCTACTGCTTCTCAGTTTTCTCCCAGTTAGATGTCAGCAAAAAATGCTTATGCCCAGAAATATCTCAGATTCCAGGAAGAATTTAAGAGAAGAGATTCCTCAGACAGGCTTTCAATCTGACTGTAACTCTAAACTTCAGGAGACCAGATAGGAAGCAAGCTATCCTTTCCTTTTGGAAATTACAGTCCAGAAACAAGAAGAGGTAATCCACCACTCCTCCCCTCCGCCTCCACTCTCATTTCCGGGAATATCAGAGAGCGGTAACTGGTAGAGATGTTTCAAGAAGTTTGCTAACATTGAGAGTGTATACCCAGTGAGGGGAACTTGGTTGTCTTACTGTTTTCTGAAGACTTATTTTTCACCATGGTTGAAAATCTCTGGTAATCACTCACTCACATCTGTGGAGCAGGATTTTCAGTGGTGGGCCTGAGAATGGTAATGCCAAGTGAATGGTATTCATAGCCAGGGTGTTGATCAATGGTAGTTGTATTCCTTTTACATGGATTAGGGTTTAAGGAATTGGGAGAAAAATAGTACACAAAGGAAACTATATGGGAAAATGTCTTCAGCCAGATTCATTTCTCCTAAGTCCTCTAAAAATCATTGAGACGTGGCTCTGCCACAGTTCTATCACTTTTATATTTTCTTTGTATAACAAGTTTTTAAAAATAAATAAATGACTTTTGGGAAAAGCTGAACTTATCTGTAATTTTGATGCATCGCCTACATTTTTATTCGGTCTTGGAAATGGTAGTTTTAACAGGGAGGAAGGAAAGGCGGGGGAGGAAGAAAGATGATGACTTATGGAAACAGTAAGACAAGTTTTGATTGGGTTTAAATATTGGTCACAATTTATGTAAAATGTACATTCTTATATTAGCATCATTCAATTGGATATAACTAGAAATTATTGTAAATAATAAACGTGAAAAATATTTAGTATTAGAAGTACCAGTGTGTGTGGTATTGTAGAGTAGAGCACTGAAGGCAGGATAACTGAATCTTGTCCTATTTCGGCCTCTGTGTGTGTGACAGTATGTATCCCGGCCACCTCTCCACCCCTCTCCCTCGCTGCCCCTGCCACAACCTCAGCTGTTTTACTTTTTCTCATGTGAACAATGAAATTATGGACTAGGTCATTACTAAGCTTCCTCTTAAGATTCTGGTATTCCAGAATATGTCAGTCTTTTCAGAAGGTTTGTGTCTTCTAATAAAATTAGTAAAAAATCATTTGGGCCAAAACATTTCAATATTTGCTGATGGTAACTATATTTAAACAGCAGTGTTTTGCTCAGGAGTGCTGCACCTAAACGAACAGCATAGATTTCCAATTGTAAGGACGTTGGATTCTTGCTTAGATTGGAAATTGCCCTTCCAGTACCCTTCATTGACAGTTATTATGATCTACTTTTAGCCGTATGGGGGCATTGTCAGTGTATTGATTCATTTGCAATTGAGTGTTGTATTTCTGTGGGTTTGAGAATAGTGAGGTGAATGGCTCTGAAATTTTCAGTACTGTTTGGAAAGCTGATTGCATAAATTTAAAATTCAAAGTGTTTGAACAGATTCTTTTCCAAGTGATTTTTAGCAAATGTTTGCTCATACTGTATTTGTGCCACAGTTGAAAGGCTGAAGTAGCATTTTGGCTCCTTTCCCAAAAGCATGCTTGAAGAGGCTAGCAGCAGCAGCAGCAGCATCTCCCTCTGTTCTCCTCAGTGCTTTTTACCTTGCGAGTGGTGCAGCTTGTTCTGCGGATGTACTGAAACCCTCCCATTTAATCTGCAGTGGAGAAGAATGGAGCTCAATGCCCAGTAGCATTCAGTGGTCTAGCAAGGTTGCAGTAACTAGCAATGACTATGTATTTCAACAGCTGAACAAGAAGGTGTTTTACAATACTTTTTTTTTCCTTTCAGCTGATAGATTTTTGCTTTCTGTTTCCTTCTAGAGAGATGTGGATAATTTGCCCTGCCTCCAACGTCTGTTTCTCAGCTTCAACAATATATCTACGTAAGTGGAAACTCCCAACTTGTCATTTATTAAAAATTTGATGGTGTGTGTTCTAATGCTTTAAATTAAGATTGTAAATACTTTGGAGTATTTCTATTGACATGTAAGATTTTCAACTGGAAAATGATAGGGCCATCTGTGACAAAGTTCTTTGTGGAAAAACAAAGCTCCTGTGTTTATTAGTACTTCTGATGCTAAAATGATGACTGGTATATATGTGCTCTTTATAATTATAGTTTAGAGTTGCTCCTTTGTAAATCATGTATGTGGAAATGTCAGCATATATTCTGCTGTCCTTTGTTTGACACTTACTGCACTAATCAGTTGAATTAGAATTTCTTTCATAAATTGTCATCTACAATCTGTGTAGCTACTGAGCAATTTTGATATAGCAGGTTATACTTGTCACTAAGCCACCTGCTGGTTAGGTCATAACTTCTAACTTGGTATCCCTACTTGGAGAACTGATGCAGCTGAACACTGTATATTAGAATATATAAATGTATAAATGTTCTTTTGTAAAGATTTGAAACATATCATCCATTCTCTTGTGATGATGTCTCATTGAGTGTCAACGTGGAAGATTTCAGAACTGAAGCTGAGACAGGCAGTCAGACTTTTCAACGCAGAATGAGTAGCCACCCTTCCCTAACTCTCTCATTCTTCTCTTCTCCCTTGCCCCTCAGTTCTTTAGTTTCACTTCAAGACTGTTCTCTGAATGTACTTTTATAGAAGGATAAAAACTAAGTATAAAAGATTGAGAACATATCTCTTCCTGAGTTCTAGGTCTATGCTTCTGATTATTAAAAACCAGCTGAGCTTTTGCACATTTTCTGTTTCTACCTTTTTCCTATGTTAGCCCCCATCGCTGTACTATATCTCTAAAAGGTAGCGGTTAAGTCTAGATGGTGAATCTTGCATACAGGCATTATTTCAAAGAAAACACCCTTAATCATTTTCTTTTTTTTTCTTTGTGTGGAAATACAAAGTTTTCTGAAATACTTTTAATATTCTCTTCAGTTTATGTTGAATCCTGTTCCAGCTGCCTTCCCATCTTGTTGGAAGAGTAGGATTCATTTTTAATGGCAATGGAAGGAACATTCAATTTTCTTTAAGGAGTTTGTACCTAAAGACGATTAACAACTGTTTTGAGAAGATAGTGTCTCATTTTTAAAATATGTTGTTTCTCATGTCTCACAATATTAGCTGTTGAATGTGCTGCAAACCCTTAGATTCCCCCAACCTGTGGTGGAACTTATTACTTTTGCTCTTGTCTTGTTTATGGGAAGTAATTTAAACAGAGACATAAATTGGGACGTGTGGGGGTTATGGCGTGCCCACTTCCTCAGGATGCCTCAGCTTCTAAACTCCTAACACTGCAGGGAGTCGATCTTAAATGTCTGTATTTAGGGAATTTTCCTCCCAACCTGAAAAGGAGTTTTACCTACTCAGTGAAATAAATATGTGATTAATGGGATTAATACTTATGACTTTCTATTAAAAGTGGGATTTATTGAGAAATTGAGATAGAAGGAAGGGTTTTCGCATTCTTACTGATTGCTTTTTTTGTGTTTCTGAAAAGGCTTAGCTCTTTACCTTTCTCAAATATTTCCAGATGACCTGCTTTTGAGGTCAAGTACATTTTCTATTTTCTGCTTTGTTCCTGTTGATGCATGTAATCCAAGAGATGGTGTAGAGAATATATTGGATCTTGTGCAGGGGACAGGAGGAATTGGAAAGTGCAAGCCCTTTTCACATTTCTGTGAGTTGTGTAAGACACAAATATTTCAGTTGACTGGGATGGTAGATGATCTGTAGTGTTCAGTTCAGTTCAGTCGCTCAGGCGTGTCCGACTCTTTGCGACCCCATGAATCACAGCACGCCAGGCCTCCCTGTCCATCACCAACTCCCGGCGTTCACTCAAACTCATGTCCATCGAGTCGGTGATGCCATCCAGCCATCTCATTCTCTGTCGTCCCCTTCTCCTCCCGCCCCCAATCCTTCCCAGCATCAGAGTCTTTTCCAATGAGTCAACTCGTCGCATGAGGTGGCCAAAGTATTAGAGTTTCAGCTTTAGCATCAGTCCTTCCAGTGAACACCCAGGATTGATCTCCTTTAGAATGGACTGGTTGTTCTTTCATATCCTGCTGTAGTCCTGTCATGACAGAGTTGCATAATTTTCAATTCAGTGGTCGAGGAGTAACATACAAGAAGAGTAGAAATAGCAGTATAAAGGTGAAAGTACCTTTTAGAACTTTCTCTGGATAACTTTCAAGTATCATCCAGCAAATGAAATATCCAACACTGTATCCATTTTGGGGAGACAAAAATGTAGTAAGGCTTCCTAGATTTTGACCAAGTTGTTGGATTCTTAGAGGCCTATTTGCATAAACTATTACCTGGTGGAAATTCAGAAAGTTCCAGAATGTGATAGCACCCTAACTGAATTCAGAGAACTCCAACTTGGGATAAATAGGTACCTATATTTAATGATGGGTTGACCATGGCCTTTGTACACAGGACCATTTTTGTATGTTTTCCTGTAGATATTAGAACGGGCATTTAATTCTTCTAGTAGGCATACAAGATATATTAAGAGAATGAATGACATATCCACGTATGTGTATCTGAATAGAAGTGATGTCTCTGGTTAAAATATCCCTCAGAGCATAAGGAAGACAGAAACACAAATAGGTAATTATAATACAGTGAGTTAAACTTAGTTGTGGTCATATGCAGATATACTGCTGCTGCTACTGCTAAGTCACTTCAGTCGTGTCCGACTCTGTGTGACCCCATAGATGGAAGCCCACCAGGCTCCCCCGTTCCTGGGATTCTCCAGGCAAGAACACTGGAGTGGGTTGCCATTTCCTTCTCCAATGTGTGAAAGTGAAAAGTGAAAGTGAAGTCGCTCAGTCGTGTCCGACCCTTAGCGACCCCACGGACTGCAGCCTACCAGGCTCCTCCATCCATGGGATTTTCTAGGCAAAGGTACTGGAGTGGCTTGCCATTGCCTTTTCCGATGCAGATATACTAGAAAATGTAAATCAGTGTAGAGAATGGAAGTTAAGGAAAACTTCCCAGAGGGAGATGGTCCCTGGGCTGAGCTCTAAGTGGAGTAGACCTCAGTAAAGTGAATAGTCCTTGGACATTCCAGCTAAGGGTACAACCTAGGCAAAGTAGATGAAGAAGGCTCAGAGTGAACTCACTAGGCCCACCCTTTGGGAACCTGCAGTGAGATGCTTGCCCTCCTCTCCTCCTAACTAGTTCCAGGTCTTCCTTTAGCCCATGGAATGCTGGAGGGACCTGCCAAAGTACACTTTGTAATGATCACCCTGAAGGAAATATTCTGTGGCTAATCAAGAGAATCAGTTATATCTAGTTCATTCTTCAGACATGTTCATTCCATTATTCAGCTCTTCTGAGGTGCTATTGTCTGCTTGATTTTTTTTTTTTCTTGGCTCTCACGATCTTAATTTCCAAATAGTCTTCATTTTTTTAAATGGTTTATTCTTTTTAAAAAATTATTTATTTATTTGACTGCGTTAGGTCTTAGTTGGGATTTTCGTTGCCACATGCAGAATCTTTTTAGTTGCAGCATGTGGGATCTACTTCCCTCATCAGGGATCAAACCTTGGTCCCCTGCACTGGGAGCACAGAGTCTTAGCCTTCGGACCACCAGGGAAGTCCCTATAATGGCTTATTCTTATTTTATGAATGAGATAAATTTTTTTTTTAATTTCTAGAATTAATTTTTCTCCATTACCTACACTTGTTTTTTAAATTAAACAAAAGTAATTTCTTTCATCCATTCATTTGTTCTATGACTTTTTGTCCTTGTTTATATATGAGGATCTACATGAATTTGTTTCCTTAGCATAATTTAGAAATATCACTGTGAATGCAAGTTATAAGATCTCTGTCTGTGGAGGATATAGGAGGGGGGAGGAAGGCTATCCAACCAGTTGGACTTTCCTTTATGATGTTCACAAGAAACTTGCCTTCTGGGAATGGAAGCTCCTTTTACCTCTTGGGCCAGATGCACTTACCCAAAGCACAGCCCTTCTTCTCTCACCATTTTCAACCTGAGGACAATTCAGGAATCAGCCTTTTTGAGGGTAGGAGGCTAGCAAATTGTTACCAAACCCTCCAGTAGTTACTGGACAGCTGACCCACATCTGCTGGCCACACTTTTTCCCTCTGATTCTGGGGAGTATTCTAAGGTTCTGCCGGTAACATTTACTTAACAATGAAACTCTTCATTTCAGGCTCTTTAGCAATTTAGGGTTTTACTGATTCCATCTGCTTTATATCTTCTAGAAATTCCTTAGTGCTCTGGTCTGCTGATGGAACTTTTTCTGGTTTTCTAGTATTGCTAAGGGTATTTTCCTACTTTTATATTCAGTCATTTCAGAGAGATTTTGAGAGGGTAGAGAGAGGTAAGATCACATCCTCAAGCGGCCATTCTCATAGCTGTCCTTACTTTGAGTGATTTTCCCCCAAAAGGCTACCCATAAAAATATCCTTGGCAGTTTTAAAAACACATAGGCCTTAAGTTCACTGCTGGGTAAACTGCTCCAGTAAATCTGGAGTGGGGCCAAGGATCTGTATTTTTTTAAGGCTTCTCAGAGAATTCTGATGTTTGGCTTGATGCTAGATCTGGGAACCATTGAGTTATGGCACCCCCAAATAAGAATATTTGTTGACTAGCAGATTACTATTTTGTATAAAATTTCCCTTCACAAGAAAAAGCTTCTAAACAAACATATTTATCAGGGATAAATATGTACTACCATCCAGAGGTAGTTTATGATCTGTAGACAAAGCCCAGGGTGTTTCATCTCCTTTCCACTGAGGCTGTGCAGAGCTCTGCTGTTCATTACAAGGTTAAGTTATAATTGACTCTTTCCTGTCTCTTTTCTTTCGTTCTCCAATGTAGAAAGTTTTAACAGTCTTTTTTCTTTAAAAAAAGAAGAAGACACGTTTATAATTTAAGTGTTTTCCTTGCCGAAAAGGGAATGGTTACTACCGCTCCCAGAAATGAGCAGACATTAGTATCCCTGGGAAAAGAGTCAAATACTAGTCAAGGTCAAGTGTCAACTCAGGACTCTTAGTCTCATGTATTATTTTTTTAATTGTGGTAAAATACTCATAAAAGTACCATCTTAACCATTTTAAAGCACACAGTAAAGTGGTGTTAATAAATACATTTACATCCTTGTGCAGTCAGACTGTCTTCTATTGCACAGAACTCTTTTCATCTGGCAAAACTGAAGCATTATACCCATTAAACAACAGTTTTCCCTCCCCAAGGCCCTGGCAACCACCGTTCCACTTTTTGTCTCTGAATTTTTGACTACTCCAGTTATGTTACGTATGTGGAATCATGCAATGTTTGTCTTTTTGTGATTGGCTCATGTCATTTTGTATGATGTCCTCAAAGTTCATCCTAGTTGTTGCTGTTCAGTCTCTTAAGTCGTGTCTGACTCTTTGTGACCCCATGAACTGCAGCACGCCAGACTTCCCTGTACTTCACTATCGCCTAGAGATTGTTCAAATTCATGTCCATTGAGTCGGTGATGCCATCCAACCATCTCTTCTTCTCTAGACCCTTCTCTTCCTGCCTTCAGTCTTTCCCAGATTCAGAGTCTTTTCCAGTGAGTCAGTCCTTTGCATCAGGTGGCCAAATTATTGAAGCTTCAGCTTCAGCATCAGTCCTTCCAATGAATATTCAGGTTTGATTTCCTTTTGGATTGACTGGTTTGATCTCCTTGCAGTCCAAGGGACTTTTGAGAGTCTTCTCCAGCACCACAATTCGAAAGCATCAATTCTTCAGTGCTTAGCCTTCTTTATGGTCCAACTTTCACATCCATACATGACAACTGGAAAACCATAGCTTTGACTATATGGACTTTTGTCTCCAAAGTGATGTCTTTGCTTTTTAATATGCTATCTAGATTTGTGATAGCTTTCCTTCCAAGGAGCAAGCATCATTTAGTTTCATGGCTGCAAGTTCATCCATGTTGTAGCATGTGTAAAAATTTCCTTCCTTTTTAAGAATGTATACTTATATATTATTTTTTAGGTGGCATTAACTAACTAGGAGAGTCAGATGGCAGAATGAACCATGCCTACCTCTTCATCCACATTGTTTTCCTATAGAGCCCTATGAACTTGCCTTGTTCCACTGAACCTCCTTAAACATAATCATGCTTTCCCTTGCCCATTTAGTCTTTACATTTACTATGGCTTCTGGTAATAATATTTTTTTCTACCTCTCTTTGTCTGAATAGCACCTGAGAATCCTATCAATCTCAAGTTAAATAACACCAAGGGTTCTCAAACTTTAATATGCTTAAGGATCATCTGGAGAGCCTGCTAAAATGCAGTGCTTGGGGATCCATCCTCAATGGATTCTAATTCAGTAGTTTTAGATGGAGTCAGGAATTTGTATCTTTAGCAAGTTGTGCAGCTGACTTAAAAATACCACTGGTCTGTGTTTTTCAGACTTTTGAGTCAAAACCCATACAAGGATCCTAGTCAATTTTAGTTCAAGACTGGAAACATAAAAGCAGAATAAAAATGTGAGAGCTTCTCACACTTTGTAAGGGTGAACACTGTCTCATGAGAAGTTTGCAATGTTCATATATATGGGTGTATCTATGTGTGCATTTGTACATGTTTGTGTATGAATGTTATTTTGCTATAGATATTTGGGAATTGGATTACAATGTAAATATATTTCTCATCATGAATTGGGTTTAAAAAGTTTAAAAAACAACTGTGGGGTCTCAATATTGGAACATGGAGTCTTAGCCACTGGACTACCAGGGAAGTCCCTGGATAATTCTTATTATAATCATAAAGTTTCATTTTCCTTTGTGTTAGGATAATTTATTCAATGTGTGTATGTGTGAGTTTTTCTAAAAGGAGGGATTCTTGAACTAAAATTAAACTAAGACACTGTGACTGTGAGCAGGCTGTTTTACACACCTAGTCTCATACTGGGTTCGTACATACATAGTTGAGAGGCTGACAGCTATTCATGGCAGTAAATTAACATTTTAAGGTATTGATGTGTCAGAGGCCCTTTTGGGTTTTGCTAATGTGATGGTTCTAGAAATTGCGGACATTTTTGCTACATATTGCAAGGGGGAATTTTGGTCTTAAAATTACTCATGATTGTATGTTATATTGGGTGATTGTTTCTAGGTTGAGAAGCACAATTATGGTAAATTGAGATCAGTGTGTTTTATGATTTCTATTTTGTTTTGTTCTACAAATTCAAGGTATAAGTAGAGTAAATCCGAAATGCATTTAGAAATAAACCTAAAGTATATTAAGTAACTTCCCCTGGTGCTATTCCTTATAACTTGTAGAAAATACTTCCAAAAAGTGTTTGAAGTATTTTGCAATAACAATGTCAAATACAGTGAACATAAACATTTAAAACAAAGGTAAGTGACTGTAACTTTCCCTTCTTGTCTTCATCTTGTCTTGTTTTAATTGAAGTACAGTTGATTTATAATGTTGCATTAATTTTAGGTGTACAGCAAAGTGTTTTGATTTTCAGGGAAAGAGATGTACAAATTTGAAACCAAAATATTTACATTTCTGTTTTATGTCCATTCCACCTCCCCACCCTACCCCCACCCCAGCCCAAATTGCTATGTTGATCTCTTAACCCCTGGTACCTCAGTATGTAACCAACCTTATTTGAAAATATGGTCTTTACAGAGGTAGTGACGTTAAAAGGAAGACATTAGAGTGGGCTCTAATCTAGTAAGAATGATATTCTTATAAAAAAGATGAAATTTGGAAGCATATATACAGGGGCTTCCGTGGTAGCTCAGACAGTAAAGAATCCACTCACAATGCAGGAGACCCATGTTCTATCCCTGAGTTGGGAAGATCCCCCAGAGAAGGGAATGGCTACTCAGTCCAGTATTCTTTCCTGGAGAATCCCATGGACAGAGGAGCCTGGGCAGGCTACAGTCCATGTGGTTGCAAAGAGTCAGACACGACTGAGCAGACACACACACACACACACACCCATACAGGGAGATTGCCTTATGAACATAAGGACAGCTATCTACAAGCCAATAAGAAAGGCCTAGAACAGATTCTCCTTCCACAGCCCTCAGAAAACACTACCACCACCTTGATTTCAGACTTCTAGCCTCCAGAACTGTGTAATAGTAATTTCTGTTGTTTAAAAAAATAAAAATAAAGCAGAGGTGAGCAAACAGATATTGAAAGGAATGAACAAACCAGTCAGTTAATTTTAGGAAAAAAGCAAGGTAAAAATCAATCATTCCAAAACCCCAAGTATATACTCCTAACTGCAGAATTTTCTAATTTGATCTTCTGGAGTAACTTTTGTTTATCTTTTATAATTAAATACAAACCCCAAACAAGAAGAATTATTTTCTTTTTCTACTATCTATTCCATACCTCTTTGAGTTCTGTAATATCTATTTTGATGTATGTCCAGTTATAGCTTAATCATGAAAGTGGAAGTGAAGTTGCTCAGTCGTGTCCGACTCTATGTGACCCTGTGGACTGTAGCCTACCAGGTTCCTCCCTCCATGGGATTCTCCAGGCAAGAATACTGGAGTGAGTTGCCATTGCCTTCTCCAGGGGATCTTCCTGACGTAGGGATCGAACCCGGGTCTCCCACATTGCAGGCAGATGCTTTCACCTCTGAGCCACATGGCCAGAGGCAACTTAATCATAGTATTAGTCATATCTGTCACATGGCAGGCATCTAATTATTGTTCTTTTATTTAATGAAAAAATGAAACCAACGTTTAAAGCTGATGTTTTTCAATATTCATAGATAATTTTTAATAGCCCTTTTCAGCATGTCATCTTGTTTGGTTGTCTAAAGACCCAGTTTGCAGCTAATTCAGCATGGCAGTCCCCTGGGATATAAAATAATAAAAAGTATCTAAAGGAAGCCAAATTAAAATTATTTTATAGTAGAATTGGATTATTAGAAACAACTGCAACAGGTATCTTCCATACTAAAAGCTTTCCTCAGTGACTTAAGATTTTAGCAGCTACTTTTTGAATATTTGAGTAGATTCAGTGTTGTATAGAAGAAAAACTGAGACTGTTTCAGGTCTTTTCTAAATTATGTAACACAAGGATAAGATAGCCCTCTTATTTATAAATATATGTATAATAGTCATTTTAAAGTCCCTGTCTACTAATTCCAATATTCCAACATCGGTGTCATCTCTGAGGCTTTTATAGTGACTTGTTTTTCCTTTTTGATACATATATTGAGGTTTTTTTTTGCTTTCTCATGTCTGGCAATTTTTTATTACATTCCTGGCATTGTCAATATTACATTGTTGAGAATCTGTGTTTTGTTGTCTTAATTTGAAAGTTGTTGAATTTTGTTTTAAAGGTAGTTAACGTACAGGACTGGACATGGAACCACAGACTGTTTCCAAATAGGAAAAGGAGTACGTCAAGGCTGTATATTGTCACCCCGCTTATTTAACTTATATGCAGAGTATATCATGAGGAACGCTGGGCTGGAAGAAGCACAAGCTGGAATCAAGATTGCCAGGAGAAATATCAATAACCTCAGATATGCAGATGACACTACCCTTATGGCAGAAAGTGAAGAGGAACTCAAAACCCTCTTGATGAAAGTGAAAGAGGAGAGTGGAAAAGTTGGCTTGAAGCTCAACATTCAGAAAACAAAGATCATGGCATCTGGTCCCATCACTTCATGGGAAATAGATGGGGAAACAGTGTCAGACTTTATTTTTTTGGGCTCCAAAATCACCGCGGATGCTGATTGCAGCCATGAAATTAAAAGACGCTTACTCCTTGGAAGGAAAGTTATGACCAACCTAGATAGTATATTAAAAAGCAGAGACATTACTTTGCCAACAAAGGTCCGTCTAGTCAAGGCTATGGTTTTTCCCGTGGTCATGTATGGATGTAAGAGTTGGACTGTGAAGAAAGCTGATCGCCGAAGAATTGATGCTTTTGAACTGTGGTGCTGGAGAAGACTCTTGAGAGTCCCTTGTACTGCAGGGAGATCCAACCAGTCCATCCTAAAGGAGATCAGTCCTGGGTGTTCATTGGAAGGAATGATGCTGAAGCTGAAACTGCAATACTTTGGCCACCTCATGCGAAGAGTTGACTCACTGGAAAAGACTCTGATGCTGGGAGGGATTGGGGGCGGGAGGAGAAGGGGATGACAGAGAATGAGATGGCTGGATGGCATCACCAACTCGATGGACATGAGTTTGAGTGAATTCCGGGAGTTGGTGATGGACAGGGAGGCCTGGCATGCTGTGATTCATGGGGTCGCAAAGAGTCGGACACGACTGAGCGACTGAACTGAACTGAACGTACAGGAGAATCTGGTTATGTTCAGGTTTATTTTTAGGCTTTTTTCAGGCGGGTCTAAAGTAATCTTATTCTCCAATAGAGTAATAAGCTTTGCATCTATATTTATTTTATCTTGACAGTAAACACAAGATTTCTGCATCAAAGGCAAACCAATTATTTATCTGCAGAGTGTCTTTGCACTGGTTCCCAGTGCTCCATTTTTGTGATGAGGGCAGTTGTCTCCCACATGTATAGGGTAGGGGTTTCTAGCTCTTGAGTGGAATACAGCATTATTAGTTTGGGAGCTTATGTAGGAGCTGCTGGTATAGCTTCACCTCTTCCCCTCCAGAAAAGGAGGGAGAGACAGACAGACAGACACATGCTCACACACTCATACAAGAGACAGACAGACAGACAGAGATGGGGAAGGCTTCTTGGTCAAATAACCTTTGGAATGTAAACACACAGTTGTGGGAGATAAAATTCTGTGTCACCTGCGAGGTCTCTGTCTATGCCATCACTCTGAGCCCAGGTGCCAGTTTTCTTTGCCCATGCAGAAATATGAACATCTGAGCACTGTTTCCCAATATAGAGCAACCAGACCCTGAGGCATAGCATTTCTGGGACCTCAGCCGTATAGCCTGCGTGTTCCCTGTGGTCTCTGTCTGGTTGGAACTCCAATGTCTCTATGCTCAATAGGTACACTTTTCATCTTATGGCCCCTCAGTACTTATAATTTGCTAGGCTTCCTGGAGCCACTCTGTATTGGTGCATGCTAATTTCAGCCAAGACTTCTATGCAAATTTCTGGAGTTTCTTCCCTATACAACTCCTTATTCTCCACTGTCCAGCCCTCTGCCTCAAATTCCAGCAGCCTCAGCAGACCCAAACTCTGACCTCTGTTTGATCCATGCAGTGAGACCTCTGTCCTCTTTTTGACTCTTCTTCCCTTTCTGTGATCTGAGAAGTGCCTCCAGGCAGAAAGCAAGATTAAAGTGGCTTTCATGTGTTTCTCTGCTCTAAGGATCACATCTATCCTGTCTGTTGTTCAGTGCTTGCTTCAAATATTTTGTCAGTTTTATAGTTGTTTACGTTGAGAGATTGAGTCTGATAACGCCATAGCCAAAACTGCAAGTTCCTTCTACCGTATTTTCAAATTATCATGTTGTATATCATCTTTGCGATCTAACTGTCTAGTATATAGAGAATGCAGATTCCCTTAAATTAACAGTACTGTATTTTTGAATCTAAAAACAAGGGACTTAAATCTAATCCTGAATTGGTAGATGTGCAGTTGCTGTCAAAAGCCTTCCTGATATTTAAAATAAACCATTTAGAAATGAGCTAAAAATCTATTGTAAAAATCCACTTCAGGATCATGTTATTTGTCCAGAAATCTCCATGCTCTGTCTTTACATTCTCCCTATAGAAATTCCTTCAAAAGCTGTGATTTAATGTATTCTAATATTTATTGAAGAGATTGAGGAAAGAGCTAGTTAAACCAGAAAATTCTGGCTAGAGAAAGATATAACAGTAGAACACAGGTTTTGTTATGGGTTAAATTGAAAAGGGAACATTATGAATGTATGAGTAAATTATTGGGATGCTTTTAATATACTCAAATATGCCTACATAGAGTCATTCCTTAGTCCATGTCTGAGGGTGTAGGATCATGTCATTCTCAAAATAAAAATACATTTTCCTGTTTCTTATGGAAACGTACATGTTATCTAAAAGGTGTGTTAAATTATTTAGGAGTACATTTATAAGAATTGTATGTTTCTGTAGAAGCTGTTGACTTTTGATGTTTGAAGGGTGATAGTTAATCACACCCTTTCTCTTCTGCTCTAAGTTTTGAATCAATTGAAAGATACAGCGGTTGGATAAATGGAGTACAAAATAGCAGAATGCAGTTTAGATATGCATCTACAATCAGGCTTCCTAGTATATCTCTCCTGGATTAGATTTCAACTCACTGGCCAAAGAATTGGAAAACCGAGACCTCCCTCCCTGGGAAAAATGAAGCTTAAGAAAACACTTCCATCCTGGAGACCAGGTGGCCTGAAAGAAAAATAAGAGAACCTGGGACTCTTATGTATGCACATCCCCTTGTGAGAGTTTACCTTGTAGGAATTATGTGTGTGTGTGTGTGAGATGGGGTGAATTATTTGCTTTCTCCATATTCGTTTTTAGGATTAAAGATGACTGTTATGATGTGGTGAAACTTAGCTTAAGCAGGAAGGAAGATTATTGCCTGAACTTGATAGGCACTGAACTTACAATCAGGCCTTGGTTAAATAACAGGGCATCTTCCCCTTCAAAAAATCTTGCTGATATCCAAGTAAGGGAGTTGGGATTCTCTATAAATAAGGAGGTTATGTCTAGATTCCTGCTTGAAGGGAGGTGAACCAGTTAGATTTGTTTGTCCTGGGCACTTAAAAAGACATCACAGTGGCTTAATTATATCATCCAAGATATCTTAATGAGTAGTTTATAACTATTGAATAGTCTCTGGGAAATGTTTGTTGACAAAACTTCCTTTATGGTTTAAAAAGAAGTTGACAGTGTCAGTCGTAGACCCCATGTTAGAGATCATAGTTCTTAGTTTAGGAATCTCCTGGGAAGCATTGAATAATGTAAGCCAAATTAATAATATTTTTGGCTAGTTCCTTTGATCTTACCTTTGAAGTTTGGAGTTTTGCACTTCTAGGATATTGGCTTGTGATTCTCCAAAATAACCTACTTGAGAGATTATGAGAGTGTTTTCTTCAAGTATTTATTTATTTATTTGGCTGTGTCGGGCCTTAGTTGTGGCACATGGGATCTTCGTTGCATCATACAGGATCTTTCATCCCAGCGCATGGACTCTGTAGTTGTGGACCTCAGGCTTAGTTGCTCCATGGCATGTGGGATCTTAGTTCCCCCACCAGGGATCGAACCCATGTCCTTTGCATTGCAAGGGGGATTTTTAACCACTGGACCACCAGGGAACTCCTCCCTAGAGTGTGTGTGTGTGTTTTTTTATGGGAGGAGAAGCCAATGTAATGGCTAGTCTTTACTGGAAAGAAGAAATTCCACATCATATTCTGAGTGCATTAGTGCAATGGCTCAGTGGGCCAGCTGATGTGGCACCAGCTTATAATGGGTTCCACAGCTGGGGCATCGCTGGGCCTCGCCTTTGTGCAGCCAGAACCAGATGCTAGTACTGTTGTCTTATTCACAGATGCAGCCCACTATCCGCTTGTTGGTGATGGAGGGGACTAAATTAGGGTCTTCCTTGATACCTGAGGTTGCCTTTGGGGCAAGTATATTGTATGGGTCCTGTCCCTGCGTGCAGCCAGCATGACCTCCCTCTCTAGCCCAGTCACCTGCTCTTCATCAGTAGGAACACCACCTCCAGATGCCGTAGAGCGCACCACAGAGACTCCATTTGGATCCCGGGCCCTCAGGGCCTGGGAGGCCAGAGCTCCAGCTCTGTGGAGTAACCTTGATGCCATCACGCCCGCTACAAACACCAGCACTTCCTCCGAGAGTGTTTTTATGGCTGCATGGGTTTAGGATGTCGGAGAAGGCAATGGCACCCCACTCCAGTACTCTTGCCTGGAAAATCCCATGGATAGAGGAGCCTGGTAGGCTGCAGTCCATGGGGTCACGAAGAGTCGGACATGACTGAGCGCCTTCACTTTCACTTTTCTCTTTCATGCATTGGAGAAGGAAATGGCAACCCACTCCAGTGTTCTTGCCTGGAGAATCACAGGGACGGGGGAGCCTGGTGGGCTTCCGTCTATGGGGTCGCACAGAGTCGGACACAACTGAAGTGACTTAGCAGCAGCAGCAGCAGCAGCAGGGTTTAGGATGTAGGACTACCTTAGGGATATCCAGAGCATGGTAGCTAATAACTGATCCTTCTCCTTCGCATCCTCTACCATTTCATTAAAATATCTTCTCCAGCTGTTTCATTTAAAGACTTTAAAATTTCTTCCCAGTTGGTTTCTGAAGAACGTTGTTTATGCATTTCTCTATATAAAACATCAAATAAGGCATTGTGGGGAGTGACAAGAGGATATATATATATGCCTTTTTTTTTTCTACAAGTAGATAATCTAATGACAGCATGCATGCATCTGTGCTCAGTCGTGTCTGACTCTGTGACCCTATGGACTGTAGCCTGCCAGGCTCCTCTGCCCATGGGTTTCTCCAGGCAAGAATACTGGAGTGGGTTGCCATTTCCTTTTCCTGGCGATCTTCCTCACTCAGGGATTGAACTGGCATCTCCTGCAACTCCTGCACTGGCGGGTGGATTCTTTACCACTGAGCCACCTGAGACCTCCCTATCTGGGAAAAATGAAGCCGCAATCTAATGACAAAGAACATTCAAAGACACGAGTGACATAAACATAAAACAAACCACCCCCGCTGCCTGTAGAAAAGCCAACAGCCCTAGTATCACAGTTTTTTCAGCTTAGAATCTCTTGTGTAAGGAGTACTTCTTCCCTGATAATGCTGGCAAAATGTTTTCTTTGAGGTTTTTTTTAATTCAAGTATAGTTTTAGTTTTATTGAAGTATATTGTGTTAGTTCTTGGTGTACAACAAAATGACTCCATTATACGTATATATACATGCATACACACATACATATATATACATATATATATATATCCCCATATTCATCCTGTAATAGTCCATAATGGAAAAGAATATGAAAAAGAATATATATATATATGTGTATGTGTCTGTTTCTATATGTATGTATATATGTATATTCTTTTCCATTTCCTGTTCAGCCTCAGGGATGAGTATGGTCCCCTGTGCCATACAGTAGGACCTTGTTGTTTATTTTATGTACAGTAGTTTGTATCTGCTAATCCTAAATGCCTACTTTATTCCTCCCCCTGCCCCTTTCCCCTTTGATAACCGTGTTTGTTTTCTATTTCTGTGAATCTGTTTTTGTTTTGAAAAAACGTTCATTTGTGTCATAAGTGATAGCATATGGTATTTGTCTTTCTCTGTCTGAAAAAGTTCACTTAGTATGATCATCTCTGGATCCATCCATGTTCCTACTCATGGCATTATTTCATTCTTTGTATGGCTGGGTAATATTCTTTTATATATTTTCTTTATCCATTCATTGTCAATGGGCAATTACATTGCTTCCATGTCTTAAACATTGTAAATATTGCCACTATGAACATTGAAGTGAATGTTTCTTTTTAGAGTTTTCTCCATATACATGGCAAAAAGTATTTGAAGAGCCCACAGACTGGTTCCAAATAGGAAAAGGAGTACGTCAAGGTTGTATATTGTCACCCTGTTTATTTAATTTATATGCAGAGTACATCATGAGGAATGCTGGGCTGGAAGAAGCACAGGCTGGAATCAAGATTGCCAGGAGAAATATCAATAACCTCAGATATGCAGATGACACCACCCTTATGGCAGAAAGTGAAGAGGAACTCAAAAGCCTCTTGATGAAAGTGAAAGAGGAGACTGAAAAGGTTGGCTTGAAGCTCAACATTCAGAAAACGAAGATCATGGCATCTGGTCCCATCACTTCATGGGAAATAGAAGGGGTAACAGTGGAAACAGTGTCAGACTTTATTTTTTGGGGCTCCAAAATCACTGCAGATGCTGATTGCAGCCATGAAATTAAAAGACGCTTACTCCTTGAAAGGAAAGTTATGACCATTCTGGATGACATGTTAAAAAGCAGAGACATTACTTTGCCAACCAAGGTCCGTCTAGTCAAGGCTATGGTTTTTCCCGTAGTCATGGATGGATGTGAGAGTTGGACTGTGAAGAAAGCTGATCACCGAAGAATTGATGCTTTTGAACTGTGGTGCTGGAGAAGACTCTTGAGAGTCCCTTGGACTGCAAGGAGGTCCAACCAGTCCATTCTAAAGGAGATCAATCCTGGGTGAATGACGCTGAAGCTGAAACTCCAATACTCTGGCCACCTCATGCGACGAGTTGACTCACTGGAAAGGAGTCTGATGCTGGGAGGGATTGGGGGTGGGAGGAGACGGGGATGACAGAGAATGAGATGGCTGGATGGCATCACCGACTCGATGGACATGAGTTTGAGTGAACTCCGGGAGTTGGTGATGGACAGGGAGGCCTTGCGTGCTGTGATTCATGGGGTCTCAAAGAGTCGGACATGACTGAGCGACTGAACTGAACTGAACTAATGTTCAAAACTGTGGCTCTGGATCAGTAGTATCAATATCACTTATCAGATATCCAGAATCTCAAGTGCTACTGTAGACCTACTAGATCAGAATCCTCCTTTATAAAAGACCCCTGGATAATTCAAATGTATGTTATAGGCTGGGAGGCACTGTCACAGAGGATTCTGATTGTGCTTATTTGTTATTTAGGTCAAGTGCCCAGTTGGAACCAATCACTCTGGCCACAGGCATATAGGTCACACTGAACGCTCAAGGTCACACTCAATGCTCATAGAGACATATGTTCTCTTTCCCCTAGGACAATACTGTGGATTGGGTTCGCTGCAGAACAGAAGTGTTCTGTTATCAGGAGAGGCAGGGGCGTAAGCGATACCCAATGCACTTATTTCCACGTTCAGATCTTAGTGCACACTAATGTCAGGGCTCGCTGTTACCAGCCTCTTCACTGTGGATCATTTCATCCCATTTCATGCTTGTGTGTGTGTGTGTGTGCGTGCATGCGTGCAAATGTGATCCTCCCCATCTCCCTCACCTCACAGTGCCATCTGTCTGACTGACCTAGATAACAGAGATTCTTGCTTCTTCCACAGCCTGGTTCTTCTGTCATGTTTCAGAGTCATATTTATCAAATACATATGAATACTTTAGGATAACCTATATATCCGTACCTGTGCCTAAGTCTGAATTCGCTTCCCTGTAGTCTTTTAAGTATGTATGCCTCACTCACCCTCTTTCGTCTTGCCACTATGGCGTTGATCCTTGGAGTCATGACCTTTCAAGTTACGAACTGTTAAATTGCACTGGTATTTTCTAGAAGGAGTCATGCTTTCAGCCCTCAGGAATTATAACTTCTAGTCACTACCTTAAAGAGAGTTTAATATACAGGGAAAGAGAAGGTTTTAATCCTTTACTACTGTTATTTATCGTAGACCCTTGAACAGTTCAGGGGTTAACCTGCTGATGATTTATGGTCAGCTCTCTGTATCTGAGGGTCCTCTGCATCCTCAGGTTCAATCAACTAACAGACTGTGTAGTGCTGTAGTATTTACTGCTGAAAAATATCTGCTTGTAAGTGCACAGGTCAACTCACATTGTTCAAGGATTAACTGTATTTTGATGCTGATATTTTCCTGGGTTTGTTAAGCTGTCTCCTGCTGCCTTTTGATGTGTCATCATTCTTTGAGCATTCTTACTTTCTGGCACACTAGATGTCCCAAGCTCACCTTTACAGGGGTTCTGATTCCTTTTAGTGGAAAATAATATTTAGAAATCAAGATCTGAGTGTCAGATATGGTCATGGTTACTGGGCTATCATTGCTTTTAGGCCTTCTCTATGGATAGAATCAGGAAATGTGTATGTGTGTGTTGTATACATTTATCTATTTGTCTGTCTGTATACGTTTAAAACTATAGTTTTATACCAACAACTTCATGAATTCGTTAATGAAACTTTGAATTACGGTTCAATTCCGCAGGACTGATGTTAGCCTTCTACCACAATCCTTTTCCATATTTGCAATTGTTTTCTCTGACACTGCCTCCCCATTATGTATAATATATTTACTTATTTGCTGAGTCCTTGAATATATAGAAAGTAGTTTCAGAATTGCTAACCCACACTTCTGTGGGAGGAATGAAACTTCTAACCTGTATTTTTTTCACTGTGCTTCATGGCTTGCAGGATCTTAGTTTCCTGACCAGGAATCAAAGCCAGGCCCACAGCAGTGAAAGCATTGAGCCCTAACCACTGGACTGCCAGGGAATTCCCTCAGTTTTTTTTTTTATTTTTATTTTTTTAAATTTTTTTGTAATTAATTTATTTTTTATTGGAGGCAAATTATTTTACAATATTATATTGGTTGGTTTTGCCATACATTGAAATGAATTCGCCCCGGGTTTACATAAGTTCCCCCTCCTGAACCCCCCTCCCACCTCCCTCCTCCCTTTATCCTCCCTCTGGGTCATCCCCGCATGCCAGCCCCGAGCATCCTATAACATGCATTGACCCTGAACTAGTGATTCATTTCACATATGACAACATACGTGTTTCAATGACATTCTCCCAAATCATCCCACCCTCACCCTCTCCCACAGAGTCCCAAAGACTGATCTATGCATCTGTGTCTCTTTTGCTGTCTCGTATACAGGGTTATCATTTGCATCTTTCTAAATTCCATATATATGCGTTAGTATGCTGTATTGGTGTTTTTCTTTCTGGCTTACTTCACTCTGTATAATAGGCTCCAGTTTCATCCACCTCATTAGAACTGATTCAAATGTATTCTTTTTAATGGCTGAATAATACTCCATTGTGTGTATGTATCAAAGCTTTCTTATCCATTCGTCTGCAGATGGACATCTAGGTTGCTTCCATGTCTTGGCTATTATAAACAGTGCTGCAATGAACATTGGAGTACATGTGTCTCTTTCAATTCTGGTTTCCTCGGTGTGTATGCCCAGGAGTGCGATTGCTGGATCATATGGCAGTTCTATTTCCAGTTTTTTGAGGAATCTCCACACTGTTCTCCATAGTGGCTGTACTAGTTTGCATTCCCACCAACAGTGTAAGAGGGTTCCTTTCTCTCCACATCCTCTCCAGCATTTATTGCATGTAGACTTTTGGATAGCAGCCCTTCTGACAGGTGTGAAATGGTATCTCATTGTGGTTTTGATTTACATCTCTCTGATTATGAGGGATGTTGAGCATTTTTTCATGTGTTTGTTAGCCATCTTTATGTCTTCTTTGGAGAAATGTCTGTTTAGTTCTTTGGCCCATTTTTTGATTGGGTCCTTTATTTTTCTGGAATTGAGCTGCAGGAGCTGCTTGTATATTTTGGAGATTAATCCTTTATCAGTTGCTTCATTTGCTATTATTTTCTCCCATTCTGAAGGCTGTCTTTTCACCTTGCTTATAGTTTCCTTTGCTGTGCAGAAGCTTTTGATTTTAATTAGGTCCCATTTGTTTATTTTTGCTTTTATTTCCAATATTCTGGGAGGTGGGTCATGGAGGATCCTGCTGTGATTTATGTCGGAGAGTGTTTTGCCTACGTTCTCCTCTAGGAGTTTTATAGTTTCTGGTCTTACATTTAGCTCTCTAATCCACTTTGAGTTTATTTTTGTGTATGGTGTTAGGAAGTGTTCTAGTTTCATTCTTTTACAAGTGGCTGACCAGTTTTCCCAGCACCACTTGTTAAAGAGACTGTCTTTTCTCCATTTTATATTCTTGCCTCCTTTGTCAAAGATGAGGTGTCCATAGGTGCGTGGATTTATCTCTGGGCTTTCTATTTTGTTCCATTGATCTATATTTCTGTCTTTATGCCAGTACCATACTGTCTTGATGACTGTGGCTTTGTAGTAGAGCCTGAAGTCTGGCAGGTTAATTCCCCCAGTTCCATTTTTCTTCCTCAAGATTGCTTTGGCTATTCGAGGTTTTTTTGTATTTCCATACAAATTGTGAGATTATTTGTTCTAGTTCTGTGAAAAATATCGTTGGTAGCTTGATAGGGATTGCATTGAATGTATAAACTACTTTGGGTAGTATACTCATTTTTACAATATTTATTCTTCCAATCCATGAACACGGTATATTTCTCCATCTATTAGTGTCCTCTTTGATTACTTTCACTAGTGTTTTATAGTTTTCTACGTACAAGTCTTTTGTTTCCTTAGGTAGATATATTCCTAAGTATTTAATTCTTTTCGTTGCAACAGTGAATGGAATAGTTTCCTTAATTTCTCTTTCTATTTTCTCATTATTAGTGTATAGGAATGCAAGGGATTTCTGTGTGTTGATTTTATATCCTGCAACATTACTGTAATCATTGATTAGCTCTAGTAGTTTTCTGGTAGAGTCTCTAGGGTTTTCTGTGTAGAGGATCATGTCATCAGCGAACAGTGAAAGTTTTACTTCTTCTTTTCCAATTTGTATTCCTTTTATGTCTTTTTCTGCTCTGATTGCTGTGGCCAAAACTTCCAGAATTATGTTGAAGAGTAGTGGTGAGAGTGGGCACCCTTGTCTTGTTCCTGACTTTAGGGGAAATGCTTTCAGTTTTTCACCATTGAGGATAATGTTTGCTGTGGGTTTGTCATATATAGCTTTTATTATGTTGAGGTATGTCCCTTCTGGAGAAGGCAATGGCAAGCCACTCCAGTACTCTTGCCTAGAAAATCCCATGGATGGAGGAGCCTGGTAGGCTGCAGTCTGTGGGGTCGCTAAGGGTCAGACGCGACTGACTGACCTCACTTTCACTTTTCACTTTCACACATTGGAGAAGGAAATGGCAACCCACTCCAGTGTTCTTGCCTGGAGAATCCCAGAGACGGGGGAGCCTGTTGGGCTTCCGTCTATGGGGTCACACAGAGTCGGACACGACTGAAGTGACTTAGCAGCAGTAGCAGTAGCAGCATGTCCCTTCTATTCCTACTTTCTGGAGGGTTTTGATCATAAATGGATGTTGAATTTTGTCGAAGGCTTTCTCTGCATCTATTGAGATAATCATATGATTTTTATTTTTCAGTTTGTTAATGTGGTGTATTACGTTGATTGATTTGCAGATATTGAAGAATCCTTGCATTCCTGGGATAAAGCCCACTTGGTCATGATGTATGATCTTATTAATATGTTGTTGGATTCTGATTGCTAGAATTTTGTTAAGGATTTTTGCATCTATGTTCATCAGTGATATTGGCCTGTCAGTCAGTCAGTTCAGTTCAGTCGCTCAGTCGTGTCCGACTCTCCGCGACCCCATGAATCACAGCACGCCAGGCCTCCCTGTCCATCACCAACTCCCGGAGTACACTCAAACTCATGTCCACAGAGTCGGTGATGCCATCCAGCCATCTCATTCTCCGTCGTCCCCTTCTCCTCCCGCCCCCAACCTTTCCCAGCATCAGAGTCTTTTCCAGTGAGTCAACTCGTCTCATGACGTGGCCAAAGTATTGGAGTTTCAGCTTTAGCATCAGTCCCTCCAATGAACATCCAGGATTGATCTCCTTTAGAATGGACTGGTTGGATCTCCTTGCAGTATAAGGGACTCTCAAGAGTCTTCTCCAACACCACAGTTCAAAAGCATCGATTCTTCGGCGATCAGCCTTCTTCACAGTCCAACTCTCACATCCATACATGACCACGGGAAAAACCATTGCCTTGACTAGACGGACCTTGGTCGGCAAAGTAATGTCTCTGCTTTTTTGGCCTGTAGTTTTCTTTTTTTGTGGGATCTTTACCAGGTTTTGGGATTAGGGTGATGGTGGCCTCATAGAATGAGTTTGGAAGTTTCCCTTCCTCAGCAATTTTCTGGAAGAGTTTGAGTAGAATAGGTGTTAGCTCTTCTCTAAATTTTTGGTAGAATTCGGCTGTGAAGCCGTCTGGACCTGGGCTTTTGTTTGCTGGAAGATTCCGGATTACAGCCTCTAGTTCCATGCTTGTGATGGGTCTGTTCAGATTTTCTATTTCTTCCTGGTTCAGTTTTGGAAAGTTGTACTTTTCTAGGAATTTGTCCATTTCTTCCAGGTTATTCATTTTATTGCCATATAATTGCTGATAGTATTCTCTAATAATCCTTTGTATTTCTGTGTTGTCGGTTGTGATCTCTCCATTTTCATTTCTAATTTTATTGATTTGGTTCTTCTCCCTTTGTTTCTTGATAAGTTGGCTAGCGGTTTGTCAATTTTATTTACCTTCTCAAAGAACCAGCTTTTGGCTTTGTTGATTTTTGCTATGGTCTCTTTTGTTTCTTTTGCATTTATCTCTGCCCTAATTTTTACAATTTCTTTCCTTCTACTGACCCTGGGGTTCTTCATTTCTTCCTTTTCTAGTTGCTTTAGATGTAGAGTTAGGTTATTTAGTTGACTTTTTTCTTGTTTCTTGAGATGTGCCTGTATTGCTATGAATTTCCCCCTTAGCACTGCTTTTACAGTGTCCCAGAGGTTTTGGGTTGTTGTATTTTCATTTTCATTCATTTCTATGCATATTTTGATTTCTCTTTTGATTTCTTCTATGATTTGTTCATTATTCAGCAGCGTGTTGTTCAGCCTCCATATGTTGGCATTTTTAATAGTTTTTCCCTTGTAATTGAGATCTAATCTTACTGCATTGTGATCAGAAAAAATGCATGGAATGATTTCAACTTTTTTGAATTTACCAAGGCTAGATTTATGGCCCAGGATGTGATCTATCCTAGAAAAGGTTCCGTGTGCGCTTGAGAAAAAGGTGAAATTCATTGTTTTGGGGTGAATTGTCCTATAGATATCTATTAGGTCTAACTGGTCTATTGTATCATTTAAAGTTTGTGTTTCCTTGTTAATTTTCTGTTTAGTTGATCTATCCATAGATGTAAGTGGGGTATTAAAATCTCCCACTATTATTGCATTATTGTTAATTTCCCCTTTCATACTTGTTAGTAATTGTCTTACATATTGCGATGCTCCTATGTTGGGTGCATAAATATTTATAATTGTTATATCTTCATCTTGGATTGATCCTTTGATCATTATGTAGTTTCCTTCTTTGTCTCTTTTCACAGCCTTTGTTTTAAAGTCTATTTTATCTGATATGAGTATTGCTACTCCTGCTTTCTTTTGGTCTCTATTTGCATGGAATATCTTTTTCCAGCCCTTCACTTTCAGTCTGTGTGTGTCCCTCGTTTTGAGGTGGGTCTCTTGCAGACAACATATATGGGGGTCTTGTTTTTGTATCCATTCAGTCAGCCTTTGTCTTTTGGTTGGGGCATTCAACCCATTTACGTTTAAGGTAATTATTGATAAGTACGATCCCGAAGCCATTTTCTTTATTGCTTTGGGTTCGAGTTTATACACCCTTTCTGTGTTTCCTGTCTAGAAAAGATCTTTAGCATTTGTTGGAGAGCTGGTTTGGTAATGGTGAATTCTCTCAGCTTTTGCTTGTCTGTAAAGCTTTTGATTTCTCCTTCGTATTTGAATGAGATCCTTGCTGGGTACAGTAGTCTGGGCTGTAGGTTATTTTCTTTCATCACTTTAAGTATGTCTTGCCATTCCCTCCTGGCCTGAAGAGTTTCTGTTGAAAGATCAGCTGTTATCCTTATGGGAATCCCCTTGTGTGTTATTTGCTGTTTTTCCCTTGCTGCTTTTAATATTTGCTCTTTGTGTTTGATCTTTGTTAATTTGATTAATATGTGTCTTGGAGTATTTCGCCTTGGGTTTATCCTGTTGGGGACTCTCTGGGTTTCTTGGACTTGGGTGATTATTTCTTTCCCTATTTTAGGGAAGTTTTCAACTATTATCTCCTCAAGTATTCTCTCATGGTCTTTCTTTTTGTCTTCTTCTTCTGGGATTCCTATGATTCGAATGTTGGAGCGTTTAACATTGTCCCAGTAGGTATTGCTAGGGGGCACCAGAGGGCAGACAAACTGAAATCATAATCACAGGAAACTAGTTGATCTAATCACATGGACCACAGCCGAATGTGGTCCCCTGGAGAAGGGAATGGCAAACCACTTCAGTATACTTGCCTTGAGAACCCCGTGAACAGTAACAAAGGGCAAAATGATAGGATACTGAATGAGGAATTCCCCAGGCTGGTAGGTGCCCAGTATGCTACTCTGATGCTGGGAAAGGTTGGGGGCGGGAGGAGAAGGGGACGACGGAGAATGAGATGGCTGGATGGCATCACCGACTCTGTGGACATGAGTTTGAGTGTACTCCGGGAGTTGGTGATGGACAGGGAGGCCTGGCGTGCTGTGATTCATGGGGTCGCGGAGAGTCGGACACGACTGAGCGACTGAACTGAACTGAACTGAGAGGTCTGTAATATTGTTCTCATTTCTTTTAATTTGTTTTTCTTTTTTCCTCTCTGTTTCATTTATTTCTACAATTCTATCTTCTAACTTGCTTATCCTGTCTTCTGCCTCTGTTATTCTACTGTTTGTTCCTTCCAGAGTGTTTCTGATCTCATCTATTGCATTACTCATTGTATATTGACTCTTTTTTATTTCCTCTAAGTCCTTATTAAACCTTTCTTCCATCTTCTCAATCTTTTTCTCCAGGTTATTTATTTGTAACTCCATTTTGCTTTCAAGATTTTGAATCATTTTCACCATCAAAATTCGAAATTCTTTATCAGGTAGATTCCCTATATCTTCCTCTTTTGTTTGTGTTGATGGGCATTTATCTTGTTCCTTTACTTGCTGGGTATTTCTCTGCCTCTTCATCTTGCTTATAATGCTTTGCTTGGGGTGGCCTTTCCCTCTTCTGGCCGTTTGTGGAGTTCTCTTTATTATGTAGTTTCCTCACTGTGTGTGGGGTTGGACAGGTGACTTGTCAAGGTTCCCTGGTTACGGAAGCTTGTGTCGGTGTTCTGGTGGGTGCAGCTGGATTTGTTCTCTCTGGAGTGCAATGAAGTGTCTAGTAATGAGTTATGAGATGTCAGTGGGTTTGGAGTGACTTTGGGCAACCTGTATATTGAAGCTCAGGGCTAGTTTCCTGTGTTACTGGAGAATTTGCGTGGTATGTCTTGCTCTGGAACTTGTTGACCCTTGGGTGGTGCTTGGTTTTAGTGTAGGTATGGAGACGTATGATGAGCTCCTATTGATTAATGTTCCCTGGAGTCAGGAGTTCTCTGGTGTTCTCAGGATTCGGGCTTAAGCCTCTTGCCTCTGGTTTTTGGTCTTATTCTTGGAGTAGCCTCTAGACGTCTCTATCTGTCATTTCCAAGGTGGATCCCTCTGTTTTAGCTTCTGTTTGCTGGTCTCTTCAGTGTCTAATTTCCACCCTGATACTAGGGGGTGGGTGGACACTTTTTAAGGCTCAGTTGTTCAGTCCTGTTCTGGGAAGGGAGGAACGCTGCAGACGAATATCTCTGGCGTCTGTGGGGAGTGCTCGCAGCGTCTCGGCCACACTGGGTTTGCCCCCGCTCACAGCGCATGTGCTGTCCCAGTCTACACTGCACAGGCTCTAGGTTGCTCTGCCGGGAACTGTCCGAGGCCGGCGCCGGGTTGTATGCACTTCCCAGGTCTGAGTGGCTCAAGTTCAGGTTCTCAGGTACTCCACAAAGGCGCAGACTTGGTTGGGCCTGCGTTTTGTGCCTTCCCTGGTCCGAGCAGTTCAGGGGACCAGGTGTTTGGCGAGCGCTGTCTCTGCGACTTATTGCCTCCCCAGTCCCCGCCACTCAGTTTTCTGGGTATACAACCGGCGCACCTTCTCAGGGGGATATCGACCGGCCCGAGCCCAAGAAGTCCTGATTAGCAACAAGCCTGTCTGCAGTTTGTATCAGATGCCTTTCTGGGGCCGCGGTTGCCCGCTCCGGCTCTGGCTGCGCTCCCTGCCTGTCTCAGCGGGGGATGGGGGATGGGCCAGCCGCAGCCGGCTCACTCTGCTCAGTCCTTTATTCTGTGAGCGGGGCTGGCCGAGTCTTGGGTTAGAGCTTTCCGCCTTTTCGTGGGAAAGCTATCCCACAGTCTGCTTTGCTCTCCCCAGTTCTCTCAAATTGTTCTCGCGGCATTCAAGCCCAGTCCTCTCTCTAAGCAGTTCAGCCGGCTCCTCCCTGCCCAGCCCCCTCTTGCTAATGGCGTATGCAGGCGTCTGCGCTGCTTCTCCGCTGGGAGTTACCGTTTAGTGGGTAATCTGTGGGTTTTAAAAAAATCTTAAAAAAAAAGAGGGTTATGTGGCCCTCTGATCTTCCAAGGCTCACCACAGATTCGCCAGTGAGATTGTGTCCTGGTGTTTGGAAACTTCTCTCTTTTTAAAGCCTCCCTTCCCGGGACGGAGCTCCGTCCTTACTTCTTTTGTCTCGCTTTTTACCTTTTATGTTTTTTCCTACCTCCTTTCGAAGACAATGGGCTGCTTTTCTGGGTGCCTGACGTCCTCTGCCAGTATTCAGAAGTTGTTTTGTGGACTTTACTCCGCGTTCAAATGTTCTTTTGATGAATTTGTGGAGGAGAGAGTGGTCTCGCCGTCCTATTCCTCCGCCATCTTGTTCCTTCCCCCCTCAGTTTTTTTTTTTTGGTACTGTGTTTTGTGTTTAGCCTAAAAGTATGTAATCAGAAAACTGTGTTTAAAGTTGTTTGGGTTGGTTCTCCTCTACCCTTTCAGTGTGATTATGTTATTCATTTAAGCAGTAAGGTTTGTCTGTTTGTTTGTCTCCACTTTTTGTTGTTCTCCCCCAGCCTTGCTAATCTGATATACTGATTTTTCAGTTGTGTAACGGTAATATGGTCCCCAAACTCAACTACGAAAAAAGGGATCCCTCAGAGATAACTTCGGAGAAGGCAATGGCAAGCCACTCCAGTACTCTTGCCTAGAAAATCGCGTGGACGGAGGAGCCTGGTGGGCTGCTGTCCATGGGGTCGCTACTAGTCGGAGACGACTGAGCAACTTCACTTTCACTTTTCACTTTCACACATTGGAGAAGGAAATGGCAACCCACTCCAGTGTTCTTGCCTGGAGAATCCCAGGGACAGCGGAGCCTGGTCGGCTGCCGTCTATGGGGTCGCACAGAGTCGGACACGACTGAAGTGACTTAGCAACAGCAGCAGCAGCAGCAGAGATAACTTTCCTATTCTTTCTACCCATTTTCAACCCCCTTCCTTTCCATCCTCTTTTCACCCACTCTTTTAGATAACCTTATAAATTTCTGGTTTATCCTCATGTTTCTTTTTGCATATATCAGCAGATACATGTGTAGTATAGATAAACTCACACGTGTTTTTTTCTCTAGTATTTCTGTGGCATTTCTAGTATTTGTATTTTTAGCTCCCTGATCCACTTGGAGGTAATTTTTTTGGAGGGGGGAATAGCATGAGGTTTGAAGTTTAGTTTTTCAAGCGTCTACCCAGTTGTCCCAGAGATACTTATGTAAAAAGCCTATCTTTTCCTTGGTGATTTGGGATGCTACTTAAGTACCAACTTATCTATCTCCATTAAAACTTCAGTAATCATGAACTTGTTTTACTGTCTTTCTTCTCCCACCTTTTGTTTTTCTCAGCTGCATTATTTCTACTTTACTGCACATAAAACCCATTATATAACATACATAGCATGTTGTTCTTTCACCTGGATTCATGCCTTTATTTTAGAGAGTCATGGAGAGTCTTAGATCTCTGATTGATTACTGAATGTGTATCATCCGTCCTAGTCAAGTTTCCTCAGTCATCTCTTAGTGGAAGAAGCTCATCCAGTATTCCTCAAGAAGGGTTCATGGGTACAGAACATTCTGAAATCTTAACCCTGATACTTGAAGGACTGTGCTGTGTGCTTAGTCACTCAATTATGTCCGACTTTTTCCAACCCCATGGACTGTAGCCCACCAGGCTCCTCTGTCCATGGGGATTCTCCATGGAGTGGGTTGCCATGCCCTTCTCCAGGGTATCTTCCCAACCCAGAAATCGAACCCAGGTTTCCTGCATTGCAGGCAGATTCTTTACTGTATGAGTCACCAAGGAAGCCCAAAAGTACTGGAGTGGGTAGCCTATCCCTTCTCCAGGGTATCTTCCCAACCCAGAAATCAAACCCAGGTTTCCTGCATTGCAGGCAGATTCTTTACTGTCTGAGTTACCAAGGAAGCCCAAAAGTACGGAGTGGGTAGCCTGTCCCTTCTCCAGGGGATCTTCCCAACCCAGGAATCTAACGGGGGTCTCCTGCATTGCAGGTGGATTCTTTACCACCTGAGGTACCAGGGCAGCCCCACCTAAACAAAACATACAATCCAAAGTAGCAAAAGTATGATCTATTTTTTTTTAAAAAGCATGAAAAAAATGAAATTCTTGCTTTATTCATTTTTTCCATGAATTTCTTTTTTTTTTTTTCAATAGATCACTTTTGCTACTTTGCATTGTAAGTTATCTTTAGGGCAAATAGTACCAGTCTAATTTCAGCTGTCATCTTTATGCTTAGAGGTTAAGTCTAATAGTTTTGTTAGGATTGTTGTTGTTTAGTCGCTAAGTTGTGTCTGACTCTTTGCAACCCCATGGACTGTAGCATGCCAGGGTTCACTGTCCTTCATAATCTCCTGGAGTTTCACCAGCACTCTCAAGAGTCTTCTCCAAAACCATAGCTTGATTATATGGACTTTTGTCATATCAAATTGATTGTCCTGATTCAGTTTTCCCAAGTACCTGTTTGTTGGTCCATTTTAATATGTAATGTTTGGTCTTTTCTTATTTCCAGAAAGTTTCCTTGGGTTATAGTTTTAAGTATTAGTTCTGTTCAGTTGTTCTTATCTTTAGACTCTCCTGTTGCACATTGTTTTTGTCTTTGGCCTTTTCTGTTCCAACCACTTTACTTCTGATCCTTTTTATTTCTTTGCCTCATCTTCATTCTCTTGGTTGTTTTTTCTGGTTTTGTTAAATGTCCCTTAGTAAACGTTTATTTGGATCTAGTCTCCCTTGGTGACTTTGATTCTGCAACGATTTTGTCTTTTCCTTTCATTTCTTTCCCAAGTTCAGTCAACTCTGTTTTTGTGTCTTCCTGTTTATTGTCCATTTTTGCTTTTAATTTTCGAATTTTATATTCAAGGTGGGTTTTTTATACTTTTATATGCATTTTTCCCGTGGTCATGTATGGATGTGAGAGCTGGACTGTGAAGAAAGCTGATCGCCGAAGAATCGATGCTTTTGAACTGTGGTGTTGGAGAGGACTCTTGAGAGTCCCTTGTACCACAAGGAGATCCAACCAGTCCATTCTAAGGGAGATCGATCCTGGGTGTTCATTGGAAGGACTGATGCTGAAGCTGAAACTCCAATACTTTGGCCACCTCATGCGACGAGTTGACTCACTGGAAAAGACTCTGATGCTGGGAAAGGTTGGGGGCGGGAGGAGAAGGGGACGAGCGAGAATGAGATGGCTGGATGGCATCACCGACTCTGCGGTCATGAGTCTGAGTGAACTCCGGGAGTTGGTGATGGACAGGGAGGCTTGGCGTGCTGAGATTCATGGGGTCACGGAGAGTCGGACACAACTGAGCGACTGAACTGAACTGAACTGAACTGATGCTTATTTGAGGATATTTAATTTAGTATGGAATGTTGTATTACAGTTTCCTTGTTCTTCATGTTTGTTTTTGAAGGGGAAGGAAATTTTCATCAGCTTGAGGGGGTTTGATTTTCTATTCTTAAAATATTTTATAGATATTTAGTCTATTTTTGCCAATTTCCTTTGTGAGTGTGGGTGATTTACAAGACTCAGGTCAAGGGTGTCTTCTTCTGTCAGTGTAGCCAAGCCAAGTATGGTATGTTTGTGTGTGTGTGTGTGAATTTTGGGGAGAAGGGGCTATGTGTCTTCATTCTATTCTTTATTTTTTGGGTTCTCTTTTGTCTTGCATTTTCCCCTTTTGCTTCTTTCCCATTTTCATCTTCACCATCCAATTTCCAAAGACCTTTCTTCTACCTTCCTTTCTACCATCTCAAAAGCAATGCATTTTCGAAGACTGCGACTGCAAATCATGTGCTTTTGAAAGTCCGTTCTGTGTAGTGCTGGAAGAGCTACTGGAATGTTTCCAGTATTTTTACACCTAATGTGGAATTTCTCTTTCTGGTAATGATTGTAGATCAGTCCACTACTAGTTCCCCGTTTCTCTCTTGTTCATGATTTTTTCCAAAGTGTCCTTCTGTGTTACCTATTATATAGGTAACGATACTTGAGCATTCTCTTTTTGTTACGGGCATTGGTTTTATGTAATTTGCCTGTTGTTGTTATAGTTTTGTATTGCTTTTTGAAAGACAGACTGGGACATTGTGTTTATACCCCTGTGTTTACCTCACATATATATGTATATGTATACATGCGTGTATGTGTGCAGATGTTATATCTATATACTATCTCTCCTATCAGAATGTAATTGCCTTAAGAGTAGCAGTTCAGCTTTACTAATCTTTCTGTCTTAGCAATAGTCCCAATGCCTGTCATGTACAATGGCCTTTAAGCCTTTCTTTTTCATAGTAACAATTGAAACAAAATTCAAAATTGTAGTAACTGCATGATACTGTTAATAAATTTTCCTTTTCCCAAAGACTGCAGATAACTAAAGGATTGTAACATGAAGTGAAAACCCTTCTAACTATGAAACTATGCCCATGTGGGCTAGATAACCAGCACTATGAATTATTATTTGATAACCTGAATATATAGAAATTGCCATGTTCCTCATGAGTGAAGGAATACGATTTACATAGTACTATAAAATGATGCTATTCAGTTTAGAGGAGAGCCCCATGGTTCCTGAATGACTGCATTATTATTATTCTTGTGACTTGACTGTAAAATGAAATGAGAGATTTCAGGAATCTTCTGTTCAAATAAAGAGACAAGTAGCAGTGTTGCTTTATGCCACCATATTTTAAACTGGTTGGGAAGGTCAAAAGTGCTGCAATGACTGTTTAATGTTCTGATGAAATCTTAAGGGAAATGATGCCTATTCACCAATACCAGCTTCACACTGAACTCTTACAGTCATCTTGGCTGGATCATACTGGAGATGAAATTTAGTGTAACTGCCATTTGAATAAGAGATAGATACATGGTGAGTTCATGATTGAGAAAGAGAAGTGATGGATAGGGATATAGAGATCAAAACTAAGAATAAGCACATATAAAAAGTTTAAAGAAGAATATGTATGCTGAGTCTCTTTGCTGTCCACCTGAAACTACCACAACATTGTTAATCGGCTATCAGTTCAGTTCAGTTCAGTCGGTCAGTCATGTCCAACTCTTTGCGACCCCATGAATCACAGCACGCAAGGCCTCCCTGTCCATCACCAACTCCCGGAGTTCACTCAAACTCATGTCCATCGAGTCGGTGATGCCATCCAGCCATCTCATTCTCTGTCGTCCCCGTCTCCTCCTGCCCCCAATCCCTCCCAGCATCAGAGTCTTTTCCAGTGAGTCAACTCGTTGCATGAGGTGGCCAAAGTATTGGACTTTCAGCTTTAGCATCAGTCCTTCCAATGAACACCAAGGACTGATCTCCTTTAGAATGGACTGGTTGGATCTCCTTGCAGTCCAAGGGACTCTCAAGAGTCTTCTCCAACACCGCAGTTCAAAAGCATCAATTCTTCGGCGATCAGCTTTCTTCACAGTCCAACTCTCACATCCATCCATGACCACGGGAAAAACCATAGCCTTGACTAGACGGACCTTTGTTGACAAAGTAATGTCTCTGCTTTTTAATATGTTATCTAGGTTGGTCATAACTTTCCTTCCAAGGAGTAAGCATCTTTTAATTTCATGACTGCAGTCAGCATCCGCAGTGATTTTGGAGCCCCAAAAAATAAAGTCTGACACTGTTTCCACTGTTTCCCCATCTATTTCCCATGAAGTGATGGGACCAGATGCCATGATCTTTGTTTTCTGAATGTTAAGCTTCAAGCCAACCTTTTCACTCTCCTCTTTCACTTTCATCAAGAGGCTTTTGAGTTCATCTTCACTTTCTGCCATAAGAGTGGTGTCATCTGCATATCTGAGGTTATTGATATTTCTCCCGACAATCTTGATTCCAGCTTGTGCTTCTTCCAGCCCAGCGTTCCTAATGATGTACTCTGTATATAAGTTAAATAAGCAGGGTGACAATATACAACCTTGACATACTCCTTTTCCTATTTGGAACCAGTCTGTTTTTCCATGTACGGTTCTGACTGTTGCTTCCTGACCTGCATACAGGTTCCTCAAAGGCAGGTCAGGTGGTCTGGTATTCCCATCTCTTTCAGAATTTTCCACAGTTTCTTGTGATCCACACAGTCAAAGGCTTTGGCATAGTCAATGAAGTAAAAATAGATGCTTTTCTGGAACTCTCTTGCTTTCTCCATGATCCAGCGGATGTTGGCAATTTGATCTCTTGTGCCTCTGCTTTTTCTAAAACCTGCTTGGACACCTGGGAGTTCACGGTTCACATATTGCTGAAGCCTGGCTTGGAGAATTTTGAGCATGACTTTACCAGCGTGTGAGATGAGTGCAACTGTGCAATAGTTTGAGCATTCTTTGGCATTGCCTTTCTTTGGGATTGGAATGAAGACTGACTTTTTCCAGTCCTGTGGCCACTGATGAGTTTTCCAAATTTGCTGGCATATTGAGTGAAGCACTTTTACAGCATCATCTTTCAAGATTTGAAATAGCTCAACTGGAATTCTATCACCTCCACTAGCTTTGTTCGTAGTGATGCTTTCTAAGGCCCACTTGACTTTACATTCCAAGATGTGTGCCTCTAGGTCAGTGAGCACGTTATTGTGATTATCTTGGTCGTGAAGATCTTTTTTGTACAGTTCTTCTGTGTATTCTTGCCACCTCTTCTTAACATCTTCTGCTTCTGTTAGGTCCATACCACTTCTGTCCTTTATTGAGCCCATCTTTGCATGAAATGTTCCCTTGGAATCTCTAATTTTCTTGAAGAGATCTCTTGTTTTTTCTGTTCTGTTGTTTTCCTCTATTTAATTGGCTATACTCCTACATAAAATAAAAAGTTGAAAAAAATATATATACATAAGATCTATGTACATGTATTATGGGCTGAATGAATCGTGTCCTCCCCTCACCCTGCACATTCATTTGTTGAAGTCTTAATCCCTAGTACCTGAGAATATGACCTTATTAGGGGACACAATGGCAACCCACTCCAGTACTTTTGCCTGGAAAATTTATGGGCGGAGGAGCCTGGTAAGCTGCAGTCCATGGGGTCACGAAGAGTCGGACACGACTGAGTGACTTCACTTTCACTTTCATGCATTGGGGCAACCCACTCCAGTGTTCTTGCCTGGAGAATCCCAGGGACGGGGGAGCCTGACGGGCTGCCTTCTATGGGGTCGCACAGAGTTGGACACGACTGAAGCGACTTAGTAGCAGCAGCAGCAGCATTTGAAAAAGTAATTAAGGTAGAATGAGGTCTTATGGGTGGATCCTAATCCTGATTAGAATAGATTAGGACACCTACACCAAACAGAAGAAAAACCATGTGGAGATGGGGAGAAGATGGCCATCTCCAGGCCAAAGAGAGAGGCCTCAGAGAAGTAAACCCTGCTGACACCTTGATCTTGGACATTTATTCTCCAGAACTATCAGAAAATGAATTTCTGTTGTTTAAACTACCCAGTTTGTAGTAGTTTGTTGAAAACCCTCCCAAATGAATACTATACGGATACTCATCACAGAATTTTTTAAATAGCAGCTCAAGACAAAAAAATAAGTGTCCAACAGTGGAGGCATGGTTCTTTTCATATGCCAGTTTACCTATATGTCCTTAGGAGGAAAGATTTCACATGGTTTCTTTTTTTGCCAAATTTTGGTTTTATACTTCTCTAAATTTCCTCACTGTATTACTTTTATAATTAGGGAAAAAAGAATGCAAAAGGAACAGCTATGGAGAAGACTGCTGATTTAATCTCATTATACACTTGAGATTTTTTTTTGCATAATTATGGAGTGAGGTAAGGTTTCAAAAAGATTTTTTTTTTCAGTGCATGGACACTGGTATAGTCCGAATAGATGCTAAATTGGATCATGAGGTCCTGTTGTGTCAAGGGTTATATTTTTACTGCCAAAATAATAGGTGTTGCGGGGCACCTCAGGGCTGAGAGTGGGACAGTGTGGAGGGGCATTTAGGTGTTTTGAGAACAGTGGTGTTTATCAACTGGCATGGAAGTTATTCAGAATTTTAACTAAGGCAGTTAGTTATATCATGTGTATATCAGCCTTACATGTACATCTCATTCTTTTTAATGGCTGCATTTAATTTCATTATATGGATCACTCAATTTATTTAATCAGTCTCCTATTGATGGTCATTTAGATAGTTTGCCTTTTTTGTTATTACAAGCAGTGTTGTAATATACATCTTTTTTTAACATATTACCTTTGTGAAAGTGGGTCAGTATATCACAATGTGACTCTGGAGAAATCATTTTTCTTCTTAGAATTGTGAATCCTTTCCTAATATTAGCAAGGAGTTGTGAAGTTCAGGTTATAAATCTGTTATTTTAAGGGGATATTGAAGTTTAGGTCAGTGATCTCAAATGTTGACTTTGTATTAGAATCACCTACAGAACTATTAGGAATCATTCGTCTATGGCCCTACTGCTAGAGATTCTGATTTAGATCTGGACGGGTTCTAAGTATTCAGTAAGCTTCACAAATGATTCTGATAGAGGAACAATAATATTTTAAAAGAAGACAGGGTTGTATGATTTGCCAACATCTAAAAGGAATACGTCAAGGCTGTATATTGTCACCCCGCTTATTTAACTTATATGCAGAGTACATCATGAGGAACACTGGGCTGGAAGAAGCACAAGCTTGAATCAAGATTGCCGGGAGAAATATCAATAACCTCAGATATGCAGATGACACCACCCTTATGACAGAAAGCAAAGAGGAACTAAAAAGCCTCTTGATGAAAGTGAAAGAGGAGAGTGAAAAAGTTGGCTTAAAGCTCAACATTCAGAAAACTAAGATCATGGCATCTGGTCCCATCACTTCATGGCAAATAGATGGGGAAACAGTGGAAACAGTGTCACACTTTATTTTTGGGGGCTCCAAAAATCACTGCAGATGGTGATTGCAGCCATGAAATTAAAAGACGCTTACTTTTTGGAAGGAAAGTTATGACCAACCTAGATAACATATTAAAGAGCAGAGACATTACTTTGCCAACAAAGGTCCGTCTAGTCAAGGCTATGGTTTTTCCCGTGGTATTGTATGGATGTGAGAGTTGGACTGTGAAGAAAGCTGATCGCCGAAGAATTGATGCTTTTGAACTGTAGTGTTGGAGAAGACTCTTGAGAGTCCCTTGGACTGCAGGGAGATCCAACCAGTCCATTCTAAAGGAGATCAGTCCTGGGTGTTCAGCATCATTTGGAAGGACTGATGCTAAAGCTGAAACTTCAATACTTTGGCCACCTCATGCGAAGAGCTGACTCATTGGAAAAGACTCTGACGCTGGGAGGGATTGGGGGCGGGAGGAGACGGGGACGACAGAGAATGAGATGGCTGGATGGCATCACCGACTCGATGCATATGAGTTTGGGTGAACTCTGGGAGCTGGTGATGGACAGGGAGGCCTGGTGTGCTGTGATTCATGGTGTCGCAAAGAGTTGGACACGACTGAGCGGCTAAACTGAACTGAAGTGAATTGAACGTATTATAAGGAGTATGGGTGAAGAATTGAAGCTACTGAGGCTCTCATACCTGCTATTAGGAGTGTGACTAGGTAAAACCATTCTGTAAAACTCTGGCAGCATCTGTTAAGTTGAGCTTCTTAATAGCATACTTTACACTCAGCAGTTCACTCCTAGGTTTATAATCCATAGAAATGCTTAACATGTTCACCTGAATATTTTTAGTTGCACTATTTGTAATAACCCCAGGCTGCAAACAAGACAGATATCCACTAATAATAGAGGAAGAAAATTGAATGCTATTTTTAAATAATGGAATATTTCCCAGCAATGAGAGTCATCAAGTTGCAGCTACATACAATGTGGATGAATCTCAAACAAACAAACAAAAAAAATGTGTAGCAAGAGAAGCCAGATTCAAACAAATGCATACGTACAATTTTATCTAAACCAGGAAATCTGTATCTATAGTGTTAGAATCAGGAGAGTGGTTGCCTTTGGGAGGTGTACTGTAGAAGGACACACAGGCATCCGAGTGTGGGTAGTGTTTTGATCAGGGTACTGGTTACATGGTATGTTCAGTTAGTTCAGAATCATCAAGCTGAATACTTGTGATTTGTAGTCTTTCTGTGTATAGTATGTTGATAAAAAGTTCAAAAATATTGTAAAACCATCATTAGGAGGAAGTTCCTCCAAAAAACAAAATCACTTCATGATAGAATGATCTCAGGTGGCCTCAGCCTGCAACTGCTTGGAGCAGCGCTTGGGTTCCCAACCGAATCTGAGGCTGAGTCATGGCAGTGAAAGCACCAGATCCTAGCCGCTAGACCAGTGGTCAGTGACAAGGCCCTGGCCCTTTGGCTTTGCAGAAAAGAATTTCCATGAAGACAAAAAGAAGTGAAACAAGTGTTTATTAAGAGGAAAAAGAATACAGCACGTGTGGATAGGCACACGGGCAGACTCAGGAGGAGAGTCCCTGAGATTCGCCTGTGTGGCAGTTTAAATCACTTATCTGGGCTATTTCTTCCGGTTTTCCTTTGGCGAATCATTTTGATTTACCTGGTTCACAGTATATATTTGGTATATCTCAAGATCCTTCCATGTGTATGCACGCATCTCTTAGCCAAGGTATCTGGATAGAATGTCCCTTGACATTGCTTTCCCTTTGGCCTGCAAGGAGCCTTTTCTGTGCATGTGTGGTTGGGGAGGTCTCCTGACTTCAGGAATGAGAGATATATGGTCCAGGCAGGGCCCAGCCTTCTTCCTTGATTGCCTTGCTGTTATCTTCTTGGAGTTTCCCTCCATAGAGAATGAATCTCCAACTGCTTTACCTTGAGGGGACCCATCTGTCTCCTGCCTTACTTCCACTAACTAAAAGGAACTTGGTCTGCAGTGGTGTGCTGGAGGCAGCTTATACTGGCTCGCTGGAACCATTTATGTGCATCTCATCACCTCAGCAACATCGTCCTCTTAGCTTGAAATCGGCCATGTTGGAAATATGTACGCCGTGGAAACTGGCAAATGCTACATCAGGTTGTCGTCGTTTTCTCAGAGAGCTGCTTACTTACTCTACTGAATTTAGATCTCTTTGTATGTGGGGATATTATTTAACCTGCTTCATAGCTAATATAATTAGTAAACAATATAAAGGTTCAAAGTGACTAAAATGAGCATGTCTTTTAGAATTATCTTGAGATTGCAAAGAACCCTCTTTTCTTTTGTAAAATTAGGGAGGCTTATTTGCATTCACATATCAATTCAGTAAAAGGAAATATGTCATTAAGAACTTTCTTTGTCATTTAAAATTTGATTTTAGTGTCACAAATTAGCATTACAAGAACATTACCAGGTCCTGAAATCTACCCTCAGTAATCAGAGTAACTGTAAATCACCTGAGACAGAAGCTATATTTTTGTTTTTTCTTTTTTTGTTGTTGTTTAGTCAGTAAGTTGTGTCCAACTCTTTGCGACCCCATGGACTGCAGCACACCAGGCTTCCCTGTCCTTTATATCTCCCAGAGTTGGCTCAAACTCATGTCCATTGAATCAGTGATATTATTTAAACATCTACTTCAACCCTTCCTACCCCCTTCTCCTCTTGCCCTCAATCTTTCCCGGCATCAGGGTCTTTTCCAATGAGTCAGTTCTTCGAATCAGGTGGCCAAGTATTGGTGCTTCAGCTTCATCATCAGTCCTTCCTATTGAATATTCAGGGTTGATTTCCTTTTAGGACTTACTGGTTTGATCACTTTATTGTCCAAGGGACTCTCAAGAGTCTTCTCTGGCACCACGTTCAAAGACATCAATTGTTTGGCACTCTGCCTTCTTTATGGTCCAACTCTCACATCTGTACATGACTACTGGAAAAACCATAGCTTTGACTATATGTACCTTTGTCTGCAAATTGTTGTCTCTGCTTTTTAATATGTTGTCTAGCTTGGTCATAGCTTTTCTTCCAAGGAGCAAGCATCTTTTAATTTCATGGCTGCAGTCACTGTCCGCAGTGATTTTAGAGCCCAGGAAAATAAAATCTGCCACTGTTTCCATTTTTTCCCCCATCTATTTGCCATGAAGTGATGGGACCGGATGCCATGATCTTAGTTTTTTGTATGTTGAATTTTAAGGCAGCTTTTTCACTCTCCTCTTTCACCTTCATCAAGAGGCTCTTTAGTTCCTCTTAACTTTCTGCCGTAAGGGTGATACCATCTGCATATCTGAGGTTGTTGGTATTTCTCCCCACAGTCTTGATTCCAGCTTGGGATTCATCCAGCCTGGCATTTCTCATGATGTACTTTGCATCTAAGTTAAATAAGCCCAGTGACAATATACAGTCTTGACGTGCTCCTTTCCCAATCTTGAAGTAGTCCATTGTTCCATGTCTGGTTCTAGCTGTTGCTTCTTGACCTGCATACAGGTTTCACAGGAGGCAGGTCAGGTGGTCTGGTGTTCCCATCTCTTGAAGAATTTTCCAGTTTGTTGTGATCTGCACAAAGGTTTTGGCATAGTCATGGAAGCAGAAACAGATGTTTTTCTGGAATTCCCTTGTTTTTTCTATGACCCAACAGATGTTGGCAATTTGATCTCTGTTGCCTCTGCCTTTTCTAAATCCAGCTTGAACATCTGGAAATTCTTGAAGCCTAGCTTGAAGGATTTTGAGCATTACCTTGCTAACATATGACGTGAGCACAGTTGTGTGGTAGTTTGAACATTTTTTGGCATTGCCCTTCTTTGGGATTGGACTGAAAACTGACCTTTTCTAGTCCTGTGGCCACTGCTGAATTTTCCAAATTTGCTGGCATGTTGAGTGCAGCGCTTTAAGAGCATCATCTTTTAGCATTTGAAATAGCTCATCTGTAGGTCCATCACCTCCACTAGCTTTGTTAGTAGTGATGCTTCCTGAGGCTCACTTGACTTCACACTCCAGGATGTCTGGCTCCAGGTGAGTGACCACATCATCATGGTTAACTGAGTCATTAAGAGCTTTTTTGTATAGTTCTTCTGTGTATTCTTGCCTCCTTTGCTTAATCTCTTCTGCTTCTGTTATGTCCTTGCCATTTTTGTCCTTTATTGTGCCTATCTTTGTAGGAAATGTTCACTTGGTAACTCCAGTTTTCTTAAAGAGATCGCTCGTCTTTCCCATTCTATTGTTTTCCTCTATTTCTTTGCTTATTTCTCCTTGCTATTGTCTGAGACTCTGCCTTCAATAGGATATATCTTTCCTTTTTTCATTTTACTGCTAGAAAATGATCACTGTAGCCTTGAGAAAACTAATAGGATTGTCATCTGCAGTTCTGAGACACTCAGCTCTGTGCTAGTGTCTCTGTCAAGTGCAGACAGACGTAATAGATATTCTCTTGATTGAATTGTTGTCAATGGCATTGTTGTAACAACAGGTATGTAAAGAGACAGTTTAACGTTTTTCTGTATTATATCTGTCAACTCTTTAACTCTACCTTTTCACTTTCCTTTTGACTTTATCCATGGCCTTCTATTTATTTCTATCTGTTGTTGCTTTATCTTCCTAAGTTATTAAAATCTTTTAAATGTTATGATGGATAGGTTAAACTACTTTAATAGCTTCCCCCAAGGAAAATTTGGAGTTTCATGCTATGTGAAAACGTTTTTCCACAATGAGAAAAACATAGTGACTTCTTATTAGAAGGTATCTTGAGATTCTTTAGAACAATTAATTTCTAAGAACCCTTATCACCGTCATGCACTAAAAATTCTAGTGACTAACATTAATTCATTCCAATTCCAAAGAAAGGCAATGCCAAAGAATGCTCAAACTACTGCACAATTGCACTCATCTCACACGCTAGTAAAGTCATGCTCAAAATTCTCCAAGCCAGGCTTCAGCAATATGTGAACATTAATTAACATGTATCAAACCTAGATGTTTACTTATTATGGAGCACCAAAAGAAACAGGGAAGTGAAAGAAAATGTAAATGGAGAAAAAAAATATATGAAAAGTATGTGTTAGTTTTGCTTACTGTAATATTAAAAGTGATTATTATGTTTAGCAATAATCAGTTTTAATAAAGTTCCCCATCATCTTTTTGCTTAAGTATTTTAGTAGTCATTGATGATTGTTGTCTGGATCCATTATTTCTTTAGGGATTACAAAATGATGATATTCTGTCATTCTTCATTTTTAAATCTATGTTTCTTCTTTAAAGAAAAATTTTACTAGCTTTCTGGTTACCCTGAAGAACAATTTGTGCAGGAAAAGTAGGGCAAATGCTTGACTCCCTTTATCTCCATCCCCTGCCTTTGACTTTTTTATTTTAATTAAAAAAATTTTTTTTACCTCGAGAAGATCTGTGCCTTTTCAGATCTTCTTGGAGTTTACTCATATTTTCAAATTTGTTTTTATTTCTTGAAATATAATTTTTATATTCTGTTTGATGATTGTTTTATATGAAGAAGTCACAAGTTTGATAGTGTCACCTATTGTTTTTGCTGGCTGTTAGAGTGCTTTATTTCCTTTTGAACTGTGAACTGTTTATTTATCTTGTTACCTGTCTTTGGGAATTCTTTGAGGCCTTGTTTAAAGGTAGATTTCTCCATGGAGAAGTTTTGTTTCTGTCAGATGCCTGTAGGCATAACAAGCCTTCAACTTCTTCAAAATATCACTTCTCCTCTTGAAATATTTTAGACCACCCGTTTAGTGTGGATTCAGGTTGCAAATTGTGGTTTGTGGTTACAAGTAACCAGGGAAGAATTTTCATCCTCACCTTAGCCCCAAGTTTTGAGATAAGCAATATTCCTGGGGTAGTGGATAGAAAAGTTTGTAACACATTTTGAGACCCTAGGCATTGGGGTCTCAGTGTATATGTGACTTAGTCAGTCAATTGTTTCTGATTCTTTGCTATCCCATGAACTGTAGCCCACCAATCTCCTCTGTCCATGAATTCTCAAGGCAAGAATACCAGAGTGGGTTGCCATTCCCTTCTCCAGGGGATTTTTCTGACCCGGGGATTGAACCTGGGTCTCCTGCATTGCAGGCAGATTCTTTGCCGTCTGAGCCACCAGGGAAGCCTCTGGGGTCTCACGGTTATGGACAAGTCTCCAGGTAGACTCTCCAACTTGGGTGGCCCCTGGGATTTGTCTTCTGTCCTCCAGCTTTAAAGATCATGAAAGCTGGAGCTCAGATTCATTATGTTCACTAAGTGCCCTCATAACAAAAAGGTCAGTTTCAACATTCTGCTTACCTCTCTGGCTTCCTACATTTACTTTTTTCTTTTTTTGGTCTGTGTAATTCTTAAGTATTTTTTAGTAGGTCATGGATGCATTTGAGAAGATTTTAAGAATATATATATTTTTTAGTTGTTTAAAACATATTTTTATTTTTGGTTGTTTTTAGCAACAGCCTCAGTCCACAAACTTAGTTCATCATTTTATCAGAAATACACTGTCATTGTGTGCGCCTTTCTTTAACAGTCCTTCATTCTTTAGCACTTAGGTATTCTCTTATTGATCTATCTTATTGATCTGTCTTATTGATATCTTATTGATATTTATGTTTATTAACTGTGTCTATTTAAATCCGTGTGAGTACACTAGACTTATTCTATTTGATTTGTTCCATTTCATTTTTGCCTGCTAGATACATAGAAACTATTCAATAAAATTGTCAATGATCAGTATAAAACAAGTGAGTTTTTCATTAAGGTTATCACAGAGTACATACTATTTCATTGGTAAGAAAGAGTAAAACCTATCTTACTTTTGGGAGAGAACTTTCTAATTAGAGAAATTTGACTGGCATTGCGGAATTCTTACTATGTTGTATACATGCATATATGGAAATTTTGTTTTTTCTCTATTTTATTAAGCAAGCATAAAATGGGCTGAAATAGTTTATTTTCCTTTTGAGATGTCAGTTTTGGTCAGTAGGGACAGATTGTTCCTCTATAGGTTCTTTAGCAGATAGGAAGCAGATGTGGCATTGGGAGGAGACTGCTTGGGGAAGAACAAATGTATGAGTAATCTGGAAAAAGATTAAAGTCAAGCTATGAGTTAAATGTCAGCCTTTGGACCAAAACTTTTCCACTTTTGGTACTTTGAAGAGACAAGCAGCTGAGTGTTCTTAAAAAAGGAGAGACTGTTCTTAAAAGCCAGTACTACTCCACTGTACTTACTGTTATTTTTCCAAGTGTTTTTGTTTAACAATCTGATTCAGACTTTCTTTGGCTAGGTAGGATATAGCTCTTCATTAGCCTGTGTTTGTACTTAAGGAGTCTTGTTTTATTTGTTAGAGAATGTCTTTAAAATCATGTGCCCTTTGTCAGTGTGTTTCTAGGAATGTCTGGCATGTTTATTGGTCAAATGCCTTGCAGATGGAAATGAAATTTTGTGAGGAATCTTCTGGATCAAATATGAATCTATTTTTACTTTAATAAAATTATTCAAAGCATAAAGACTTCATTCTGGGTGTCAATACTAGCTGCTGATCTGGGAAGGATTGCCAGGAAAGTACCTGCTAAGGATTGCAATGATTTTCCCATTCCTGGTGCCTCTTTTTGGTTGTGCTTGAATTACAGACATAAGCCAGATGGGCATCAATAGGTCTTCTAGACCTCTGAAGTGCTTCATGATGACATTTACTGAGCATACATGCCACATAGTATGAGATTTCACTGCAGACATTGTTTTGCTTTGTGTTTTGTCATTCAGTTTTGCATGTTGTTGTCATTCCGTCGGTCAGTCATGTCCAGCTCTTTGCTACTCCATGGACTGTAACACACCAGGCTCTTCTGTCCTCCACTGTCTTCTGGAGTTTGCTTAAATTCATGTCCATTGAGCCAGTCATGCTATCTAACCATCTTATCCTCTGCTGCCCCCTTCTCCTTTTGCCTTCAATCAAGCTTTGTGTTTAACAACACTCATTAGAAATTGTTAGACTAACTTCATTCTCCAGGGGAATACATGAGAGGTAGAGCTAGGAACAGTTATAATCATTTTAGTTTAAAATTATACCCACAATAAGGACTAAATCGTGGACTGTCTGCAGTCCAGCTTGAAAATAAATAGTAAATAGCAATAATAATGAGTGAAATTTTCCAGTTTTTCTGTGCTTCTGGACGTATTATTTCTACTTTTCAGTACATCTCCCTAATTAGCGACAGATATCAGATCATAGCGGTCTTATCATGTCGTAACTTAGAGTTTAATTCTTTTCAGATATGCTGGGCCATTGAAAAAAAAATTGTTCTTCAGCATAGACTAGCTCTGTCACTCATTAATTAGTATCTTAATGTTGGAATAAGTTATCCCATCCTGTGGCAGTTGGAGGAAAACTTAATGAAAGCCTTTATGAAATATATCCTAACAGCCACTGACCACCAGTGTAGCATAGTGTTTCTGATAAAGGAGAGATGAGAGATGACAGGTGATCTGTCAAACATGGCTTTTTAATACTTCAAGTTTCTTCGTAAATAATGTGTTGAGATGTAACCTACATGTCATAAAATACACCCACTTTAAGTGTAACATTCCGTGAATCTTGACAAAGTATACATCCTTGTAACCACTATCTCAATCATTAACCCAAGAGAGAAACTTGAATGTTATTCTAGATTCCTCTCTTCCTCACATTCAAATAATTATTCATTTCTGTTCATACTTCACTCTGAATTTCTATGGAACCTATTCCTGCCTCTTTATTCTCATAGCTACTGCCTTAATATGATATGTTTGACCCTTACTTTTTTCACCTCTATTACTTAATGCAATCTACTTTATAACTGTTTTTTCACTTTTTAACTCTTTTTTCTTTATGCCTTCCCTAATGTTACTAAGTTAAGATTATTCTAGTCAAATTAGCCCCCTTCCTTTGCTTCAAGTCCCTTGATGACCCTTCAGTCATCAATTTCTTTTTCTTTATTGGAATATAATTGCTTTACAATATTGTATTCGTTTCTGCTGTATAATGAAGTGAATCAGCCATACATATACACGTATCCCGAATGTCTTAAGCCTCCCTCCCACAACCCCCACCCCAACTCTCTAGGTCATCACAGAGCACTCAGCTGAGCTCCCTGTGCTATACAGCAGCTTCCCACTATCTGTCTGTTTTATGCATGATAGTGTATATATGTTAATGCTATTCTTTCAATTCATCCCACCTCGCCTCCGCCTACAAGTCTGTTCTCTGCATCTATACCTCTATTCCTGCCGTGAAAATAGGTTCATTAGTACCATTTTTGTAGAGTCCATTACAGTATGGAGGTTCTGTAGTATGGAGTTTTTTAGTCCTTAAAAAACTAAACTCAGCCATCAGTTTCTAAGTAAGGGTCTGGCTCACAGTGGTAACTGACTTGATGACTTAATAAGTTATGAAATATACATGGAGAATTCAGACTTGTGAAGGGAAGGTGATGACTTAGTTCACTTAACAATGTGAAAGAAATAAGTTTGCCTTGTGTTTCAGTTTTAAAGTTACTCAAAGCATTTTATTTGGAAGGAGAGAAGCATCTTTCAACATTCATTTCAAACACTATAAATTGTTATGAGATATTTTATATCGATGAAAAAGATTTATCAATGCTAGGTAGGAAAAATTGCAACGTTTATTCAAGTTTACTTATATTCAAAGTGATTATTATGAACACTCATTCATTTGCATATACTACCCTTTTAAAACATGTCTTCCCTAATTCTCTCACCATGTCTTGAAAAACCAAATGAGTTTATGAATTATGAAATTTACCTTTTAGACTGGTAAAGATAAGCTCTGATGTAAAATATTGATAGCAGAGTATCTCTACCTTGAATAGGAGGAAAATATAGAAGAAATTATGACCAACTTAGATAGCATGTTAAAAAGCAGAGACATTACTTTGCCAACCAAGGTCCGTCTAGTCAAGGCTATGGTTTTTCCCGTGGTCATGTATGGATGTGAGAGTTGGACTGTGAAGAAAGCTGATCGCCGAAGAATTGATGCTTTTGAACTGTGGTGCTGGAGAAGACTCTTGAGAGTCTCTTGGACTGCGAGGAGATCCAACCAGTCCATTCTAAAGGAGATCAATCCTGGGTGTTCATTGAAAGGACTGATGCTGAAGCTGAAACTCAAATACTTTGGCCACCTCATGCGACGAGTTGACTCACTGGAAAAGAGTCTGATGCTGGGAGGGATTGGGGGTGGGAGGAGACGGGGACGACAGAGAATGAGGTGGCTGGATGGCATCACCGACTCTATGGACATGAGTTTGAGTGAACTCCGGGGGTTGGTGATGGACAGGGAGGCCTGGGGTGCTGTGATTCATGGGGTCGCAAAGAGTCGGACACGACTGAGCGACTGAACTGAATATAATTAAAACTTTATTTTTGTTTTAGATATTATCTCACCTTAATTGCTAAGCATATAGGTTATTTTCTATACCATTAATATTCTAATCCTCTAGCTTTTCTTAATACAGAAGGGTATTTAATATAGTTCCTAATTCCTAAAGTGCTTTTAGGCCTGTTTATGGGCTTCTGTGTTGGCTCAGATGGTAAAGAGTCTCCCTGCCATGCAGGAGACCTGGGTTCGATCCCTGGGTTGGGAAGATCCCCTGGAGAAGGAAATGGCTACCCACTCCAGTGTTCTTGCCTGGAGAATTCCATGTACAGAGAAGCCTCGCAGGCTACACTCCATGCAGTCACAAAGTCGGACGCGAATGAGTCACTTTCACTTATATTAGTTATTTGAATAGTCATTAAAGAGAGTGATTCTAATATAACTGAGATTTATCAGTCTGCTTTGAGGTATTATTTAGAAAAGTGATTCTTTGCTTCTTTTAAAAAATGAGTCCTTAAAAAATTCAAAATAAAACTACCATATGATCCAGCAAATCTTCTGGATATTTATCTGAAGAAAATGAAAATATTAACTTGAAAATATATAGGCACTCCAGTGTTCACTGCAGCATTATTTACAGTAGCCAAGATATGGAAACAACCTAAGTGTCCATTTATGGTTAAATGTATAAAGACAATATGATACACACACATGCACAATGGAATATTATTCAATTATAAGAAAGCATGAGATTTTGCCATTTGCAACCGCATGGATGGACCTTGAGGGCATTATGAAATAACTCAGAAAGACAAATAAATGATCTCACTTATATGTGGAATCTGAAAAATAAAACATTAAGCTCATATATAAATAACAGATTGGTGGTTGCCTGAGGCAAGGGGTGAGGTATTGGTGAAATGGGTGAAGGGGGTCAAAAGGTACAAACTTCCAGTTATAAAATAAATAAGTCATGGGGATGTAGCGTACAGCATGTCGGCTATAGTTAATGATATTGTATTGCATATTTGAAGATTGCCAAGAGGATAGATCTTAAAAGTTCTCATCACAAGAAAAAAATATTCTGTAACTATGTATGGTGATGGATGTTAACACTGGTTAATAATGGTGACCATTTTGCTATATATACAAATATTGAATCGTGTGCATACCTGAAGTTAATACAATATTGTATGTCACCTATATCTTAATAAAAAAATGAAAGTCCTGATTACAATATCAGCAAGCAGATATTGACAAATGGATTCTAAAGATTATATGGAAAAGCTAAGACCTAGAACAGCAACATGATCCTGGAAAAGAACAGAGTTGGAGGACTGATACTGTCCTATTTCAAGACTTACTCTAAAAATACAGTATAATTCAGGCAGCACAGTATTGGTGAAAGAAGGATAGAAGGTCCAAAAATATACCCACACAAATATAGTCAAGTGATCTTTGACAAAGGAGCACAGGCAATTCAATAGAGAAAGAATAGTCCTTTCAATAAATGGCACTGTGACAACTGAGTATTCATCTAAAAATGAATCTAGACGTAGACCTTATACCTATTGCAAAATTAACTCCAAGTTAATTTTATACCTAAATATAAGACACAAAACTATTGAAGTTCTAGAAGAAAACTCAAGAGAAAATCTAGGCACCATTGGGTTTGGTAGGTTTTAGATACAACTTCAAAATTATGATCCATGAAAAAGGAAATTGATAAGTTGGACAAATTAAAATTAAAATTGTGAAAGATACAATTAAGAAAATGAAAAGAAGCCAAAAGCTGGTTCTTTGAGAGGGTAAATAAAATTGACAAACCACTAGCCAGACTCATCAAGAAACAAAGGGAGAAAAGCCAAATCAATAAAATTAGAAACGAAAAGGGAGAGATCACAACAGACACACAGAAATACAAAGGATCATAAGAGACTACTATCAGCAATTATATGCCAATAAAATGGACAACTTGGAAGAAATGGACAAATTCTTAGAAAAGTACAACTTTCCAAAACTGAACCAGGAAGAAATAGAAAATATTAACAGACCCATCACAAGCATGGAAATTGAAACTGTAATCAGAAATCTTCCAGCAAACAAAAGCCCAGGTCCAGATGGCTTCACAGCTGAATTCTACCAAAAATTTAGAGAAGAGCTAAAACCTATCCTACTCAAACTCTTCCAGAAAATTGCAGAGGAAGGTAAACTTCCTAACTCATTCTATGAGGCCACCATCACCCTAATACCAAAACCTGACAAAGATGCCACAAAAAAAGAGAACTTCAGGCCAATATCACTGATGAACATAGATGCAAAAATCCTTAACAAAATTCTAGCAATCAGAATCCAACAACACATTAAAAAGATCATACATCATGACCAAGTGGGTTTTATCCCAGGGATGCAAAGATTCTTCAATATCCACAAATCAATCAATGTAATATACCACGTTAACAAATTGAAAAAATAAAGACCATGTGATTATCTCAATAGATGCAGAGAAAGCCTTTGACAAAATTCAACATCCATTTATGATCAAAACCCTCCAGAAGGCGGGAATAGAAGGAACATTCCTCAACATAATAAAAGCTATATATGACAAACCCACAGCAAACATTATCCTCAATGGTGAAAAATTGAAAGCGTTTCCCCTGAAGTCAGCAACAAGACAAGGGTGCCCACTCTCACCACTACTATTCAACATAGTTTTGGAAGTTTTGGCCACAGCAATCAGAGCAGAAAAAGACATAAAAGGAATACAAATCGGAAAAGAAGAAGTAAAATTCTCACTGTTTGCAGATGACATGATCCTCTACACAGAAAACCCTAAAGACTCAACCAGAAAATTACTAGAGCTAATCAATGAATATAGTAAAGTTGCAGGATATAAAATCAACACACAGAAATCCCTTGCATTCCTATACACTAATAATGAGAAAATAGAAAGAGAAATTAAGGAAACAATTCCATTCACCGTTGCAACAAAAAGAATAAAATACTTAGGAATATATCTACCTAAAGAAACTAAAGACCTATATATAGAAAACTATAAAACATTGGTGAAAGAAATCAGAGAGGACACTAATAGATGGAGAAATATACCGTGTTCGTGGATTGGAAGAATAAATATTGTGAAGATGAATTAAAAAAAAAGAAGTCAGACTGGGAGAAATATTTCAAAACATATTCTGATAAAAGACATATTCATGATATAAGAAAAAGAACTTTTTCATACCAATATAAATGGAATATGATTCCTGAGTGATTTTTTAAAAAGAAGCTATGAAGCCACAAAAAGATATGGATGAACTTTAATTGCATACTGCTATGTGAAAGAAGTCTGTCTGAAAAGGCTGTAAACTATATAGTTCTAACTATATGATATTCTGGAAAGGCAAAATTATACAGACAGTAAAAAGATCAGTGGTTGCTAGAGATTCAGGGAGAGAGGAGGATGGTTAAATGGGGAATTTTTTAGCTCCATGATAGTTTCTTGGTGGATACATGACATTATGTGCTTGTCGAAATTCAGAGAACTTTACAGCATAAAGAGTGAACCTTAGTGTATGCATATTAAAAAATAATTTAAGAGATTGGAGAATCTCAGGAAGAAATGAATATAGACTATGACAGGAGGATGTAACCACATTTCAATTGTATGGAACAGCCTTCTTGAAGGTGCTAACCTAAGTAACTTTGGAAATGAGCCTGTAAGACTAGATGCAAAAGGAATTACACATTATCATTATGCTTTTGTTAATAAAGTGATTTCCCAAGGGGGTACAACAAATTGAAAATTCTCATACCTCTCTACATATATTCTGGAATTAATAATTAACTAAATGGATGAGAGATGGTGAGAGCCAGATTTCTCCTGGTTGGAGTAGGAATTTACAGATAAGTAAGGGGAGAGGTTACAATGATCCTTTTGGTGATAGAGTTGGAAACATCAGTTTGAACTCATGTTTAGCTTAATATAGACACAGATGGCTGGAGAAAAAACATACATATACACACAGGTTGGTATACATGCACATATTTCCTTGCTCTGTCGTCAGAGGGCCTAAAAGAAATGACACCTAGTAGTAAATAGTACACCTTGCCACCAGATCTTTGTTTCTAATGCCATTTCCCAATAAAGAAAACCATGGCTTCTTGAAGGAATGGCTGATTCTAAGACTGGAGTAGGAAATATACAATAGGTGTCTAGAGAATCTTATAATTCTGGAAAGTAAGGAAGTGCTTAGAAAAAAAAAAATCCATGTTAATATGGGCATGTCAGAGGGACATAGGAGCCAACTGAGAGAGCTTCCAGTGGCCAAAGCTGGAACAATTTGAACAATAAAAAATAAGTAAAGATGTACTGGATTATAACCCAAAGAATGAAATGAAATATCCATGAATAGAAATCCAATACAAATAAATAAACAAGAAAAAGACAACCTTCCTTGGAAGAAGAATCCAATTAATTTACATAGATACTATGCCCTCAGTGAGAGGAAAAGGAACTTCCACTCCCTCAGTATGGGCTGCACATAACGACGTCCCCCCAAAGAATTCAGTATGGAAAGAAGGGGAGAAGGGGAGAGAAGAGTAACTACATTGGAGGAGCCTGACAAACACAGCTTCAGTCAGGTGATCAAGGTCAACTTTCAACAATGGTGTCATATTAATAGTATGTACTGTAATTCTAATCATGAAAAAAATCAGATAAATTCCAATACAGGATCAGCCTACGGAATAACAGATCAGTGCTCCTCAAAACTGTCAAGGTTATAAAAAAATGTCACAGCCCAGAGGAGCCTAAGGAGACCTGACAACTAAATGTGATGTATCCTGGATGGGATCCTGGAATTGAAAAAGGGCATTAGATAAAAACTAAAGAACTCTGGATAAAATATTGAGTTAGTAAGAATATATCAATATTCATTCATTAATTGTAAAAAATATACTAATTCATGATGTTAATAATAGAGGAAACTTGGTGTGGAGCATGTGGGACCTCTGAACTGTCTTCTCAGTTTTTCTGTAAATCTGAAGGTATTTTAAAAAATAATGTATGTTAAACAAAACAAAGTGTTATTTGAAGGGCTCACAGTAATCCACTGGTTTCTGTCTCTCCTCCAGCTTTGAGAGTGTTTGCTGCCTCGCTGACTCCGCTTCTCTCTCAGACATCACCTTTGATGGCAATCCCATAGTTCAAGAGTCATGGTACAAGCACACAATCCTTCAGAATATGATGCAGCTGCGCCAGCTAGACATGAAGAGAATCACAGTGAGTGAGAACTCTTCTCAAGTGCTCGCCATATTGGTTTACTTAGCATGGGCTAGGAAATTGAAGTGCGTATTCTTTGCTTAAAACACTGATTTTTAACAATCTATGGATTATCATGACTATATACTAAATAATTATAATGACAAACTTTCTTTTTTACCTCCTATCCATATTCCCAATTTCATTAAGTTCCTAGCTTTCTGTTTAAATTAGTCATCATGCTTGTTTTTCATTCTTGCTTAATATCCAGCTAACAGTTTACTTTGGAATAGATGAGTAAGGATTTCATTGGTAAGTTACACAGTGTAATGACTAAGAAGATGGATGCTGGAGCCAGACTGCTTGAGTCTGAATCCTGGCTTGACCATTTTCTAGTCGCATGACCTTTGACAATTTACTTAACCTTTCTATCTAATTTTCCTCAAAGTAAAATGGGGATCATAAGTATGTCATATGATGGTTGTCAAGATAAAATTAAGTCCTAAACCTTAGAACAGTGTGAATCTTCCAGGAAACATAATATGCAGCTATTATTATTATTCCTTTTGATGCTATATTTCTCAAAGTGTCTCCTTTTTTATTCATTCTGTCTCCATGGTAGACATTTTTCACAGTAGAAGTTTTGATATGGCTCCTGATCTAAGTGAAATGCTGCTTATCGTGCTCCTTTTAGGTGTACAATGCACATAGCATACTTTAGCCTCTAAGAACTTCTGTAATGAAACTTGCCTGAATTTGTTTTGTTGCATCCCAAATTTATTGGAACAGAAAATATCTGTTAATGATCTCAGTTTGATAATCTCTGACCTAGAAAAATATCCTAAACCTCCATGGTTTCTTACTTTCAGACTGTGCTCATTTTATATGGATTTTTTTTTTTTTTTTTTTTGGTCCATATTCTGTGTCTGTTGGTTTCTTAGTTTCCCAGCCAGGGTTTGAACTTATACCCTTGGCAGTGAAAGCACAGAGTCCTAACCACTGGAAAGCCAGGAAATTCCCTGATGTGGATTCTGAGTGATCACGTAGGTTTATTCAATTGCCAGTTGACTCATTGGGAGAGTCGGACACGACTGAGCAACTGAACTGAACTGAACTGAACCATTCACATTTCTACCTCAGTAATATTATGGACATCAAGGTGGCTAACAGGCAAAGTGTCAATGAATTCATAAATACTAGGAATCTTCTAGGGTTCTACCTCTGTCTTTGTTCCAGCATGGAGAAAAGGTTCTTTGTCTTCTCAGTTTGTTTGGATCTATACTGGCCACTCTGTCTCACACTTTTGCTCTTAATCTTCTTGTCTTTCTTATTTAAGGATCTTTAGTACTCTTTTCCTGTTGAGGTTTCAATGAACAGGGTGAGAAATGATGCTAACCCATTTATATAAATTAGTAATTATATGGTGTGTTTCTCGTAGTAAATTTATGTCAGTCTTGTCTACTCAGCTAATGTATATGGTCCTTAAGGGCAGAAGCCATTCTTCATCTTCCTTGCCTGATACATGGAGTTGTTCTATACATGTTTATTTTCTTTCCTTCTCTATCTCATACAATGCTGAAAATGTAGTAATATTCAGTAAAGACTTTTTGGTTGAGTAAAATTTACCCATTTCTGTGCCTTAAATAAAAGGAAAGTTGTATTAGTTGCTCAGTCATAGTCATGTAACCCACCGGGCTTCTCTGGCCATGGAATTTTCCAGGCAAGAATACTAGAATGGGTAGGCATTCCCTTCTCCAGGGGCTCTTCTGGACCCAGGGCTTCTGGATCAGTGGGCTTCCCTGGTGGCTCAGACAGTAAAGAATCTGCCTGTGATGCAGGAGACCTGGGTTTGATCCCTGGGTCAGAAAGATCACTTGGAGAAGGGAATAGCTATCCACTCCAGTATTCTTGCCTGGAGAATTCCATAGACAGAAGAGCCTGGTGGGCTACAATCCATGGGGTCACAAACAGTCTGACACAACTGAGCAATTAACACTTTTCCCTTTCATGTCTTAAATAAGGGAGAACAAACAATACTATCTATAATCATTGTCCTTGTACATTCCCTAGAATGTGCTTGCTTGGTACCGAGATGAGGAAAATCCCCTGGGATGGGAGAGGGCCAGCTCTTCTGCTAAATATAGAGCAGCAATCCTTGAGCATCTGTTCCTCCACTGTTAATTTTAGAAATTCACTTTTTTTAATGGAAATAATCTCAAAGTTACAGAAAAGTTGTAAGTATAGTACAAAGAACTTTGTTTTATTGAACAGTTTGAGAGTAAGCTGCTAACTCAGTTCCCCAACTGCTCTGAATACTTCACGGTATATCTTGCAAGCAAAGACATTCTCTCATGTAAACACAGTATAACCAACAACGTCAAGAAATAAACACTGAATAATTGCTAGTGTCTAATCCTCACACCACATTCACATTTTAGCAGTGATATTAATGATGTCCTGTGGGGCGAAATGACCCAGTTGGGAATCATACACTGCATAGAGGCTACATTTTGTTGTCAGGTGTTTGTTGTCACCCTATTTCCTGAACAGTTTCCTAGTCTTTCCTTGACTTCATGACTGACATTTATGAAGATTACAGGTCAGTTATTTTATAGAATGACCCTTAATTCAGGTTTTATTTGATGTTTCCTAATGGCTGGATGGCATCACCGACTCAATGGACATGAGTTTGAGTGAACTCCGGGAGTTGGTGATGGACAGGGAGGCCTGGCGTGCTGTGATTCATGGGGTTGCAAAGAGTCGGTCACGACTGAGCGACTGAACTGACTGACTGACTGAATGATTAATTAATAGTTATAGCTTTTTGGCCTAAATATCACACAAGTGATTTTGCATTTCTCTTATTGTATCCTATTGAGTGTTCTGTAATTTATATGTGTATCTTGATTGATGTTTACTTTAAGATGGTGTCTGCGAGGCTTCTGCATGTGAAATTATTCCCACTCCCTTTTCTTTTAGTGTTCTGAGATTCAGTTTCCAATGTGGAGGGCAGGGTTTCTCACACCTCCAGTAAGAAATTCTCAGAACACCAGCTCAGTGTTCAAGAATTCAATTTGGACACTGTCCACCTGGAGATAGCATCAGATTCCACAGGTTGCGTGCTCAGTCTGGAAAACTGCACGTATACCCTCCCTGCTCTGCCAGACTCCAGTAACAAGTCCAGGTTATTACCTGTACTGCTGACCTACTGGAAGAAACTGTTAGCTTGGCCAAAAAGTTTATTTGGGTTTTTCCATAACAGCTTATGGGAAAACCCGAGCGAATTTTTTGACCAACCCAGTACTTACTAGGTCACCGGTTTATTGTAAAATGATGTAACTCCGAAACAGCCAGATGAAAGGGATGCACAGGGCTTGGTGGGAAGGGCCACAGAGCTTCTGAGCATACCAGTCTCCCCAGATGTCCAGGTTTCACCAACCCCAAAGCTCTCTGAACCCGTCCCTTTGGATTTTTTATGGAGGCTTCTTTAAGTAGTCATGATTGATTATATCATTGGCAATTGATTCAACCTTCAGCTTCTCTTCTCTCCCTGGAGGTCTGGGGGTGCCATGGAAAGTTCCAACCTTCTTAATTGCCTGGTTGGTTCTCCTGGCAACCAGCCTCCATCCTTAGATGAGGTCCAAAAGTCATCTCATTAATGAAACAATAGACACCTTTATCATTCACACACTTAGGAAATTGCCAGGGTCTGAGGAGCTGTGAACCAGAAACTGGGATGAAGATCAAACATGTATTTCTTACAATAAATCATACTATCACACTTTTGTGATTCTGTACCTCATAAAAATTTCAGTTTATTAACTTATTCATATCAGTATAGACTTATGGTATTTTGTCTCACCTTTTGTTTATAACTTTTTAGTAACTTTAGTTTGTAAAGAATATACCTTGTAAAAGACTTTCTATAAATTTCCAACCTGGGCTAGTATTGACAAACACTAGCCCATGAGCAGGCCACCTGTTTTTGTAAATAAAGTTATATTAGAACATAGTCATATCCACTAACTTATGTGTTTATATCTGCTTTAATGCTACACTGGCAGAATTGAGTAGTTGTTAAAGAAACTATATAGCCTATGACCCTAAAATATTTACCATCTGGCTGGAAAATTTTACTGATACCAGTTCTATAACTACTGTTTTCTAGCTGGAGTGGATTACACAGATACCTAATGAACTTGTGTGTACTGTGGCTATGGTTCCCCTAACTGTGTGCCAAAGATACTGCAGTGAACTCACAGGGGCGTGTCATGGAGTATTTATAATGTTCAAGCAAAAGGCAATGAGATTTGATACCTGTGAGACCTTGAGAAAACTGCTAGCTCAAGGTAGTTTATCACCTCAACATTCCGTTCCGTCACTCAGTCGTGTCCGATTCTTTGCGACCCCATGGACTGTAGCCTACCAGGCTTCTCCATCCATGGGATTCTCCAGGCAAGAATACTGGAGTGGTTACCGTTTCCTTCTCCAGGGGATCTTCCCAACCCAGGGATCAAACCCAGGTCTCCCGCATTGGAGGCAGACGCTTTAACCTCTGAGCCACCAGGGAAGCCCATTAGGTCACAGTGTATTTCTGTCTACAGTATTATATCCTGGCAGAGCTGACCTTTCAGTGACTGCTGTGATAAAAACAAATACTAAATCAGTATAGAGCAGGAAATGAGGGTGACGGTATCCAATCTAACTCTCATATTTGAGACGTTGTGTCATGCCTTACAGATACGCACATTTCATTAGTAAGTTATTATAGTTATTCAAGAATGATATTTTTTATTTAACTTAAATTATTATTTTTGAAATGGCTCCCTGGTGGCTCAGCTGATAAAGAATTTACCTGCAATGCAGGAGACCTAGGTTCGATCCCTGAGTTGGGAAGATCCCGTGGAGGAAAGGAATGGCTACCCACTCCAGTATTCTGGCCTAGAAAATCCCATGGACTGTGTACTCCATTGGGGTTGCAAAGAGTTGGACACAACTGAGCAACTTTCACTAAGTTGCTAGAACATGAATCTTGTTGTTTACTAAATAATAAACAGAGCTATATTTTTTTTGACCTAGTGGTACCATGGAAAAATTCCAAAGGCAGTCTTAGGCACCTTGGAGTTTCTGCACTAGGGTGTATGTTAGACTCTAGAGATGACAAGATCAGAATTGCAATAAACAGCCTCAAGTTACTTACAGTCAAGTACAGAGGAAAACATGCAGCCAGATTATAATGCAAAGCGACAAACTAGTTAGATAAAATTGATTCATAAATAGATATGTGTATGTTTACACACACACACACACGCACACACACATGGCACCATGATATCAAAGAGCAAAGCTGTCCTATGTATACTGGAGAAATAGAAAAAATTCCAAAGGAGAAAATACTTGACTTGAGACTTGAAGAGGGCCAGAGACAAAGGAGAATATATCAGTATGAAAGTATTCTAGAGAGAGAGAAGGCACGCAAAATGCAGAGGGGTGTGAGGATATAGCAACTCAGAGTGGTTCAACATGGCTGAGCACTGAGTGTTCATAGGCGAGAAGAGCAGCAGGAAAAGGATGCATGACCAGTAAGGGCTGAGTCATGAAGAGGGTGTTTTATGCCATAAGAAGAGTTTAGATTTTTGTGTTCAATATCATAGGAAACTCTTGAAGAGTTTAAGATACTTAAATTGGATTTGCCTATTGAAAAGGTTATCTGAGCAGCAGCCCAGAGGACAAATTGGGAAAGATAGGATGAGTACTAAAATGAGAAGCAGGGTTAGTCAGGCTAAGAGCTTCTGGGGGGTTTGATCTAGAGGAATGGCAAGAGATAATATGGTATCTCAAGATAATATGAATTTCTGGCCTCAATTCCTATTTTGCTTTTGTTATCTCTGTTAGGAAGAATGAGTTTTAGTTAGTAGAGAGAAGAAATAGATATTAATAAAGTGAAGATAAAGCCTTGGATAGATGAATAAAAAGTTTGAATCCAGACCTATTAGGGGCTAAAGGTCCTTATGGGGATTCCCAGGTGGCACTTGTGGTAAAGAATCTGCCTGCCGATCCAGGAGACTAAGAGATGCAGTTTTATTTTATTTATTTATTTATTTTATTGGAGGCTAATTACTTTACAATATTATATTGATTGGCTTTGCCATACATTGACATGAATCCGCCCCGAGTGTACATGCAGTTTTAATCCCTAGGTCAGGAAGATCCCCTGAAGTAGGAAATAGCAACGCACTCTAGTATTCTTGCCCAGAAATATTTCATAGACAGAGAAGCCCTGGTGGTTTACAGTCCATAGGGCCACAGAGAGTCTGACACAACTGAGCACATAGCCTAAAGGGCCTCATGGTAAATATTTTAGGCTTTTGGGGATATACAGTCTGTGTTGAAAGCTACTCAACTCTCTCATTGTAAAGTAAAAGCAGGCATGAACAGTACATAAAAGTGAGCATGACTGTGTTCCAATAAAACTTTATTTACAAAAACAGATGGCATGCTGCATTTGATCTGTGGGCTAGAATTTGCCAATCTTTGATCTAGAGTGAATAAATGTAGTGAATAAATTGCTAGGCCTTTGAAAGTTATATCTGAAAGCAGTGTAGAATAGTAGAGTAGCTAAAAGGTAAGATAAACTAATCTCTGTTTTTATCTTGGATAGAAAAAATATTGTGGCAAATGATGACAATAAACTTGAATGTAGATTATGAAAGAAATCTAAATTGGATTATTTAGGTGATTTGTGAGTACTTAAGGAATTGATCACAAGGAGGCAGCATTAGTTCACTAAAAACAATTTGTGCCAGACAAAATTAGGTTACTATTTTAGATATTATAAATAGACCTTCTCAGAAGAATACTATAGAGAGACAATGTTTTGGTATCTAAGCAAAGCACTGAGTGAAGTCTTTTATGATAGCACATTGAGTAAATTGTATGACCACATAGTTAAGTGGATTTGTGATTCCTTCGAAGGAAAGTTATGACCAACCTAGATAGCATATTAAAAAGCAGACACATTACTTTGCCAACAAAGGTCCATCTAGTCAATGCTATGGTTTTTCCCGTGGTCATGTATGGATGTGAGAGTTGGACTGTGAAGAAAGCTGATCGCTGAAGAATTGATGCTTTTGAACTGTAGTGCTGGAGAAGACTCTTGAGGTCCCTTGGACTGCAAGGAGATCCAGCCAGTCCATTCTAAAGGAGATCAATCCTGGTGTTCGTTGGAAGGACTGATGCTAAAGCTGAAACTCCAGTACTTTGGCCACCTCATGCGAGGAGTTGACTCACTGGAAAAGACCCTGATGCTGGGAGGGATTGGGGGTGGGAGGAGGGGGACGACAGAGAATGAGATGGCTGGATGGCATCACCGACTCGATGGACATGAGTTTGAGTGAACTCCGGGAGTTGGTGATGGACAGGGAGGCCTGGCGTGCTGTGATTCATGGGGTCGCAAAGAGTCGGACATGACTGAGCGACTGAAAAAAAAACAAAACCCTGCAGAACAGAAAGTAATGGATTAATGGCCAACCTGCAGAGAAATCTGTACTGGGGTGTTGTGAGGCTTTTTGCTCACTCTCATTCTCTTACACATGTTTAAGTATTGACTAGTTGAGAGCATTATATTATTCTAATAAAATATATAAATGACACACTGGAGAAGTTAGAAATCCTGATATACCAGTTGATCAACTCAGAATCCAAAAGAAGCTCAATAATCAACAAGGTTTGGCAAACTACAGCCTGTGAGCCAAATCCATCCCACAGCCTGTTGTTTTTTTTTTTTTTTCATAGCTCTCAAGCTGTGAATGGTTTTTATATTTGTGAAGCACTGTGAAAAAAGAAAAAGAAAATGTGCTGGAGATTTTATATGGATCACAAAACTTCAGATATTTGCTCTCTGGCTCTTTGTAGAAAAAGTTTGCTGACTTCTTACCTATAAATATAAGCAGAGTTTAGCAAGATAAAAAATAGATAAGTTGAAAATTCTAGACTTAACAACAAACATGACAGTTCTTAGCCAAATACAGGGTTGGGGGAGAGAGAATTAGCATGTGTGAAAAAGATTTGCATTGAAATTGATAAGTTCAAATTGAGTTAATTATGAAATATGATTGTTAGAAGTTAATATGGCTTAAGACAATATTCATATATAGAAATAGAGAATTTAGAAAAATAGACAATAGTCCCCTTTTTTTCTTTGTTAAATTACACCTGAACTATTAGTTTTAGAAGGGTGATGGCAAACAAACATTTCCAGAAAACCTAGCACAATTCATTGACAAAGAAGATATTACAGTAGTCTTCAAATATTTTTACAACTGTACAAAAAAGGAGGTAATAGACACATTTTTAAAAATTTATTTAATTGGAGGCTAATTACTTTACAATATTGCGGTGATTTTTGTCATACATTGACATGAATCAGCCGTGGGTGTACATGTGTCCCCCATCCTGAACCCCTCTCCCACCTCCCTCCCCATCCCATCCCTCAGGGTCGTCCCAGTGCACTGGCCCTGAGTGCCCTGTCTCATGCATCGAACCTGGACTGGCGATCTATTTCACATATGGTAATATACATGTTTCAGTGCCCTTCTCTCAAATTATCCCACCTTCACCTTCTCCCACGGAGTCCAAAAGTCTGTTTTTACATCTGTGTCTCTTTTGTTGTCTCACATATAGGGTCATAGTTACCATCTTTCTAAATTCCATATATATGTGCTAATATACTGTATTGGTGTTTTTCTTTCTGGCTTACTTCATTCTGTATAATAGGCTCCAGTTTCATCCACCTCATTAGAACTGATTCAAATGCATTCTTTTTAATAGCTGAGTAATATTCCATTGTGTATATGTACACATTGTGTATATGTACAGCTCTCTTATCCATTCATCTGCTGATGGACATCTAGGTTGCTTCCATGTCTATTGGAAGCAACCTAGATTGTAAACAGTGCTGTGATGAGCATTGGGGTACACGTGTCTCTTTCAATTCTGGTTTCCTCAGTGTATATGCCCAGCAGTGGGATTGCTGGGTCGTATGGCAATTCTAGAATAGACACATTTTGAATGACTAGAACAAGGACCATTGTATAGAAAATTCCACCTCCCAGAATTTTTTTGTCTAAGGCATTATTTTGTGAATGCAGGTGCTGTTCTCACAATTCTGAAATGCACACAGTATCTAAAGTTTCCACCTCAAACTCACATATATTTGGCTTCATATGAACTTGTTTACAATTTGTTCTCCCAAATATGAGGTAGCCTATCCGAGGTGGAAGTGAGTGTCCTGTTGTGGTAGCCATTAGTAATGCCCCCAGTGTGTTCTTACATTTTCCAGGTGGAAAGATGATATTTCCCTTTCCCTTGGAGTTAAACATGGTCATGCAACTTGCTTTGGTCAGTAAAATGTGAACAGAAGTAATGTACATAATTTCAGACAGAAGCATTTAAAGACCAAAGTGCGATTTTCTGGGCTTTTCTCCCTTGTGATGGTCTTTGTGAAGGCATATATTGAGTGGAAGATGCCATCAAGTCATAGCACCTAGGAACACTTAACCTACTACATGGAGAACAGTTGGGGTGTTCTTTGCATGATAAAGAAACAAACTTTTCTTATTGTAAGCCAGTGTGAGTTTTAAAGTTATTATGGTGGTATACCTATCCTGTTCTGGCTTTCTCTCCCCTAATGTATAGTATGGGGGCTGCAAACAAGATGGAGGGAGGGAAGCATCACTACGAACAAAGCTAGTGGAGGTGATGGAATTCCAGTGGAGCTATTTCAAATCCTAAAAGATGATGCTGTGAAAGTGCGGCACTCAATATGCCAGCAAATTTGGAAAACTCAGTAGTGGCCACAGGACTGGAAAAGGTCAGTTTTCATTCCAATCCCAAAGAAAGGCAATGCCAGAGAATGTTAAAACTACCGCACAATTGCACTCATCTCACACGCTAACAAAATAACTCTAATAAAAATTTTTCAAGCCAGGCTTCAACAGTATGTGAACCAGGAACTTCCAGATGTTTCAGCTTGAACTGGATTTAGAAAAGACAGAGGAACCAGAGATCAAATTGCCAATATCCTTTGGATCGTTGAAAAAGCAAGAGAGTTCCAGAAAAACATCTACTTCTGCTTTATTGACTATGCCAAAGCCTTTGACTGTGTGGATCACAACAAACTGTTTAAAGTTCTTCAAGGAGATGGGAATACCAGGCCACCTGACCCGCCTCCTGAGAAATCTGTATACAGGTCAGGAAGCAACAGTTAGAACTGGATATGGAACAACAGACTGGTTCCAAATCAGGAAAGGAGTACATCAAGGCTGTATATTGTCATTCTGCTTATTTAACTTATAGGTAGCATACATCATGCGAAATGCCAGGCTAGATGAAGCACAAGCTGGAATCAAGATTGCCGGGAGAAATATCAATAACTTCAGATATGCAAATGACACCATCCTTATGGTGGAAAGTGAAGAAGAATTAAAGAGCCTCTTGATGACAGTGAAAGAAGAGAGTGAAAAAGTTGGCTTAAAGCTCAACATTCTGAAAACTAAGATCACAGCATCTGGTTCCATCACTTCATGGCAAATATATGGGGAAACAATGGAAACAGTGAAAGACTTTATTTTCTTGGGCTCCAAAATCACTGCAGATGGTGACAGCAACCATACAATTAGAAGAAGCTTGCTCCTTGGAAGAAAGGCTATGACCAACCTAGACAGCACATTAAAAAGCAGAGACATTACTTGACCCACAAAGGTCAGTCTAGCCAAAGCTATAGTTTTCCCAGTAGTCATATATGGTTGTGAGAGTTGGACTATAAAGAAAGCTGAGCGCCGAAGAATTGATGCTTTTGAACTGTGGTGTTGGCGAAGACTCTTGAGAGTCCCTTGGACTGCAGGGAGATCCAACCAGTCTGTTCTGAAGGAAATCAGTCCTGAATATTCATTGGAAGGACTGATGCTGAAGCTGAAACTACATTACTTTGCCACCTGATATAAAGAACCAACTCATTGAAAAAGACCCTGTTGCTGGGAAAGATTGAAGACGGGAGGAGAAGGGGATGACAGAGGATGAGATGGTTGGATGGCATCACTGATGTGATGGACATGAGTTTGAGTAAGCTCCAGGAGTTGGTGATGGACAGGGAAGTCTGGCGTGCTGCAGTCCATGGGGTCACAAAGAGTCAGACACGACTGAGCGACTGAACTGAACTGAACTGAACGTATAATATGACTATTATCCATGGGCCAGTAGAAGTCAAGTGATATAGCTTCTAATCTTCATTCTGACATTAACTATGACCCTGGAAACATCTGTTTTCTCTGTTAAGAAAAAAAGATTGAGAGAAAAATAAGGAACATTCTCCTCTAGACAAAAACTGTAATTTTAGTCTGTTTTAATATTTAGTGTAGTCAAGGAAAACAATGTCTTATATAACCCTTTAAAGTATATGGTTAAAAAACCCACATTGCCGTTGTTTTTAAAATTCGACATAATAAATTGCTGATTATATTAGGACTGCTATTATTTATTTTGCAGCAAAATGTCTTCTCATGTAATAAATTCATTGTTTTAGAGCCTTAGTAGTCTGCTAAGAGTATATAATGTAAGTTATTAAATACCTACTAAATCACTGCTGCAGCTGCTGCTGCTAAGTTGCTTTAGTCGTGTCCAACTCTGTGTGAACCCATAGATGGCAGCCCACCAGGCTCCTCTGTCCCTAGGATTCTCCAGGCAAGAATACTGGAGTGGGTTGCCATTTCCTTCTCCAATGCATGCATTCATGCTAAGTTGCTTCAGTCATGTCCGACTCTGTGCGACGCTGTGGATAGCAGCCCACCAGGCTCCTGTTTCCACGGGATTCTCTAGGAAGAATACTGGAATGGGTTGCCATTTCCTTCTCCATTAAATCACTATGCTTCTTAATTGATTTAAACATGTTTCTGTATTGGGTCTTCATGATAAACCACAGTAATGAGGAAAGTGTATGTCTGCTTTCAGGCCAGGTAGATCTCTTTCTTTAGCTACATAAAGGATATGGTTTTTGTCCCCAAAATTGGATTATTATCATGAAGATGCAATTTTTTTCCTTCTTACCAACAGATTTGTAGCTTATCTTTACAATTAGAGGGGTTTATTTTTGTTTCTAACTTTAGTTACTCTGTAATTATTTGGGCTGAAATACAGTCATCATATGTATAAATTTTTAAAACATTCAATATTTGAATTGATTTGGCATCTATCCAGTCTTCCTAGGTTTAGCTTTCCTTTTCAAGTCCTCCTGCCTTTAATAGAAGCTGAGATTCTTTTTGCAAATCTAATGAAATCATCTGTTAAGTATGTATAGTACGTGATGCATACAGTTTCCAGTACTGCTTAAAATTGGCTCTTTGAATAACCAATCTGTTTCTAGTTGACATTCAGTACATGAGTCAACAATTGACCATCAGTATATTTTGTTCTTTTAAAAAGTTTTTTTCTGAAACAGGTTATACTTAATAGGTACTAAATCAACATCTACTGAACAGAAGAGTTTAATGTGGTTGTTAATTCAGCTATTTTATGAAACTAGGAACCAAGGTTCTGAATTTCTTATTTAGGTTTCTCCTCATTACCTCTGTTCAGCCTTTAAACATTAAGAACAACTATTTTCCATATTGTAAAATATACTTTAAATTCACCAAAAATCGCATAAATTTTCATTCCCTTTTAAACAACTAAATCATATGGCAGATTACTGCTAAATTTTGACCTCACTTTTTTCATCTGTCTAAAACCAGTAAAACATGTATGAATATATCCTGATTATAAAAATGCAAACCCCATTTCTCACAAATGACCTCTGGTTCTGATCCTGGCTTTGACCTTGTATAAGTTACTAAACTTCTCAGAGTGTTCATTTCCTCATTTTTAAAATTTGAGTCTTCCAGTGGATGTATTTCTGCTTACCTTTTTAACCCTGCGATAGTTTGCTTTGTGCATTTTTTATTTACTTCTTTAGTCTAAGTCCTTTGTTTTCAGGAGCATTTATAGTGGCTCACACCCTGGAATACATTTTCGTGCCTCTTTGATTTTCCTTCATTCTAATTATAGTGCATGTACTGACCGGGGTGCTCTCGAATGTTGTTCAGTCTCTGAGTCGTATCTGACTCTCTGCGACCCCATGGACCACAGCACACCAGGCTTACCTGTCCTTCACTATCACCTGGAGTTTGCTTAAACTCATGTCCATTGAGTCAGTGATGTTATCTAAGCATCTCATCCTTTGCCACCTCCTTCTCCTCTTGCCCTCAATCTTTCCCAGCATCAGAGTCTTTTCCAGTGAGTCAGCCCTTCGCATCAGGTGGCCAAGGTATTAGAGATTCAGCTTCAGCATCAGTCCTTCCAATGAATACTCAGGACTGATTTCCTTTAGGATTGACTGGTTTGATCTCCTTACTGTCCAAGGGACTCTCGAGAATCTTCTCCAGCAACACAGATCAAACCCATCAATTCTTCGGCACTCAGTCTTCTTTATGGTTCAACTCACGTCTCTACATGCCTACTGGAAAAACCACAGCTTTGACTGTACAGACCTCTGAGCGCAAGAGGTGTCTCTACTTTTTAATGTACTGTCTATGTTTGTCATAACTTTTCTTCCAAGGAGTGTCTTTTAATTTCATGGCTGCAGTCACCGTACACAGTGATTTTAGAGCCCAAGAAAATAAAATCTGTCACTGTTTCCCCATGTGTTCGCCATGAAGTGATAGGACCAGATGTCATGATCTTCATTTTTTGAATGTTGAGAGCTTTTTCACTCTCCTCTTCCACCTTCATCAGAGGTTCTTTAGTTCCTCTTCACTTTCTGCTATAAGGGTGATATCATTTGCTTATCTGAGGTTGTTGATATTTCTCCCAGCAATCTTGACTTCAGCTTGTGAGTCTCCAGCCTTAGCATTTTGAACATAAGTTAAACAAGCAGGGTGACAAAATGTAGCCTTGATGTACTCCTTTCCCAATTTTGAAACAGTTATTCCACGTCCAGTTCTAACTGTTGCTTCGTGACCTGCATACAAGTTTCTCAGGAGACAGGTAAAAAGGTCTGATATTCCCATCTCTTTAAGAATTTTCCAGTTTGTTATGATCCACACAGTCAAAGACTTTAGTGTAGTAAATGAAGCAGACGTAGATATGTTTATGGAATTCCTCTGCTTTTTATATGATCCAACGGATGTTGGCAATTTGATCTCTGGTTCCTCTGCCTTTTCTAAATCCAGCTTGTACATCTGGAAGTTCTTGCTTTAAGTACCATTGAAGCCTAGCTTGAAGGATTTTGAACATTACTTTGCTAACATGTGAAATGAGCACAATCATATGGTTGTTTGAGCATTCTTTGGCATTGCCCTTCTCTGGGATTGGAATGAAAACTGACCTTTTCCAGTCCTGTGGCCACTGCTGAGTTTTCCAAATTTGCTGGCATATTGAGTGCAGCACTTTCACAGCATCGTCTTTTAGCATTTGAAATAGCTCAGCTGGAATTCTGTCACCTCCACTAGCTTTGTTCATAGTAATGCTTCCTAAGGCTCACTTAACTTTACACTCCAGGATATCTGGCTCTAGGTGAGTGCCCACACCATTGTGGTTATCTGGGTCATTAAGACCTTTCTTCTATAGTTCTTCTGTATATTCTTTCCACCTCTTCTTAATTTCTTTTACTTCTGTTAGGTCTTTGCTGTTTCTGTTTTTATTGTGCCCATCTTTGCATGAAATGTTCTCTTGGTATCTCTAATTTTTTTTGACAAGATCTCTAGTCTTTCCCATTCTCTTGTTTTCCTCTATTTCTTTGCATTTTTTACTTAAGAAGGCTCTTATCTCTCTTTGCTATTCTCTGAATCTCCACATTCACTTGGCTATATATTTCCCTTTCTCCTTTGCCTTTTGCTTCTCTTCTTTTCTCCGCTATTTGTAAGGCCTCCTCAGACAACCACTTTGCTTTCTTGCATTTCTTTTCTTCCTATACAATGTTACAAACCTCTGTCCATAGTTTTTCAAGCATTCTGTCTACCAAATCTAATCCTTTGAATTTATTTGTCACCTCTACTGTGTAATCACAAGGGATTTGGTTTAGATCATAGCTGAAAAGTCTAGTGGTTTTCCCTACTTTCTTCAGTTTAAGCCTGAATTTTGCAATAAGGAGCTCATGATCTAATCCACAGTCAGCTCCAAGCCTTGTTTTTGCTGTTTAGAACTTCTCCATCTTACAGTAACAACTTCTCTAATCTCAGTGGATTAAATCAACAAAGTTTATTTCATGCTCATACTGTCAGTCTGTCCATTTTATGTGGTCTGAGAACTTTACTCTGTTGTCCTCATTCCATGACCAAGGCCTTCAAAGTGCCCATCCTTTGGAGCTTTGCAAATTCTGTAGCAGAAATGAGAGAGGAAATAGCTATATCATACATTGTCTTTGAAATTTTCTACCCAGAAGTAACACATATCACTTTTTTTCCTATGACGTTGGCCAAAGCAATTCACATGACCGCACCTAACTTCAAGAGGACATGAAGTGCCATCTCACTATATGGCCAGGATGTAGGAAGACATAGGAATATTTGGTGAACAACTCTTGTAACTATCCATTATATTTTAAATCAAATGTTAGCTTCTGGTAGAAATGTAAATTAGTACTACGCTTATGGAGTTTGTTTGCAAACACGGCAAAAGCCCTAGAAATATGTCTACCATTTGATTTAATTGTTTCAGTTGTAGGAAATTATTGAACAGTTGTGGGCTTCCCTATGGCTCAGATCATGAGCCAGTGGCTCAGATCATCCTACAAGTCAGGAGACCTGAATGTGATCCCTGGGTTGGGAAGATCCCCTGGAGAAGGGAATGGCAACCCACTCCAGTATTCTTGCCTAGAGAATTCCATGGACAGAAGAGCCTGGCAGGCTACAGTCCATGGGGTCACAAAGAGTTGGACACTACTGAGCAACTTACACAGTCACAGTCAAAGAGATATACATTTAATAATTCATTCTTTGAATATATATATTTACTACATATCTACTATGTGCTGGGTAGCTGATATGGTCTATACCTTCATGGAGCTATTTGCAGGAAAAAAGAGAGATAGTACTAAAGATAATTTCAATGAAACAGGTTAAGGGCTATGACTGGCAATTATAGGTTGGTATGAGAGCATTCTACTCTTCAAGTCACCTCCATTAAATTTTTAATTTCAGGTTTTGTAAACTATATTTCTGAAAATGTTCTCCTTCAAATGCACTGAATTAATTTTTACAGTTTTGTGTCTCTGAAGATATTTTCAAGTTTTTCTTTCATGAAGAAATTGTTTTCTCAAATTATGACATCATTTTGAATGCCTACAAATCTTTTGATAATAAAAATTAAGAGTTACATGGTTATAATTTACTTTATTAAAATTTGCCAATCATCAGGGTGAAAAATCATGATCCAGATTGCGTATGCAGATTGCAACATTTAAAAATTTGTTTATAGTGAATATTGTAATGTGACGGAAAAATTATGATATTTGAGTTAGGGTTTTGGGATTATGACTGATTTTTAAAATTTTTCTAAACTGTAATGTTGTGGGCTTCCCTGGTGGCTCAGAGGTTAAAGCGTCTGCCTCCAATGCGGGAGACCTGGGTTCAATCCCTGGGTTGGGAAGATCCCCTGGAGAAGGAAACGGTAACCACTCCAGTATTCTTGCCTGGAGAATCCCATGGACGGAGAAGCCTGGTAGGCTACAGTCCACGGGGTCGCAAAGAGTCGGACACGACTGAGCGACTGAACGGAACAGAATGTTATTACAGTAAAGTTATTTCATAGTTTTTAGAATGGAAGAAATTAGACCGGCCAAATCAACTTAAAAACAAAGTAATTATATTAATGAAGAATAATTTATTAATATACGTGGAAATTTTTAAAAAGCTTTCATAATTGTATTGTCATTTATAAAAAGCTCTGCTTTACAACAATAAATTAAATAGATTGTTAGAAGTATGATTTTTATCTTCATGATAAAAACTTTGTTAAATCTCTCCATGTAGAACTACAGTTCAGAGAAAAATTATACAAACCTGCCTCCCCCTCCCTTTTGTTATAATTTATTTATGTTTGGTTGTGCAAGATCTTGGCTGCTACGCACAGGCTTTCTCTCGGTGTGTCAGTGGGGGCACTCTCAGTTGTGATGTATGGGCTTCTCATTGCAGTGGCTTCTCTTGTTGCGGAGCGTGGGCTTTAGGGCATGCAGGCTTGGGTTGTTGTGGGACCTAGGTTCAATAGTTGCATTTCCCAGGCTTTAGAGCACAAGTTCAACAGTTGTGGCACATGGGCTTAGTTGCTTCCTGACATGTGGACCCTTCCTGGGCCAGGGATCAAACCCATGTCTCTTGCATTAGCAGGTGAATTCTTTACCACTGAGCCACCAGGGAAGCCCCCTGCTCCTCCTTTCTTCTTTCTCGTCTCAGTCTTTTTCTTGTATTCTTTAGGTTTATCTCACATCAAGAGTTGGGAGTAGAGTTAAGAATGCACAGTTTTATTTTAGAATTAAGTTGGAAGAAGAAAATAAAGAGGAACATACTGACTTTTTCTTTGAGGGCATATTTTCTATTAGCAAGTAGTATGGCTCTCACACGGAGAAGGCAATGGCAGGCCACTCCAGTACTCTTGCCTAGAAAATCCCACGGACAGAGGAGCCTGGTGGGCTACAGTCCATGGGGTCGCTACTAGTCAGACAAGACTGAGCAACTTCACTTTCACTTTTCACTTTCACACATTGGAGAAAGAAATGGCAACCCACTCCAGTGTTCTTGCCTGGAGAATCCCAGGGATGGCAGAGCCTAGTGGGCTGCCGTCCATGGGGTCGCACAGAGTCGGACACGACTGAAGCGACTTAGCAGCATGGCTCTCATAAAGAAAATCAGACTTGGAGAACTGAAGATATTTAGAATCAAAAAAGGTTAAATACTTAACAATACTTTTTTACATTTTTCTTTTAGGAAGAAGAAAGGCGTATGGCATCTGTGGTAGCCAAAAAAGAGGAAGAGAAGAAGCGGGAAAGTCACAAGCAATCTTTGCTTAAGGTATTGTCTCTGGTGTCTGCATTCATGTATGTGCGCACGCACACACACACACACACACACACACACACACACACACACACACTCACACATACTGAAGCTAGCTTTCTAATCAGCTAGAAAAGTGGTTTCCAGCCTGCAAATTTTTCATTCCTATTGATAGTGTTTTTAATAAACAGACACCCTTAAAACTTCTGAACAAACAAACCTGTACTTCTGAAATACAATATAATATAATGTACATTATAAAATAAATGCAGAAATTAAAAAGTGTAAAAGGAAGAGATTTAAAAAAAGCAAATATATATATATATAACAGAAATTAACCTTCTTTCCACACCAGTACATCACCTTGTGTATCCTCCTGGCATTTAAATTTCATTTTGGAAACCACTGTAGTAAACTGTCATCTTTAGTGATATATATTTTAACGAGCTCTGCTACTTGGGTTTATTTTTTGTGATAGCTTTTTAAATTAAAAAAAATTCTCCGTTAACTTCTCCAATAGAGAGGTGGTAAAGATTTTGGGGAGTATAGAAATTAAAGGGTTTTTTGAACTTGTTTTCAGTGGTTTAACATATCAGATATTACTGTCTTTAAAAGGTTTTCGGGATAACAAGTATATAGTAAACTTAGGAAACAAGAGAACTTAATGGGGTGATGGAAATGTTATTGGTTAACATTTATGCATTTATCAGAACTGATCGAAGAGTACACTTGAATTTGTGTATTTTACTTTGTCAAAACTACTCCTAAATTAACAAACAAAACAAACTTGGTCCCAAGTCCTCTCAACTCATATTATCGTATCATATCATATATATTAGAAATTGCGCCCCACAGCAGGAGGTGAGTGGCAGGCGGACGATCGAGGCTTCATCTGTGTTTATAGCCGCTCATCTCAGTTCAGATGTCAGTGTCTTCCATCACCCCCAGATGGGACTGTCTGGTTGCAGGAAAACAAACTTAGAGCTCCCACTGATTCTGCATTCCAGTGAGATGTATAATTATTTCATTATATATCACAATGTATAATAATTTAGAAGTAAAGCACACAATAAATACAATGTGCTTGAACATCCCCAAACCACCCCCCTATCCTGGTCGATGAAATGGTGTATAGACATCCATCTTTAGTCCTGCTGTTTTTCTATTTTCTTTTCAATCTTTAAAATGAATGGAAGTAATAGTGATGACGTATACTGGTGTGGTATTGCTTGGTTTATAAAGAATAGACTCAAGTGGCAGAAGCTGAAAGTTGGCATCTTCTAAAATAACTATCACTTTAACACAAATTTGACAGACTGTCCTCTAGCTATAGTCGTGATTGTACTAATATGCCAGATGCATCCATGATCTTTAAACATAAAAATTTTTTTGGGGGCGAATCCTCTTTTGCCTTACAGAATCTTAGTTTTTCCTTTGTTCTTTTTCCTGCTCCACAGGCACTTAGAGCCCTTGTTGGCCCCTCTCACCAGCCAGTGATCCCCACCTGACCCCAGATTGCGCTCTTGTTTTAAACTATATCCTCCCTTTTCTTGACCTTGGTGAAAATACCCATTTTCTTTGTCAGCCTGGTGTTGATCTGATTTTAACAACCCAATAAAAGAAAGCTTAACTTTGGGACTGGTATAGAAAAGTGTTTGCATTTTCAGAGTATCTTGTTATAAATTTAACTTACTGAGTGGTATAAACTTTTGTGCCTTTTTTCTAAGCACTGCTACATCTACCTCATTAAGAATATTTATTTTTGCCAACTCCAAGTCAGCCAGAAAGCCACATGCATGGCGTCAGCATGATAGCCATCTGCCATTAACTCACTGCCCCTGCCTCTTTCAAAATAGCCTTGGCACTGAGTGAAAATAATGCTATTGTGTAGATTAAGAATTGGGTTGTCCCAAGTCATCTGCAAATAATTGAAATAGAATCCTTTAAGATAAGATGCCTTCTTGTCATAGATTTTGGGGAAAAATTTATAGTAGAATGTCAAATACCTACTTCCTTTAGATAAGGACATACATAAAATGTCAAGACGTCTCAGAAGTATACACATACTAAGTGGAACCCATTTAATTATATAAACAAATTTCAAATACTGATGTACAAAAGCTTTCAACTTTTATGAAATTCATTTTTTTCCCTTTTCTTTTGTTGCTTGTGCTTTTGGTGTCATAATGACATGACACCAAAATGAATAAATCATTATGTACTCCTATGTCATGAAGATTTATACCTATATTTTCTTATAAAAAACTTAAAATCTTAAAAAAAAAGAACCCATGTTAAAGACATTTTTAAACGCAGAAATAGAACTTTAAAAATGTTTCATTTTAATTAAGCTTTGTCACCAGTTTTCATTCCTATCCAGTGCCATTTCTCCGTCTAAAATTTTAGGCAGGCAAAGAAGTGGATCTAAACATAAGTATTCTACATGTGTGAATGCACTGAGGGAATGGGCAAAGAATCTTCCTGACAGCTTTCACTAGTTCCAAAGGGAGCAGGTGAAGAGGGGCAGTACCACAGAGATGATTTTTCACAAGATGATTGTCTGAGTAAAGATACAAGGGGAGTCGTCTATTTTCAGCACTCTGATTTAACCAACATACCATTTAGAAGTTGTGTTAGTCGCTCAGTCATGTCCAACTCTTAGCGGCCCCATGGACTGTAACCTACCAGGATTCTCAGTCCATGGGATTCTCCAGGCAAGAATACTGGAGTGGGTTACCATTTCCTCCTCCAGGGGATCCTCCCTACCCAGGGATTGAACCCAGGTCTCTTGCATTGTGGGCAGATTCTTTACCATCTGAGTCACAAGGTTTGATAATGGATAATCTAAGATGCTACTAGTTATCTAGAAATGTTTCAACCTAGTACAATTTCTTTTAATAGTCTATATATGTTTGTTATTTTTCAGACATTGTAATTTATGCTGCGTAGTTTAGAACACTGATCAATCTCTCCTTTCTCCCTCCCTCTGAGATTACTCCACCATATTTGCCATAATTATTGGTTAGAAAGATTAAAATATTGTCAGGTTTTCTTACTATCTTTAAGCACAAAGACATAATTTAAACTTCACGTAACGCTTGAGTCCCCTGGCGGAGGAAATGGAAACCCACTCCAATATCCTTTCTTGGACAATTCATGGGTTGCAAAGTGTGGGACATGACTAAAGCGACCTAGCACACATGCAAATGTAACAGTTGAATATATAAATTTCCATCAGATTAAACTTGCAAATAGTGAATTTTCTTATGTCCAACAGGAGTAATTGTTATTTGTATATACTTTTTTAAGAATGATAGAGCATTTTTGAGATGTTTAAATGTATAGGTTGAATAAAGGCTGCTTATACCGTGTTTTAAAATACATATTTGGTAGCTGCTTTAAGTAACTGACTCCTTTTAAATATGTGATAAGTAGTACAAACAATATACTCCTTGGATTCTCCTGCTACAAAAATTGCATTATGTAATTCTTGTCACAATGAACTTTTTCATAGGAGAAGAAAAGGTTAATAATTAACAATGTAGCTCGAAAGTGGGACTTGCAACAACATCGAATAACCAGTGTTGCTATAAATCAAGATAGAAGAGATTCTGACTCTCAGGACCACTGTCAGAACGATGGAAGCACCGTCTCTACATTTCCAGAGGAAGCAGGGTATGCAGTGGTATTCTTTCTGGATATTAGTATCTTTGGAGAAATGAATTTGGAGCAGAAATGGGAAAATATTTTACATATGTTTACTTTAAAATAGTTTTCTTAAGAAAACTGCAATTAGCAATAGGTTTTAAACGTTAAGGTGGAAATATTGAAAATATAAGCTTGCCCCTAATTTAAAAACCCTTTAGTAGTTTCTTATTTTTCTTAGGAATAAATCTAGATTACTTAATATAGACTGTGAGGCCATCTACCCTCCTTACCTGTCTTGCCCCGTAGTATCAGCCTTTCTGTTCTCATGCTGCAGCCTCAGTGAGTCCCAGTTTGGTTACTTCTTACCTTAGAACCCTCCTTCTACACACAGATCTATTCTCCCCTGCCCTGCTTCCTTCACCCTGCCCTGGCTAACTGCAATTCAGCCTGGAGGTCTTGACTTCAAACCTCACTTAGGAAAAGTCTTTCCTGATGACTTCCCAGAGAGTAGGCTAGATCAGATACCTTGTTTTCTCCCAGTGCTCTGCGCTTCCCCTTGTTAGCACTTATCATGACCATAATTAACCATTGGGTAGTTAGAAAAAAGGAGAAGAGCGCATCAGAGGATGAGACGGTTGGGTGGCATCACCAACTCAATGGACATAAATTTGAGCAAACTCCGGGAGACAGTGAAGGACACAGGGGCCTGTCGTGCTATATAGTCCATGGGGTCGCACAGTCGGACACAAGTTAGTGGCTGAACGACAACATGAATAGTTGTTTTGTATTTGTCTTTCCCACTAGAATGTAAAACCCTGATTGTATTAACCTTTGTTGTTTCCCCAGTGGCTAGCACAAATCCTTACTCCTTAACTATCAGTGTTAAGCAATTTGGCATAAAACATAAATAGTTACTCCAGTTGCAATCTATAGTATCTGTCTTTTCCAGTGGCTCACAGCCTTTTCCTTCTATGACATACAAATCATATAACACATATCCCTTGGTTTATGAACAAATCTGAGGACACTATCTTGGCTAACATATTTCACTTCTGCTCATAAAGGCATGCTAGAATCAAGTCATTAAAAGGAATATAAAGCATATATAACTTCATAGTTTATCATTTAAAAATTTGTGTGTGTGTATATATATAATTTAAAAAGAAAAGCTAAAACTCAAAGATAGAATGCACTTCAGTTTTGTTTCATTTGATGCACAGTTATCTAATGACCTAACCAAATCCTGAAACACATTTCAAACTAAATATAATACAACTTTTATTTCAGCTTTTCAGCCAGTATTCTTTCAGCTTTCCATATATGAAGAGTATAATCAATAAGTCATTTAAGAGGAATTAGAATAATATTTTGGAAGTTTACTGTAGTTAAGAGTTTGACATATATTTTAAAGACAAATATACTTTAGCAATTTTAGTTATAAGATTAATTTATATTGACCAGCATACCTCCTTCATCTCACTTGGGTATCCACATGTAGAGTTTCTCAGATCTTTCAGCTAGAAAAATAAGGAAACAAGAATTGACATTTTAATTAAGTGATAACTTATATAATGGTTGTATCATTTATATTGCCCTGAAACTTTATTGAATATTATTTAAATGTCAAAATAATTCTACTTGTATATAACTATACTTTATAAAATTAAAACTTTATGTCATTGGGCTTTAGATTTATGAAATACTACCCATTAGTTCTATTTCTGATTTATCTTTTCTTTAAAAATATTTTTTCTACCTTCCTTAAGAAGGATTCCTAGTTCCAAGTTTATCTGAATGACCTTATAAATTTTATTCTAAAGTTTTAATAAGGTTTTAAAATTCCTTCTTTAATACATCAAATTTATTTTTATATATGGTGTTAGGTAAGAGCCTAACTTGATTTTATTCCAGTTGACTAGTCAGTTTTCTAATAGCATTCCTCAATTAAATTATTCTCTTTTGTAATGGGAATGTCATTTTCATCTTATATTAAGTTCCCATAAATACTGGATATATTTCTGAACTTTATATTCCATTTCAGTAACCTACTTATCTGTTTTAATGCCAATACCAGACTATTTTGATTATTGTCATTTTATAGTTTTAATGTTTAGTAAGGGAAATATGCTTTCACTGTTCTTTTCAAAGTTTCAATTCTCACACCCTTGTTCTTACATATGAGCTTTAAAATCATTTAATCTAAATGGAAAGTTAAGAATCTTTTTCAAATGGCATTTAAGTTGTTTATTTCAGTAGGATTAACATTTGTAAGATAATAAATCATCACTTTAAAAATCATGGTATATCTCTACATTTTTCAGGTATACTAGGGAGCTAACTGGGGATGCGTTGAGATGTTGAAGGAAAATTCTGAGGAACTAAAGGAAGTTATAGACCATGAAACTGTAGCAGCTAGTCTGAATTGTTGAGCGAGTATTCCAGGAGTACAGAGTGACAAGATTTATCAGTTGCTGTTGTTCAGTCGCTAAGTCTTGACTTTGCAACCCCATGGATTGCAGCAAGCCAGGCTTCCCTGTGCTTCACTATCTCCTGGAGTTTGCTCAATCTCATGTCCATTGATTCAGTTATGTCATCCAGCCGTCTCATCCTCTGTCACCCCCTTTTCCTCCTGCCCTCAGTCTTTCCCAGCATCAGGGTCTTTTCCAGTGAGCTGGATCTTCGCATCACGTGACCAGAGTTTTGAAGCTTCAGCCTCAGCATCAGTCCTTACAGTGAATATTCAGGTTTGATTTCCTTTAGGATGGACTGGTTTGATCTCCTTACTGTCCAAGGGACTCTCAAGAGTCTCCTCCAGCACCACAATTCCAAACCATTAATTCTTCAGCTCTCAGCTTTTTTATGGTCCAGCTCTCACATCCATACATGACTTTTGGAAAAATCATAGCTTTGACTTTGTGGACCTTTGTCAGCAAAGTGATGTCTCTGCTTTTTAATACACTGAAGGTTTGTTATAGGTAAATAGGTTGAAAAGCTAAATATCCAAGAAAGAATAAGGAAATAGAGGATCAAAAATAAGGAATTCAAAAATTCAAGTATAATGTCAAAAGAAAGAAATGATAGGTCATATGGTCTAGGATATTTTTAAATAACTGAAAAGTAGAAGGTTGCCAATGAATTGGGAGAAAATGTAGTATTTCTGGGACTAGAAGGCTTAATGAAATTAAAGATGAGAATTACATAAAGTAATAGGGTTAGTAGTGAGCTGAACTAGTGGGAATTTATAGTCAAATTAAGTTTTTGAAGTTGAAGATTTTAGAGATGGAATATATGTTAGTAATAACATAAAAAACACTTTGGAGGCCACTGTGGCCCTGGGAATGAGTTGTTGGAGAAAAGTAGAAATCAGTAAGGAGAGGAGAAGAGGAGAGAAGATGAGTTGAAGTTATTATTGTGTGGACATTAAAGTTATTGATGATAGAACTAGGTGTGGAGCCAAGGGCCAGAGTATTCAACGGTGACCAGCGTTATCTCCTTCCAGTCTCAGCCATGCATCCTATGCCCTTATCACAGAGATGTTCACTGTTCACATTTTACTAGTGTCGGCAGCAGCAGTGATTGTGGGAGTGTCATTGTTAATTAATTGATTCTTTCACCTGGCAAAACTATCTCTGATTGCTGGACTCTGACTATTAGGCAGACCGACAGGTGGACTCCAGACTATTAATGTGACTTTCCTGACACTTTAAACTTTTAAAACAACTTTCTTCCAAAAATTTTGTGACCTTCTAAAATACAATTGGTTCCAAGAGAAAGAAGTATCTGCTAGTGAAAATTACTGTGACTTAAAATTGCTCCCAAGAGTTTCAGAACTTTTATTAGGAGTTCCACAAAGCTAGAGGTTTTTTAAGGAAAGAGCACAAATGAAGAATTTGGAAGAGATGGGAAAATTGATGTGTGGGTTCAGTGCAGAGGATGTGGAGAGCAGTAATGAATTATTAGGAAAGACATCCACAGTTTCTGGCAAAAATTTCTACGGTTGTAAGGTCAATGTGCCATGGAGACATGATTACATTATCATGGTCTGACCCTTTTTGATGATCTAAAAACTTTTAATTCAAGGAGACACAGATGACATTTATCTATGAAATCAGAAAAGTAACACTTTAGAGATAGACAAGAAATTATTAGTAGAGACTATACTGCAAAATTACAACTTCTAGTAGTTGTAGATCTTTTTTTTTTTTTTTTCAGTTTGGCTTGTGGTTATGTGATTCCTGTAAAATCAGTTACATTGGAAAGGTAGGAATATTTCTTAAAGAGCTTATTTTCCCTTGTGTATGCCTACATGAAAGGCTCTTAAACAGAGAATCCAGATTGACTTTTTGAACTTCAGGTTCTTATTTTGCTTGAACATGCCACACCGATTGACATAGTTGATACTCATTGTTGATAGGATCTTTGCATTAATATTCTTGAGAGCACATTCACTTGATTTTCCTTTTACCTCTGTGGCTACTTTTTTTTAATTTAATTTTTATTTTAATTATTTGTTTATTTTTAAAATTTTTAATTGGAGTATAGTTGATTTACCGTGTTGTGTTAGTTTCAGGTGTACATCAAAGTGAATCAGTTATACATATACATATACTACTCTTTTTTAGATTTTTTTCCCATATAGGCCATTACAGAATATTGAGTAGAGTGTGCTATATGGTAGATCCTTATTAGGTATCTATTTTATTTATATACACACACACACACACATATATATATATATATATATATATATATATAGTGGTGCATGTATATATCCCTCATTCCCTCCCTCTCTCCTTTCCCCCTGGTAATTATAAGTTTGTTTTCTACATCTGTGACTCTATTTCTGTTTTGTAAGTGAGTTAATTTGTACCATTTTTTAAAAGATACTTCGTATATGCAATATCAAATGATATTTGTCTTTGTCTGACTTCACTTAATTTGACAATCTCTAGGTCCATCCATGTTGCTGAAATTGGTATTATTTTGTTGTTTTTTATGGCTGACTACTCTTTAAGTGGGTTTCCCTGGTGGCTCAGCTGATAAAGAATCCACCTGCAATGCTGGAGACCTGGGTTCGATCCCTGGGTTGGGAAGATTCCCTGGAGAATGGCATGGCAACCCACTCCAGTATTCTGGCCTGGAGAATTCCATGGACTGTATAGTCCATGGGGTCACAAAAAGTCAGGCACAACTAAGCAACTTTTACTTTCACTCTTTTAAGTATATCTTGCTGACTCCATTTTTACCAAATCTTTGAATGTATATCAGATTGATCCCTGGGTCAAGAAGATCCCCTGGAGAAGGGAATGGTTCCCCCTCCAGTTTTCTTGCCTGGAGAATGTCATGGACAGAGGAGCCTGGCAGGCTACAGTTCATGGGGTTGCAAAAGAGTCAGACACAACTGAGTGACTAACACTTTCACTAAGGAATATAACTGATATCTTAATATTTAACAGTTTAGTTTGCATTAATACCAATTTAGTTGTATTAATTTGTAAACATTTCGCTCTCATATAGCTCCAAATTTTGTCTTTATACATTGTGTGGACATTAACATAGATTTATAGGTACTATTTTATGCATTTGTCTATTAAATCATGCAAGAATAAAGAGGAGTTACCAACTAAAAATTCAGTGACATTGGATTCTATGTTTATCTGTATAATTATCTGCTCTACTATTTGTTTCTTCATGTGACTTTGAGTTATGGTCCAGGTTCCTCTCATTGCAATCTAAAGGACTACTTTAGCATTTTTTTATAGAGCAGGTGTACTGGCAATGAACTATCACAATTTTTGTTTATCTAGAAATGTCTTAATTTCTTCCTCAGATTTGAAGTACAATTTTGTTGGATACAGAATTCTTGGTTAACAGTTTTTGGGGTTTTTTTCCTTTCAATATGCCATCCGACTGCCTGTGTCTCCCATGGTTTCTGATGAGAAGTTGGCTATTAATCTTATTGAAGATTCTTTTTATTAATACAAGACTAGTCATTTCTCTCTTGTTGCTTTTAAGAATCTGTTTATCTTTGTCCTTCCACAGTTGGAGTTGACGTTTAGAGTCTTCTCAGGTCTTTTCTGAGCATAAATGTGGACATAAGTGTCACCCTGTAGATTCCTTGGAATACACAGGAGCTTCCCAAAGTCCTTCTTCCCCTAAATATCTTCTTCCCCAGATTCTTGTTTCTTTGTCTTTTTGATCTATCTGTTGTTTGCCCTGTATAGCAGCAGCTAAATACATTTTTCCCTTTAAATACTTTTGAAAACTGCCACCCAGGAAACCACCTCAGCTATGGGGAAGCTCAGAGGCAGGGAAACAAAGGCAAGTCCTTGAGCTGATCCTTTGGCGAGCTACTAGACATGTCAAAACGTATAACTACTATTTTTTTTATAGTAAGATATGTATTGCTTCCTCTGGTACCAGCAGCCCACACAAGGAATGTGAGCTGTCATGTTCAAGGCTGCCACTGAGCTGGGAAGTAGGGGATGGGGACAGGGTAACCTTAAATGCCACAGAATTGTCTTAAATTCTGTAAAAATCAGCATTGTTTTTCTTCATTAAACATTCCCCTGATTGTTGTAGTATTTCTTAGATTCCAGAATTCTGAAAAAGTTGATTCTGATAGTTTTTGCTATCATATTTGTTGCCTTTGTGGAGAGATGGAGTTTCAGGCTTCTCTATCCTGCCTTTTTCTTTTCTTTGGTACTCTAATTTTGTTGTATTCTATGAACTATACTTTTATATTTCACGATCAGTATTATTTATATTTGTTCTATAACCATTACATTTGTCATTTGGTAGCTTCTGAAGATCAGCTCAACTGGTAAAGAATCCGCCTGCAATGCAGGAGACCGCAGTTTGATTCCTGGGTAGGGAAGATCCCCTGGAGAAGGGGAGGCCACCCACTCCTGTAATCTTGGGCTTCCCTGGTGGCTCAGATGGTAAAGAATCCACCTTCAGTGAGGGAGACCTGGGTTTGATCGCCAGGTTGGGAAGATCCCCTGGAGAAGCAAATGGCTACCCACACCAGTGTTCTTGCCTGGAGAATTCCATGGACAGAGGAACCTGGCGGGCCACAGTCCATGGGATTGCAAAATGTTGGGCACAGCTGAGCAACTTGCACTTGCACTTTCAAAGATTGAAAACTGATAAAGTGTTTAAATTTCTGTGATTATGTAATTATCATGTGACTATTTTTTACTTGAGAGTCAAGTTGTATACTTATATCTTATTTTCTGCTTCCTAAACCATTCAAAAACACTAGCCCTAGTATCAGATTCAAAGGTTATGCTTCAAAGTTTGTTCAAAACCATGCCACAGTTTAGTTTGCTTCATATTTGAGCCCTGCCTTTCTTACATAGTTTGTTTTTATCTGGGGTTTCTGATGGCCTGCTTTTGTTTCTTTTACAAAGAGATTTGTGCGTCCTTTGCCACATTTCAGTTTCTTTGAACTTCTTATTTATCTATTAAGTAGACTCCACTTTTTTGCAAGCCACTCCAGTACTATTGCCTAGAAAATCCCATGGATGGAGGAGCCTGGTTGGCTGTAGTCTGTGGGGTCGCTAAGGGTCGGACACGACTGAGCGACTTCACTTTCACTTTCACACATTGGAGAAGGAAATGGCAACCCACTCCAGTGTTCTTGCCTGGAGAATCCCAGGGACGGGGGAGCCTGGTGGGCTGCCGTCTGTGGGGTCACACAGAGTTGGACACGACTGAAGTGACTTAGCAGCAGCAACCTCCCTGACCTAATTTAATCTCACTCGTTCCTTTTGGACCGTTGTTTACAGTTTATTATTTTGCATCATATTACTAGTAGTATTCACTTTTTACTTGGATTATATGTCTTTTTCATATCCTCAAGTACGTCTGTCCTTTCAACTTCTAGATGGTAGAATTCCTCTGATTTTAGTCCTGAGCTTTCTCTTCTCTCTCTACTTTCCCCCTCAGCAATATCATATATTTGTTTGACTTTAAATACCATTTGTATTTTGAAGATACCAATATGTATGTCTTCTATGGTTTACCCATTTGAATTAAGGTTAAAATTTGGCTTATCATATTTTAGTCTTTATTACATCTGAAACTGATTTGTAAGTTTGAGGTTGGGTTGAATTTCTTTGTTTTTCCCTTTAGGAATAACCAGTTGCTCAGTGTTATTTGTTGAGTATTCTTTCCTTTTCCAAATCAACTACAGTGTCCCTCTGCCTGTTTTATTGGCAATGGAAGAAAGAAGTAGTAGGGTCCTTGCAGATCTTCAATTAATGCCCCTTCCCTGTGTTAGTCTCACTTCTCACTCCCATCTTCCATCGTATCTCTGTTCATTCTTTTCCAAAGTTTGGGCATCTTGGCTGACATTTTTGTTCTTGTCTCCACTTCATATTCATATTCAAAGCTATGGTTTCCTTTGTCCTTCCTCACTCAAAATTCTTCACCTTCCAGCTTCCAGAAATTTGCTGAAACTTCGTGCTAAAGTCTGTCTTCCCCTGTCCTCTTTACTTGTCGTTATTGTGAGTTTATAACCTTTTATTTACCTTAATGGGATCTTGGAGGGAGAGCTTTCAAACACATGCGAATTCTATCAACTATTTTATCTGAAAACACAAAGTGAAACATTTTAAGTATTAGAAGTTTTATTACTACATTCTCTGTAAGTCTTTAAAAATATAATTAAATTTCATCTTTCAGGAATGATACGAGCCTGGCTCTATCTGAAGGTAGAAAGTCAGAGGGCCACAGAGTCTCTTCCTTAGGGTTCCAATTTGCTTTTTAATGCTTCATAAGATTTTCCATTTTTAACAATCCCATTTATTATCTTTAGTATTTCATAATGCCAAAAAAGTGGCTAATTCTTGTGTTATAATGTCTGTGAACTTTACTTATGGGTGTGTAACTAAACGCCTGGAAATAAGTGTCCATGAAAAAATTATAGTCGCATAAAAGGAAGAAATTCTGTAAAACTTTGGTATATCCCACTAATGATTTCACTGTTCACTGTACTTGGGACAGCTCTATAGCAAAATGACATATTACAGGTTTCTTTCCCCTGCCAGAAATGGGAAAGTACATGGTGTAATGTTTTCTTTGCTTACATTGGATGCATACAGTGAAGCTGGTTTATTTTCAGTCATTTCCTGTCTATGAACAGTGTGGTATTTTAGCCAACACTACTGTAATAAAATATAATGCATAAAACGAATTTCCACACCTATGAATGTTGTAATAGAAATTCATAAAATACATTATTATAGGAATCAGCACCACTTATTCATTGGGAAAAGAATCTTCCAAAATATTTTAAGTCTTTCTATTTTAGCTCATTATAGAATACATAAAGATTAAAAAAAAAACCTGTAATCCTCTGAAATATTGTCTTTTCTCTCCACTTAGGCATTTAAGAGTATATTCTCCATTTAGCCTGGCTTTCTGGAACTTATTACTTTATTGCATTAAGTTAATCATCTAGTCTTAGAGTCCTTTACTAATCAGGAAGGCATAGAATATTTTTCTGATTCATTCTTATATAAAGGTTGAGTTGGATTAATGAACACTTGGACTTGGAATTAACTTCTAAAAATCTTTAAGAGAATTCCTATTTGATGGCAGACTGCCTTCAGTTCAGTTCAGTTCAGTTGCTCAGTCGTGTCCGACTCTTTACAACCCCATGAATCACAGCACGCCAGGCCTTCCTGTCCATCACCAACTCCCAGAGTTCACTCAAACTCATGTCCATCGAGTCGGTGATGCCATCCAGCCATCTCATTCTCTGTTGTCCCCTTCTCCTCCTGCGCCCAATCCCTCCCAGCATCAGAGTCTTTTCCAGTGAGTGAACTCGTCGCATGAGGTGGCCAAAGTATTGGAGTTTCAGCTTTAGCCTCAGTCCTTCCAATGAACACCCAGGATTAATCTCCTTTTCATTATATAAATAGTACTTGAATTGGGAAATATACATTGAAATGTATTGTTCAGTTCAGTTCAGTCGCTCAGTCGTGTCCGACTCTCCGCGACCCCATGAATCACAGCACGCCAGGCCTCCCTGTCCATCACCAACTCCCGGAGTACACTCAAACTCATGTCCACAGAGTCGGTGATGCCATCCAGCCATCTCATTCTCGCTCGTCCCCTTCTCCTCCCGCCCCCAACCTTTCCCAGCATCAGAGTCTTTTCCAGTGAGTCAACTCGTCGCATGAGGTGGCCAAAGTATTGCAGTTTCAGCTTTAGCATCAGTCCCTCCAATGAACATCCAGGATTGATCTCCTTTAGAATGGACTGGTTGGATCTCCTTGCAGTATAAGGGACTCTCAAGAGTCTTCTCCAACACCACAGTTCAAAAGCATCAAAAACAAATTATAAAGCATGGATCCTCTGTAGAGGAATACCACATTTCTTAAAGCATAAATTTAGCCTTGAGGGGTAAAACCTAGGCCAGGCTGACTCCATCACCTACTCTAAACCTTTTGAATCCTCATTTCTTCCCCACAGTCACTAAGTCCTACTTTTATGATCTCTTAAATATCTCGTATATCTGTATTCTTTTATTAATAATTATCATTAAAATCTATTGAAGTAAGCATTAGATATGGTTTAGAATCGATCCCTGGGTCAGGAAAGTCCCCTGGAGAAGGAAATGGCAACCCACTCCAGTATTTTGGCCTGGGAAATCCCATGGACAAAGGAACCTGGTGGGCTACAGTCCATGGGGTCACAAGCATCAGACATGACTTGGCAACTAAACCACCACCACCATGTGGTTTAGAATATTATTTCTAGTCTTAATAACGACTCTGAAAAAATATGTATTATGATCAATATTTTACATACAAGGAAACCTGAAACTACAAAGAAATTCAGTAACTTGCTCCAAAAGTCATCTATTTATTCTGGCAAATCTAAGATTTGAACTAAGCGCTATCTTATTTTCTTGCCAGTGCCTTTTCCACTGCAGGATGCCTTCTTTTTTGTTATATAATCTAGCTGGCACCATTGCACCAGTCTTCCTACTAACCTCCCCCGGTTCAGTCTCTCCTTGCTACCTACCTCATCCACAAAATTGACCAACGTATCTGTCTCAAGTAGGGCCTTGAGGGGAGGGAACATATCTTATTCATCGTTTTATTCCAGCCACAGAACCTAGCTCCATGCATGGCACACTGGAGATGCTTAAAAGCTTGCATTGAATATGGTTCTGTTATGTTTTTATTTAAAAATCTTTTTCTGTTCCTCAGACTTATGGGATAAAGTCTGATTTTTTAACTTCAGCTTCAGCTTCTACTCCCCTATATATTTTAGTGTTTCATTTCTTACTTTGAGTGCTCCATCCATATTGAAATGGTTTTTAACTGAATATGTTATAGTTAGGTTTCTGTGCCTTTCTTCATCCTGTTTCTCTTACATAAAGTATGCTTCTTCCTTCTACTTCTGATCAAATTCTACTATTTATCTTTCAAGGACCAGTTCAAATATCAATGCTACCTCCTTCTGAAACCTGACTTCTCCACACTAGCAGAATTAGTCATGCATTTCTGTAACATATTGCTTCAATATTCATTGTGTGATAATAAGCATACTATATTAGGATTAATGTATATATTTACCTTGCTTTCCACCCTCATACAGAATGGGAGCTCCTTAAGGATAAGTAACTATTATCTTTATATCCCCAATGCCTACCACAATACTTGACACAATACCTCTCCAGATTAATCTATTTGTTTAATGACGTTGAGGTCTTTAGAAATTATACCCATTTGCTTATTAATTACAGAGTATTATTTGAGCAGTTATTTTTCTGGGACCGTAAGTTAGTAAAAGTGAAGAAAGTTTTGATATATCAAAAAACTTGCCCATGATTTCTGTTCTGATTGACTTTTTCAGTGCAGATGAGCTGGTTGCCTGTGACAGAATTCTTAGGACAGTGCCCTGTATACAGTGAACTTTTGGCAAATGTTTGGTCAATAAATGAATGATAGGGCAAAAGAAATAATATGTATGTATGTTTGACTAAAAAGATATGGACATATCTGTTAGGCATTCAGGAAAAACTGGAAGGACAACCCCCAACGTATGAACATGGGGAGAAAACTTCCTAAATTATTTTTTATGGAAATCAGAGCACACTTTGCCTGAGGGACAGCTTCCTCTATTTTCTATTGACCAGAGTTTGACGCTGACCTCGAGCCTCATTCAGAAAAAACTGAAACATAATGATCAAAGGATCGATCCAAGAAGAAGATATAACAATTATAATATATATGCACCCAGCACAGGAGCATCACAATATTTAAGGCAAATGCTAACAAGTATGACAGGGGAAATTAACAGTCACACAATAATAGCTGGAGACTTTAATACCCTACTCACACCTATGGATAGATCAACTAAACAGAAAATTAGCAAGGAAACACAAACTTTAAATGATACCATGGACCAGTTAGACCTAATTGATATCTATAGGACATTTCACCCCAAAACAATGAATTTCACCTTTCTCTCAAGTGCACACGGAACCTTCTCCAGGATAGATCATATCCTGGGCCATAAATCTAGCCTTGGTAAATTCAAAAAAATTGAAATCATTCTAGGCATCTTTTCTGATCACAATGAGGTACGATTAGATGTCAACTACAGGAAAAAAAACTATTAAAAATATAAACTTATGGAGGCTAAACAATACACTTCTGAATAACCAACAAATCACAGAAGAAATCAAAATATGCATAAAAATGAATGAAAATGAAAATACAACAACCCAAAATCTATGGGATTCAGTAAAAGCAGTGCTAAGGGGAAGATTCATAGCAATACAAGCCTACCTCAAGAAACAAGAGAAAAATCAAATAAATAACCTAACTCTACACCTAAAGCAACTAGAAAAAGAAGAAAAGGGTTAGAAGGAAAGAAGTCATAAAAATTAGGGCAGAAATAAATGAGAAAAAAACAAAGGAGGCCATAGCAAAAATCAACAACGTTAAAAGCTGGTTCTTTGAGAAGATAAATAAAATAGACAAACCATTAGTCAGACTCATCAAGAAAAAAAGGGAGAAGAATCAAATCAACAAAATTAGAAATGAAAATGGAGAAATCACAACAGACAACACAGAAATACAAAGGATCATAAGAGACTACTATCAGCAACTATATGCCAATAAAATGGCCAACTTGGAAGAAATGGACAAATTCTTAGAAAAGTATAACTTTCCAAAACTGAACCAGGAAGAAATAGAAAATCTTAATAGATGCACCACAAGCATGGAAATCGAAAGTGTAATCAGAAATCTTCTAGCAAGCAAAAGCCCAGGACCAGATGGCTTCACAGCTGAATTCTACCAAAAATTTAGAGAAAAGCTAACACCTATCCTACTCAAACTCTTCCAGAAAATTGCAGAGGAAGGTAAACTTCCAAACTCATTTTATGAGACTACCAAACCCTGATACCAAAACCAGACAAAGATGCCACACAACAAAAGAAAACTACAGGCCAATATCACTGATGAACATAGATGCAAAACTCCTTAACAAAATTCTAGCAAACAGAGTCCAATAACATATTAAAAAGATCATACATCATGACCAAGTGGGCTTTATCACAGGGATGCAAGGATTCTTCAATATTCGCAAATCAATAAATGTGATATACCGCATTAACAAACTGAAAGATAAAAACCATATGATTATCTCAATAGATGCAGAGAAAGCCTTTGATAAAATTCAATATCCATTTATGATAAAAAAAAAACCCTCCAGAAAGCAGGCACAGAAGGAACATACCTCAACATAATAAAAGCCATATATGATAAACCCACAGCAAACATTATCCTCAATGGTGAAAAATTGAAAGTGTTTCCCCTTAAATCAGGAACAAGACAAGGGTGCCCACTCTCACCACTACTATTCAACATAGTTTTGGAAGTTTCAGCCACAGAAATTAGAGAAGAAAAAGAAATAAAAGGAATCCAGATTGGAAAAGAAGAAGTAAAACTCTCACTGTTTGCAGATGACATGATCCTCTACATAGAAAACCCTAAAGACTCCACCAGAAAATTACTAGAGTTAATCAATGGATGTAGTAAAGTTGCAGGATATAAAATTAACACGCAGAAATCCCTTGCATTCCTATACACTAACAATGAGAAATCAGAAAGAGAAATTAAGGAAACAATTCCATTCACAATTGCAACGAAAAGAAGAAAATACTTAGGAATAAATCTACCTAAAGAAACAAAAGACTTATATATAGAAAACTATAAAACACTGATGAAATAAATCAAAGATGACTCAAATAGATGGAGAAATATAACATGTTCACGGATCGGAAGAATCAATATAGTGAAAATGAGTATACTACCCAAAGTAATCTATAAATTCAGTGCAATCCTTATCAAGCTACCAACTGTATTTTTCACAGAACTAGAACAAATAATTTCACAATTTGTATGGAAATACAAAAAACCTTGAATAGCCAAAGCAATTTTGAGAAAGAAGAATGGAACTGGAGGAATCAACCTGCCTGACTTCAGACTATACTACAAAGCTACAGTCATCAAGACAGTATGGTACTGGCACAAAGACATAAAAATAGATCAATGGAACAAAATAGAAATCCCAGAGATAAATCCACACACCTTTAGACACCTTATCTTTGACAGAGGTGGCAAGAATATATAATGGAGAAAAGACAATCTCTAACAAGTGATGCTGGGAAAACTGGTCAGCCACTTGTAAAAGAATGAAACTAGAACACTTTCTAACACTATATCAAAAGTAAACTCAAAATGGATTAAAGATCTAAACGTAAGACCAGAAACTATAAAACTCCTAGGAAAACATAGGCAAAACACTCTCTGACATAAATCATAGCAGGATCCTCTATGACCCACCTCCCAGAGTATTGGAAATAAAAGAAAAAACAAACAAATGGGACCTAATTAAACTTAAAATCTTTTGCACAATGAAGGAAACTATAAGCAAGGTGAAAAGACAGCCTTCAGAATGGGAGAAAATAATAGCAAATGAAACAACTGACAAAGAATTAATCTCAAAAATATACAAGCAGCTCCTGCAGCTCAATTCCAGAAAAATAAAATATCCAATCAAAAAATGGGCCAAAGAGCTAAACAGACATGTCTCCAAAGAAGACATACAGATGGCTAACAAACACATGAAAAGATGCTCAACATCACTCATTATCAGAGAAATGCAAGTGAAAACCGCAATAAGGTACCATCTCACCCCAGTCAGAATGACTGCTATCAAAAAGTCTACAAGCAATAAATGCTGGAAAGGGTGCAGAGAAAGGGGAACCCTCTTACATTGTTGGTGGCAATGCAAACTAGTACAGCCACTATGGAGAACAGTGTGGCGATTTCTTAAAAAACTGAAAACAGATCTGCCATATGACCCAGCAATCCCAGTGCTGGGCACACACACCGAGGAAACCAGAATTGAAAGAGACACATGTACCCCAGTGTTCATCGCAGCACTGTTTATAATAGCCAGGACATGGAAGCAACCCAGATGTTCATCAGCAGACAAATGGGTAAGAAAGTTGTACATATACACAATGGAATATTCAGTTCAGTTCAGTTCAGTCACTCAGTCGTGTCCGACTCTTTGCGACCCCATGAATCACAGCACGCCAGGCCTCCCTGTCCATCACCAACTCCCGGAGTTCACTCAAACTCTTGTCCATCGAGTCGGTGATGCCATCCAGCCATCTCATTCTCCATCGTCCCTGTCTCCTTCTACCCTCAATCCCTCCCAGCATCAGATCCCTCTTTTCCAGTGAGTCATTACTCAGCCATTAAAAAGAATGCATTTGAATCGGTTCTAATGAGGTGGATGAAACTGGAGCCTGTTATACAGAGTGAAGTAAGTCAGAAAGTAAAACACCAATACAGTATACTAACACATATATATGGAATTTAGAAAGATGGTAACGATGACACTATATGCGAGACATCAAAAGAGACACAGATGTAAAGAATAGTCTTCTGGACTCCGTGGGAGAAGGCGAGGGTGGGATGATTTGAGAGAATAGCACTGAAACATGTATATGACCATATGGAAATAGATCACCAGTCCAGGTTCAATGCATGAAACAGGGTGCTCAGGGCTGGTGCACTGGGATGACCCTGAGGGATGGGATGGGGAGGGAGGTGGGAGGGAGGGTCAGGTTGGGGAACACATGTACACCCATGGCTGATTCATGTCAATGTATGGCAAAAACCACTACATTATTGTAAAGTAATTAGCCTCCAATTAAAATAAATTAATTAAAAAGAATAAAGTTCCTTCTTTTTAATTGAGGAAAAGAAAATAACTGAAAAAGTTTTGGTCCTTAAGACCTATTTAACAGGTGCTTTGTTTCCTAGCTACAGCCCAGAAAACTTGCCATTTGTTTTTACTGAATGTCCATATGAAGTCTACAACAGTTGGAAATTACTTCTGCTTTGTTTTGGAACTGTACAACTGTTTTGCTGAGGCCAGACTTATTTATTATTTCACTTATTTTCTGAACAGTTTACTAAAAAACTTTTAAAGAAAATAACCATTTTCTAATAAAGGCATTTTACTTTGAAGTTTATATTCTTAAACTTTTAATCAAACGTTTTTATGGAAAAACAATAAGCAAGACATGTTCAAACAGACAATGTAAAACAACACAACTTCTCATTCAGCTTCTTTTGCTGAGTATCGTGGCCATCAGGCATCACTACATTAGCTAGCAAACTTTTTTTTGCCTTGACTTTATTATCTCATTTTTTGTGTTTGCCTCATCTGTGAGAACCGTCTTACTAACCCCTTAGCCTGTGTCTGTATCACCGACTCTGCCCCTTTGTTCAAACCACAGTTGATGGTTGAAACACCCTTTTTAAGATTCAGCAGATACTCATAAGAAACTCATAATTGTCTCATTCATTAATTCTTTGAAGAAATATTTATTGAGCACAACATGTGCTAGGAGCTGTGCTAGGTGCTGATCTACTATAGTGAATGGGACAGAGTTTGAACCCTCAAGGATCACATTATTTAGTAATAGAGACAGAGAAGGAAACAAGCAATTGCAGTACAGTATGGCACGTGCTGTAACAGTGGTGTGTATTCTTTTCATAAAGACATCTTTATTTTAGTGGTATTGAAATGTAACTCCTTTATCCTGTTCTAGAAATGATTATATGTTCTACGGGTTGTGTGTGCACTCCTTCGCTCAGCCTTGCCCAACTCTTTGCCGTCCTATGGACCATAGACCACCAGGCTCCTCTGCCCATGGAATTTTCGAGGCAAGAGTGCTGGAGTGGGGTGCCATTTCCTGCTCCAGGGGATCTTCCAGACCCAGGGATCGAACCAGTGTCTCTAATGTCTCCAGCATTGGCAGGCAGATTGTTTATCACTGGTGCCACCCACCCTACATAGCTCAACACAAAATTATCACACAAACCACAGTATAAGGAACTCTTAATTCTCATCTTATTTTTGTCCTATTATCAGCCATTACCTTTATAGGATTTTCATCTAAGATTATTCACACACCATTACTCATTAAATGTTTGATTATTACTGTATAATAATCATTGCCAGGAGCACTAGCCTGGCAGAAATCTATCCTTTTATATTTTCTTGGTCGCATATTCACAGAGTTGATGGATGTTATTACCCAACTTCTTATTGTGTTAACAAATATGTTACATGTTAACCGGTGCCTGTGGAGTAAGTACATGGAAATCTAGTAAAGCATGATAAATCAGCAAGGTGATGGTTTGTCAGTCTTACTCACAACATCAACGTTATAAAACTTCTGAAGATCTTTAATAATGTAGTCATTTACATTGTGAAAAGCCAATTAATAGATTCCAGACCCTCCAAAGATGAAAAAATGTAGCCAAAATTGTAAATTCAATCATAATTATGATTGAATATGAGAAGTGATGTATCAGAGGAGTATACAAAATTCTGTTGGAGTCCAAAGGAAGGCAAAACATTAATATGTTAGTAAGGGCAAATACTGTTTAAAAGCAAAATTCCATAGTAAAAACAAAGCATTGTTTGAGTTTTGAGATTGAATAACAAATAGTTATGTCTGTATTCATGAAGCAGAAAATTTGAGTTGGATCAAGCGGCTATGGTTTTTCCAGTAGTCATGTATGGATGCAAGAGTTGGACTATATAGAAAGCTGAGCGCCTAAGAATTGATGCTTTTGAACTGTGGTGTTGGAGAAGACTTTTGAGAGTCCCTTGGACTGCAAGGAGATCCAACCAGTCCATTCTAAAGAAGATCAGTCCTGAATATTCATTGGAAGGACTGATGCTGAAACTGGAACTCCAATACTTTGGCCACCTGATGCGAAGAGTTGACTCATTGGAAAAGACCCTGATGCTAGGAAAGATTGAAGGCAGGAGAAGGAGACAACAGAGAATGAGATGGCTGGATGGCATCACCAACTCGATGGACATGAGTTTGAGCAAGCTCTGGAAGTTGGTGGTGGACAGGAAGGCCTGGCATCATGCTGCAGTCCACAGGGTCGCAAAGAGTCAGACACAACTGAGCGACTGAACTGAAACTATTTTCTTCTTCAAGAGCATTCATTTAGGTAAACTTTTACAGAAGTGTGGCTCTAACTTTGAAAATATTAACAGTTATCATAGTCAATATGTGAAGTTATTTTGTATGTGTATGTAGTGGATTTTTTATCATCTCTTATTTCAAAATGGGGAGGAAATCTTCGTTGATTTTGCTGCCTATAACTGTAATATATATACACTTGTATATTTTCAAACAACACTGAAATATTAGAAAATGTGGAGTCAAAGTTATCCCTTAGTCCAGCTTCTGAGAAACTATTGTTAGCAGTTATTATGTGAATTCCCAAGTATTTTACAAACATAGTTTTATATTACATTGTTCTTACTATAGAAATATAATTCTGTAAAATGCAGGTTTTTTCAGACAGTGGAATACTTTCCAGAGTAGGAAAACTTACTTGTTTTGACATGCAAAAGTATCTATGCTATATTAAATGGATTGTTTTATTTTTTAAAACCTTTTTATTTTGTATTGGGATATAGCCAGTTAACAATGTGACAGTTTCAGGCGAACAGTGAAGGGACTCGGCCATACATATACATGTATCCATTCTCTCCCAAGCTCCCATCCCATCCAGGCTGGCACCTTACACTGAGCAGAATTCCATGTGCTATACAGTAGGTCCGTCTTGGTTATCTTAAATGTATTGTTTCAAAACTAGAATATCAGTTATCTTTCATCAGTATAAATAATTTGGGTTTAAAAGTAGTAATTTTTTGTTCATATGTGCCTCTTTTTAAATTAAAGTATATGACTATAGAAGAAAATAAAACTTGCAAATGTACTATTGAAAATTAGTCTTTGGTACTCTGTGTTTAATTATTGAAATAAAAAGAAATGGATGTAAAATTTCAAATACCTGTTCCAACAGATCTTTATAATCTGTTATTTACTTTGCATGATAAAACTTTCATTAAGATTATATGATGGGTTTCCCAGGTCTCTGGACTCAGGACTCACCAGTGCATTACAGGGTCTATCTGTCACAGACACGCACCTTGTTGAAGTGGATGGAGACACGCTTTCCCTGTATGGCTCAGGAGCACTGGAGTGTCTGGATCGGAACTGGAGCGTGCAAACAGCAGGAATGGTGACAACAGTGTCCTTCACTTTCATAGAATTTGATGAAATCGTCCAAGTGCTTCCCAAATTGAAGATTAAGTTTCCTAATTCTCTGGTAAACATTTCCTTTTTGTTGTATATTTGAATTCTTCTCAGTCATGACTTGTATATTCAGGCCAAAGACCTATTTTAACTTTTATTTATGCAGTTTCTATCTGGCAGGGAGACTAAGTTCTTGTGTTGAATTTCTGAATCAATTTCTGAATCTGAGATTTAAATTAGTATTAATAAATGGCCTTGCAGTCTTCTGTTGATATTGGAAATTTTCTCTCTAGAAAATGCTTCCTTATGGAGTTTGAAGGACCAATGTAATTTTATTCAAGTGACATGCTTCTACTTTGGGAAACTTTCAACAGGACCTCACCTAACTCTATATTATATATTCATTTACTATACGTGGTATTAACAGGACAAGTACACTCACATATAATTTTTATAGTAGTCCCCTAACAACATTTAAAATCATTTTAACAGCTCATTAAAGTTACTTTGAGAAATTAGCCTTTTCCAGTTATGGTATTATTATATTAATTATTAGTATGAATTTGTGAAAGCTGTGATGTCTGAATTCTCCCTTGAGTTTTTATTATCATTGTGTTTTTCTCAATTAGCTAGTGATTTCCCTCACCAACCCTTTTTTAAAAAATTTATTTAATTGGAGGCTAATTACTTTACAATATTGTAGTGGTTTTTGCCATAAATTAACATGAATCAGCCATGGGTGTACATGTGTTCCCCATCCTGAACCTCCCTCCCACCACCCTCCCCATCCCCTCCCTCAGGGTCATCCCAGTGCACCGGCCCTGAGCACCCTGTCTCATGCATTGAACCTGGACTGGTGATCTATTTCACATATGGTAATATACATGTTTCAGTGCTATTCTCTCAAATCATCCCACCCTCACCTTCTCCCACGGAGTCCAAAAGTCTGTTCTTTATATCTGTGTCTCTTTTGCTGTCTCTCATATAAGGTCATTGTTACCATCTTTCTAAATTCCATATATATGTGTTAATATACTGTATTGGTGTTTTACTTTCTGACTTACTTCACTCTGTATAATAGGCTCCAGTTTCATCCACCTCATTAGAACTGATTCAAATGCATTCTTTTTAATAGCTGAGTAATATTCCATTGTGTATATGTACCACAGCTTTCTTATCCATTCATCTGCCAATAGACATCTAGGTTGCTTCCATGTCCTGGCTATTGTAAACAGTGCTGTGATGAACATTGAGATACATGTGTCTCTTTCAATTCTGGTTTCCTCATCACCAACGCTTTTATAATGTATTTTGTTCTTTTGTTATATTCTCCTCTCTAATAAAAAGGATAGAAGTGGAGACAGTGTGTTTAGAAAAGATCATCCAAATTCACAAACAGAACATTTCTATTAGCATTTCAGTGTTAGTATTTTGTTTTCTGATAGCCAGTTTAAGTAGCCTACATAGTAATTAACAAGATAAAAGTAATAATGGTTAACTAGTTCTTCTCAGAAGTACTGTCAGTCCTGTATTTGTAAAGTTCTGAAAATTTTAATTCTGGTTTTTCCTTTGTAGATTTAATTTCCATGTAAAGCATATAAAATATTTGTAATATCTGGAAGAGACTGAATTATTGTATTTTTTAGAAATGTAGTTAGTTAATAGATAGGCGGATGTCTTTTGCAGAATGGGAAGCACTTCGAATTCAATAATGAGTGTCTTAATATATTCTATCAATAATTTTGTATTAAGTGGATTAAAGATATGTAAGTCTAATACATTCAGTTGGTTTAATGAAAACATATTAGCTAACCCTAAAGTTTAGACTTACTTGGGGAATGATAGTGACGCTTTAATGGTAACATTTTAAGATGGTTAGACTCAATATTCACCCCTTTTTTTGTTTATTATTGTAGCACCTTAAATTCAAGGAAACAAATCTTGTAATGCTGCAGCAATTTAATGCACTAGCACAGCTCCGTCGAGTTGACCAGTTGACAATTGATCCTCAAGGAAATCCAGTTGTCAATTTTACACTCTGGAAATATTATGTCCTGTTTAGGCTGAGCCATTTTAATATGCAGAAAATAAATGGAACAGAGGTAAGCTAAACACTAAGTCAACTGTAGAATTACAATGTTCCTTTTAAAGGGAAATAATCATAAAAATATCCAGGAATTTATGTATAAAATCATGATTGAACTTTTGAGAAATAATTTTTTTAAAAAATTATCACATTTAAAATGTTGAAAAGCTAAAAATATTTGTCTAACAATTTCTAATATACTAGGCAAATTTTGTGAATAAATTAGTAACCAGATCATGGTGAACAGTAAATACTTTTTCCATTGTTTTTAAGTATTCAGAGAAGGATTGATAGGATAATAGTTTAAAATGAAAAGAAAAAGAACACTTCTGTAAGTAATGTGATCTTTGTGTTTTTCAGAGTGTTTTACTTACTGACATGCAAAAGGGCCTGGGGAAGTGATACTAAATGTCATTTAATAAAGGTTGTGATAGAGGAAGGAAAGAATAACATGCAAAAAAATGTACATAGGGAAAGAAGAGTGATTTTAAAAAGAAGAGATAAAGGAGAAATTAGCAAGGAAGAAAGTTAAAAGAAGAAAAAGTCAACATGAATGAAAAAGGAAGTAAAACAATGATAAATAAAAGTATAGATTGCTTTCTTAATAGTTTGTAACAGCTGCTTGGGCATCTGGAGCCTGAATAACTGGAAAATTATTAGCAAAGAGTTATTTTTCAGATTGATTCTGCTAAGCTTGTCACAAGGGTAATCCAGTTATCCAAAGATCATGTTCTCTTTATTTTTTTTTAATTTTTATTTAATAAATGGTACAATTTCACCAAATGAAAAAAATACTATAGAATACACAGTTTCAAAAAGCTACATTAAGTTATTTTACAACTGCCTCAAGCTGCAAAAAGAAAAAAACCCAATGCCATACCTAAGTTATCCCTCTCTCAAAATTCTCTTTAAATATTACTTTGGAAGGAATTCCAGAACTGAGTTTAGATAATCCTCCAAAGGAAAAAACGTTTTAATATGCTACTAGTATTAGTGTGATTATCTCTTAAAATTCAGACCTCCTTATTGTAAGATGAGCTATAATCAACTTTGCTAGCAGTGTGGTAATAGCAACTGTAGTTCCCTGCAACTGATACACTATAAGTAACTCTGGCCTAAAACTTGAGAACTCCAGCATACATCAGGAGACTGGAGGTCCCTGGGTCAGCGTACAAGAGCCATGTGAAATTTGCATCAGCTATGGTAGGTCCATGACCCCAGTATCAGCCATCTGTTGAAGATACAGGGCAAACCTGGAACCTTTGGATGACTATTAATTTCTCCAGCTAGTTCTCAAGAGATTTGTTTTAGTTTTATGTACCCTTTTGATACTTCCCCAGAGAGGTTGTGAGTCACTGGTCAGATCTAATAATTAGTTCCAAAAGTTTCCAAAGCTAGCCTGGACTGTAGGATAGTTATTTTATCTATAGGTGAGGAATTCTCCCTTGTTAATGGCCAAACCATTATCTTGATTAACCCTAAATACTGTATTTACCCAATGTGGGTCACTACTGGAGACATAATAGTTATTATAAAACCTTAAAATAAGAAGTAATAGTATTATATAAAGTAGAGAAGAATGAGAAAGAACCAATGTAATGTACTCTGATTTAAAGTTCTGAAAATGTCAATGCCCAGGAATATTTCACCTTTTAATAAAAAACCTAGAATAAAACTGCTTATATCATCCTTGACAGTAGGTGATAATGTTAAACTGTATTTCTGCTTTTCTTTGTATGAGAGAGTGAGCATTGTGAGCATCAAGAGGGAAAAATGGAGTAGTGGCCTACACTGGCCACTAGGTGACTATGTTAGACCAAACAAGTTAGTTGTCAGCTGAAGGAATGATTCCAGGGAGCTGCAGCCTCATTAACTACTGAAGTCTAGGGAGGGAAGGCAAAGAGTCAGTCTGCAGTGATTCATATCATATAAGTTGCTTGTGAATTATGGGTTATTTTCCAGAAAATCCCTGTGTAGGTTATTATAGCAAGTGTTAAGAATAAAGTTTTTAAAGATCCAAAATGTACCGGGGTCTCTCAACCTCAGCTTTATTGACATTTTGGACCAGATAATTCTTTGTTATGGGGACTGTCCCTTACATTGTAGGTCATTTAACAGCATCCCTGGCTTCGACTCACGAGATGCTAGCAGCATCTCTCCACCAGTTGCAATAAACCAAAAACATCTCTGGACACTGGCAAACATTCCCTAGGGGACAAAGTGGCCCCTGATTGGGAACCACTGAATTATATTGACAAAGAAATAGTATTTAAAATGCAAGAAACCTAATTTTATATTTAAAACATGCCCAGATATTAATACAAGTCTTGCTTTTAGCTTTTAGTAGTTTTTTGGTTAACACAGGAACGAGCTCACATGGGGAATATACCTGTGACAAATTATTCCTTGTGGGGAGAAGGTGGATGTAATAGTATTATATAAAGAATATAATAGTATATATACTATAATATTCAGAATGAGCAGGAGTGCCGTTCTTAATCCAATGTTCATCCCCTCAGAAAGGAATGAAATTATCCTTTCAGGAATAAGGTATTAACAACACCTTGACTTGCCTTTAACACATTATTGAAGTTAGTCTATTCCATTGACACTTGAGATTTTCCCCCTGAAATCATTCTACTCAAAGAAGCTTCGGGGTTTTTGGGGAAAAAAAAAAAATCATTAAGAATTTAAGGTGTCTCAAGTATAATCCTCAGGAACTGTGGCTTCTAAGTCAGAGCTAACAACTCACCTCCCAGCCCTCTTCCATCACTATAAGCCACATTTGTAAATCTACATTTTAATCAAGCTCAGGGGAAAAGGAGAAATATCAGTCAGAAGTCACTGTCTTCTTACAGCCCAGGAGAATGTATTTTCCCTGAAAAGAAAATTTTTAATTAACTTATTTACTTTTGGCTGCTGCAGCAAGTCTTAGTTGCAACATGTGGGGCCTTCCTTGCGGTGCATGGCTCTGTAGTTGCGGTTTACAGGCTTTGTTGCCCTGCAGCATGTGGGATCTTAGTTTCCCAACCAAGACTCAAACTGGCATCCCCTGTATTGGACTCTCAACCGTTGGACCACCAGGGAAGTCCCTGCAAGAAAATATTTAATCTGGACATTTCTATGAGATTAGGTTAGTTGTATCAAGTTAAGAGGCAATGTCATTTTTTTACCCCTTTCCTGTTTGTCTCTTCAGGTGACGCAAAATGATATGATAATGGCTGAGAGGCTGTTTGGAATCCTAGCACATGTAGCATCTTCTGAATTACCCCAGTACCGTCTGATTTCAATACTGGGTGATGCCAGGTAAACTTTCATTTCTATAGTTTTTATAGAAGTATTGTTGCACCAGACAAAGTAATACATAATACACACTTCTTAATTGTGCTATTTATCCATTCCACAAACATCCTAAATTTGTTTTTGTCTGGCCTTCTCCAAAGTATTGGAGATATAAATATGAATATGATAAAGTTCTAGCTTTTTTGTGGCTTATAAGCTAATAAATTAACTTATTAGTTTATGAGCTAATAAGTTAAGACATTTCAGATGTTGTAAAAGAGGGCTGTAAGAGTATAGGAGAGACTGTGCTTTGGAAGAACATTGGGGAAGGCTTCGCTAAGGAGTTAACATTTTTCTAGCTTGTCAGGAATGGATAAGAGTTTTTTCAGATACAGGGTAGGAGGGAAGGAGATCTGCAAAGGCACAGGGAATTGTAAATAATTCAGTATAATTAGAGTATAGGATAATTGTGAATTGTGATAGAGAGTGAAAGTAGAAAGATTGATTGTGATCTGATTTTGAAGAGCCCAGAAATCCATGAAAAACAAAATGAATACAGCACTTTGTAATTAAACACAACAATCATGTGATTAGATTCATGTTCTAGAATGGCTGCCACTTGAGAGGACAGAAAAGGAAGGAATGGAGACCACTCAAGGAGGCTAGTCTGTATTCCAGGAGAAAGGTTATGAGGGTCTGAACTAAGAAAGAATAGAGAAGATAATTGAAAAATACATAGAAGTGTACCTGACAGAAAACACTGACTGACAGGGTGCGGCGTGGATAGGAAGAAAGTCAAAGATGGTGTGTCAGTCATGACTCAATAATAGATACTTCACCCTGACCAGAGTAAGGAGAGAACAATTGATATACAAGCAATCAGTTATCCACAAAATCACTGAGAGGGATAGGGAAGCAGTCTCTAGGCTGGGCCTGGAGGGGATCCCACAGTGATACCACAGAACTGGTCCACCAAGGACACTGCTACCTTTCCTACAGTCTGGGAGCTGAGGGGTCAGGATGCTTGTCCAAACCATGACCTCCACTTTTCACATAGGGGTCAGGAAGTTCCCCATTCCCCTCCTCAAACTTGGCTCTACTATAATGCATACCAATAAAATGGGTATCTGGCGTGCTTACTTTCCCACTTAGTTCAGTTCTGATTTCAGAGCTTACCCATGTGTATCTGATTGGCAGAACTGAAATCTCATAAAAAGCCCACAGAACATTCTGGAAAAAAAGTACTGAGCAAGGTGCTGCTACAAAATGAACAGTAAATGTAAGAAATATGAAGCATTGAATTAAAGAAATGATGTTGTGAAAGCCTCATTAATAATAAGTGGGCTTCCCTGGTGGCTCAGTTGGTAAAGAATCTGCCCACACTGCAGGTAGACCTGGGTTTGATCCCTGGGTTGAGAGGATCCCCTGGAGGAGAGCATTCTCCACTCCAGTATTCTTGCTGGAGAATCTCCATGGACAGAGGAGCCTGACGGGCAACAGTACATGGGGTGGCAAAGAGTTGGACACGACTGAGTGACTAAGCACAACACATAATGCAAAAAAACTTTAATAACCTGAAAATAATAATCCCAGAATATCCTCAGAGAAAGGATGTTGAAGTTTGCCAAGTTTCTTTCCCTGTTTGGGAGAAATAGAAATGTTTATCTATGTGTTTTCAAATTTCTAAGGGCTACCGTTAGAAAAGAAGATAAGATGTACAATTTCTAAATCATTAAAAGAAAAAACCACTGATCAACAAAAAAAGCAGGAAGGGAAGAAAAAAATGAACATGTCATTTATCACAATAAATATTCATTAATGCTGCTGCTAAGTCACTTCAGTCGTGTCCGACTCTGTGTGACTCCATAGACGGAAGTCTACCAGGCTCCCCTGTCCCTGGGATTCTCCAGGCAAGAACACTATTAATTGATAATAGCTCTCAGCTTGGGTTAAAAACTGAATTTCATTTTGTTTTTGAAATAAAACAATATATAAAGCAATATATAAAGTTTGAAAATAAAGGGATGGAAAATATATAACAGGCAAATAACAATAAATAAATACGGGAATATTACTACTAGTGGTGATAGAATTGATGATGTTGTTGTTCAGTTGTCCAGTCACGTCCAACTCGGCAACCCCATGGACCACAGCATGCCAGACTTCCCTGTCCCTTACCATCTCCCAGAGTTTGCCCAAGTTCATGTCAATTGCACTGGTGATGCCATCTAGCCAATCTCATCCTCTGACACCCTTTTCTCTTTCTGCCCTCAATCCTTCCCAGCATCAGGGACTTTTCCAATGACTTAGCTGTTCGTATCAGTGACCAAAATGCTGGAGTTTCAGCTTCAGGATCAGTCCTTCCAATGAGTATTCAGGGTTGATTTCCTTTAAGATTGACTGGTTTGATCTCCTGACTGTCCAAGCAACTCTCAGAAGTCTTCTCCAGCACCACAGTTCGAAGGCATCAATTCTTTGGCGCTCTGCCTTCTTTATGGTCCAGCTCAACCATATGTAACCACTGGGAAAACCATAGCCTTGACTACATGGACCTTTGTTGGCAGAGTGATGTCTGCTTTTCAACACACTAAGTTTGTCATAGCTTTCCTGCCAAGAGGCAATGGTCTTCTAATTTCATGGCTACAGTTACCATCCACAGTGATTTTTAGAGGCCAATAAGAGGAGAAGGAAATGGCAACCCACTCCAGTGTTCTTGCCTGGAGAATCCCAGGGATAGGGGAGCGTGGTGGGCTTCCATCTATGGGGTCACACAGAGTCAGACACGACTGAAGTGACTTAGCAGCAGCAGCAGCAGCAAGAGGAAATCTATCACTGCTTTTACCTTTTCCCTTTCTATTTGCCATGGAGTAATGGGGTCAGATACCATGATCTTAGTATTTTTAATATTCAGTTTTAAGCTGGCTTTTTCACTCTCCTCCTTCACCCTCATCAAGAGGTTCTTTAGTTCCTCTTCTCTTTCTGCCATGAGAGCATTAGAGTGATATCATCCAAATAACTGAGATTGTTGCTGTTTCTCCCACCTATCTTGATTCCAGCTTGTAACTCATCCAGCCTGTCATTTTTATGATATCAAAAACTTAAAATCCACCAAAAAAGATAACAGTTATGAAACTTAATGTAACCAAGATCACAGCTTCTAAATATGTTAACAAATATAAGTATACATTAGTAAACTCACATTATTGTGGTAAATATTAACCTATTTGATCATATGATCAAATAAACACAATTAGAAAAGAATACTGAGGATTTGAATAACTCACTTAACACACTGTACCAAATAAATGTATTTAGAATTTTATTTCCAGAAAATTATTCCCAATTCAGGGGGAAAAAAGTCTATTTAAATACCTATGAAAAACTTTCAAAAATTGAACATATATTTAAACTCAAAGAAAATCTTCATATATCTCAAAAAACATATTCATGCAGATAACTTTCTGTAATGATAATATCATAAAATTAGAAAAGAATGATACAAAAACCTGTACAATTGCAATTGGAAAAGCAAAGAAACAAGGAAAGCAAATTCTCAGAAAACAAGATACAAGTGCCTTAAAACTTTAAAAAAGTTGTTTGATCTCAAAGTTATAGACAGCACAAACATAGGTATCCAGGGATTTTCATTACAGTGTTTATAATATTAAATAACAAAAATATGAAAACTCACTCCAGTTCAGTTCAGTTCAGTTGCTCCGTCGTGTCCGACTCTTTGTGACCCCATGAACCGCAGCACACCAGGCCTCCCTATCCATCACCAACTCCCAGAGTCCACCCAAATCCATGTCCATTGAGTCGGTGATGCCATCCAACCATCTCATCCTCTGTCATCTCCTTCTCCTCCTGCCCTCAATCTTTCCCAGCATCAGGGTCTTTTCCAATGAGTCAGCTCTTTGCATCAGGTGGCCAAAGGATTGGAGTTTCAGCTTCAACATCAGACCTTCCAATGAACACCCAGGACTGATCTCCTTTAGGATGGACTAGTTGGATCTCCTTGCTGTCCAAGGGACTCTCAAGAGTCTTCTCCAACACCACAGTTCAAAAGCATCAATTCTTCGGCGCTCAGCTTTCTTCATAGTCCAACTCTCACATCCATACATGACTACTGGAAAAACCATAGCCTTGACTAGACGGACCTTTGTTGACAAAATAATGTCGCTGCTTTTTAATATGCTGTCTAGGTTGGTCACAACTTTCCTTCCAAGGAGTAAGCGTCTTTTAATTTCATGGCTGCAATCACCATCTGCAGTGATTTTGGAGCCCCAAAAATAAAATCAGCCTTTGTTTCCACTGTTTCCCCATCTATTTTCCATGAAGTGATGGGATTGGATGCCGTGATCTTAGTTTTCTGAATGTTGAGCTTTAAGCCAACTTTTTCACTCTCTTTCACTTTCATCAAGAGGCTCTTTAGTTCTTCTTCACTTTCTGCCATAAGGGTGGTGTCATCTGCATATCTGAGGTTATTGATATTTCTCCCAGCAATCTTGATTCCAGCTTGTGCTTCCTCCAGTCCAGCGTTTCTCATGATGTACTCTGCATATAAGTTAAATAAGCAGGGTGACAATATACAGCCTTGAATACTCCTTTTCCTATTTGGAACCAGTCTGTTGTTTCACGTCCTGTTCTAACTGTTGCTTCCTGACCTGCATACAGGTTTCTAAAGAGGCAGGTCAGGCAGGCGGTCTGGTATTCCCATCTCTTTCAGAGTTTTCCACAGTTTATTGTGATCCAGGCAGTGAAAGGTTTTGGCATAGTCAATAAAGCAGAAATAGATGTTTTTCTGGAACTCTTTTGCTTTCACAATGATCCAGCAGACGTTGGCAATTTTATCTCTGGTTCCTTTGCCTTTTGTAAAACCAGCTACATGTCCATTAATAAAGGACTAATTACATGCAGCTATGAAAATTATTAGAAGTTCTGACATGAAATAATCTTTAAGATGTCTTAGAAACTAAAATACAAGATATAGAACAATTGTATAATATGCTGCAATTTGTGAGAAATAGAACATATACTTCAGCGATTTCCTTGTCTAATTTTAAATATTTGATTTTTTAAAAATGATTGTCTCTAGGAGTTAAATTGAGAACAGTAGGGTTTCATAGTGCAGAAGCTTACTTTTTACTGTATGTTTGTATGTAGTGCTTGGAATTATCTTTTTGGGTTTGTTCTGGTTTTTTGTTAAAATTATTGTATTAATTTCTAAAAAAAAGGATTTTAAGAGATCTCCCATCAGTATTCCTGCAGTAGAAGAAATGATAGTCTAATTAAAGCAGAAAGAACCTGATCCCAGATAGAAATTCTGATGTGCAAGGAAAATTGAAGAGCAAAGAAAGTAGTAAATTTGTGGGATGAGACTAAATAAACATCGACTGTATAAAGCAACAATAATAGTATTGTGAGATTTCAAAATCAATATATGTATTGAAATGAGTACATTAGGAAAGAATAAAGACTGAAAATGAAGGAGCTAAACATTTATCTAAAGAAGTTAGGAAAACAATAGCAAAATAATCCTGAAGAAAATTAAATAAAGGAGATGATGACATTGAAAACATAATGAAAAACTGATTATTTGAAAACACTACTGAAAAACTGATTATTTGAAAACACTACTGATGGATGATTTATATATTGCTTTCATAATTAAAAATCAATAAAATAAATATAGATAAATATCTATATTACTTTCTTCTTTATAAGAGTGAGAAAATTATGCTACCAAAATATCCAGTAAACGAAACTGATCCAGTAAAATATGCTACCAAAATATGCTACTGATCCAGTAAAATTATGCTACAAAAATATCCAGTAAACGAGACTGATCATATAAACTGACCTACATCACAATTAAATTTTATTCATTTATTAAAATGTTAATTTTAATAACATAGAAAATGCTTATTATATAGCATTAAGCAAAAACAATATACAAACCTGGATGTTTAGTATGATCTTAACTTTTTACAAAAATTCACAGAGAAAGCCTGTGAGGAAATATGTCTAATGTGAACAATGTTACTGATTTATATAGATTTATATGCTATATATTTATGGATGATTTTACTCCATTTCTTTATACTTTTCAAAATATGTACTCCTTATAATTTTTTAAATCTCTGTGTTATACTCTTATTAAATTGGAAAAATGAAGACATTTTCAAAAAGATATATTCCCTTTTTGCTCCCAGTCTTCAGTTCACAGTTCATAGCAGTTACATCACTTCCCTGAGAGACGCCCTAAGTGGTAGAAACCAGAATGCAACCGTCATGAATGATGAGTTGCTCTCCCCTGGAATTATAGGCTTGTGGGTCTACAGGTGATACTATGAACACTGTCTGTGTTATTCACGATCAAATGAAGCTTCCTGTTTCATTATTTACCTCCTGCTGAGATCTTGCCCTTGATATGATAACAGCTAGAGGTATTTTTGTTCTGCTTTTCCCAAACTTAAACCAGTATTCCATTCCATTTCTAGCTCTGGATAGTACTACTGAGCTACATAATGAAATTATGAACTATTTTTGTGATTTATAAGATGTGTAACTAACATGTTTTATGGGATACAAAGACTATGGAAGTTTGGTCTACTATGTTTAATTGCTTTTTGTGTGTGTGTTCTGTTATTTAAGTTTTATATTGATTTTTTAAAGATAGTTTTTTCATTTAAGAAATGCTTGAGACGTGTCTTTGTTGATAATTGGTAGTGAAACAAAAGAATTTGAGTTATATAACTTAATTAGTAGAGAAATTGGAGTAGTGAACTGACTTTAAAAACTCAAACTCATAAAACAGATATTCAAAAAAGCATATGCTACCCTCTAAAATCAACAGAAAAGACATTTTCACCAATTGGATAAATAACTCTCTAAGTCTCTTTACCGTCTTTCTACAGGAAGAAGCAATTCCGATATCTTCTAGAAACCAAAGGGAAAAAGCCTGGTATTGTCAGTGAAGAAAATAATGATAGCAGGAGACCTATGGGAGAAAACACAAATCGTGCTACACTGAATTATACCACAAGAGACTTTTATACTGAAAAGCTAGAGGTAAAACTACCATTATCTTTGAAACTTATTGTCTGGATAAATTCCAAATGGTTTGAGACTTGGGAGTTATACATTTCTCTCCTAATCATTTAAGATAACCTTTTTAAATTCTGGAATGTTAGTCAGCCTCATATCCAGAGCTGGGGGCAGTAGGCACTAAGGAACTAGGGAGAAGTAGAGCCCTTAGTTCAATATATTTAAGCAGAAAAGAAATGTTCAAAAGAAATTGGTACAAAAAATTTAGACCGAAGTGGGACCAGGATTCAGATCTCTCTGAATTAAGAAAACTGGAATAGACTTGCTCTGAGTACTTACCTAGCCTGTGCCAGACTGGCAGAAGACACAAAAGAATCTCCATTTCTGTTCTCTTTGCCTAGGTCCTTGATTCTTTAATTCACTATTTTGTTCTCCTACAGGGTGTGTGTTCTGTGTTCTTAGTCACATAATTTTAACCTTCTGTTTCCACTATAGTCTTTTAGACAGAAAGGCTAGAACCAATTCTTTACTCCTATATGTGTTCAGAAGTTTTTTGAGGGAATGCCGTATTAGGGGACTGCAGAACTATAAAGAAAAGAACCATGCAGTGTGTGCCTTGATGGAACTCAGAGAAAGGTGAAGAAACAAGTCATCTAAATAAAAATAAGATGTTAAAATTCTGCATGAGTTTTTGAGGGGGTCTAATATTGACCAAATATTTTTCAAATGTTTTATAATGGTTGTGAGATTCTTTATTCAAACTATATTGTAGCTGAAAACTCATTATGTCAAAAGAAAGCAAACCAGCAGAGCTGTTCCTGTTGTAGATGGGGTTCAGAGATCTATTTGATTGAATCTTCTATTCTTTTCCTTTCTCCTCACCTCATTCCCAGACCTGAAGAATCTCGGAACCCAAAGGCCTCTAAGGATTATACTTTGAAAAGCACTTAATTCAATGCAACAATATTTTTTATAGCATCCTGAAGGATGTTTTGAAAAGATTCTGCTTTATTCTCACTCATGAAAGGTTACTGCTTCATGAGGTAGTTGTATATCACTGAACAACTCCAACAGTGGAGAAATTCTTACCCATGTTAAGCTGCCTCCTAATAACTTGCAATTAGTGATGCTAATGTTGCCTTATGTAGAAAACAGAGCAAATATGAAGCTGTCTTTATAGTTATACTTTCTTACATTCAAAAACCACGTATTGAGCAGCTGTCACATGTAATACTTGGACTGTAAGAAGTTGCTGTCATTATCCTCATGAATCTCACATTCTAATGGAGGAGATAGACATATGCAGGGATAATGTAAACCACTAAGTTAAGAGAGTGTAGCTCAGGGAAACCCTACTCAGTGCTCTGTGGTGACCTAAATGGAAAGGAAATCGAAAAAAAGAGATATATGTATACATATGGAGGATTCTCTTCAACAAGCAGTGTAAAGAAACCATACTCCAATCTTTAAAAAGTCAGTTTTTCTTAAAGTAATTTAAAATTTAATATAATCCCAATAAGAAATCAAAATTTTTTCATTGAATTTATCCTACAGGACCTGTGGAAAAATAAACATAAAAATAACCATAAAAACTCTGAAAAAGAAAAATGATGAGGATAAAACTAGCACTACTAGATAAATTAAGACATATTATGGTCTTATCAGTTAAATCAGGGTGTTTATGGAGAGAGAGTCTAGTGGGATAGAATGGAAAATTCAAATGTACATCTAGATGAAAAAGAGAATTTATGATATGATAAAGAATAATCTCAAACAAATCAAGAAGGATTATCCCAGTAGTGATTTGAAAATAACTACAGAATTAAGGGGGGAGAAAAGCTGGATTCAGACTTTATACTTCAGTTCAGTTCAGTTCAGTCGCTCAGTCGTGTCTGACTCTCTGTGACCCCATGAATCACAGCACGCCAGGCATCCCTGTCCATCACCAACTCCCAGAGTTCACTCAAACTCATGTCCACAGAGTCGGTGATGCCATCCAGCCATCTCATTCTTGGTCGTCCCCTTCTCCTCCCGCCCCCAACCTTTCCCAGCATCAGAGTCTCTTCCAGTGAGTCAACTCGTCGCATGAGGTGGCCAAAGTATTGCAGTTTCAGCTTTAGCATCAGTCCTTCTGATGAACACCCAGGACTGGTCTTCTTTAGGATGGACTGGTTGGATCTCCTTGCAGTATAAGGGACTCTCAAGAGTCTTCTCCAACACCACAGTTCAAAAGCATCGATTCTTCGGCGATCAGCTTTCTTCACAGTCCAACTCTCACATCCATACATGACCATGGGAAAAACCATATCCTTGACTAGACGGACCTTTGTTGGCAAAGTAATGTCTCTGCTTTTTAATATATTATCAAGGTTGATCATAACTTTCCTTCCAAGGAGTAAGCGTCTTTTAATTTCATGGCTGCAATCAGCATCTGCAGTGATTTTGGAGCCCAAAAAAAGACTTTATACTTACATCCACATTAATTCCAAATGAGTCAGAGATGTTGAAGTTTATAATGAAAGGGTAAAATACCTACAAAAAACCATGAAAGATTAATGTGCAGCACTGAGATCAGAAAGACCTTCAGAGAGAAAATAAGCAATGGCAGAAAACAAACTGAAAAATATAGTTTGTAACTAATCCCCGTAAATTATCAAGAACTTTTAGAAATCAGTGAGAAAAGGGATCAACAATCCAGTATAGGTTGTGTTACTTATTCAAAAATAAGTTTAAAATAATATACCATTTACTTGAGAGTCCCTTGGACTGCAAGGAGATCCAACCAGTCCATTCTAAAGGAGATCAATCCTGGGTGTTCATTGGAAGGACTAATGCTAAAGCTGAAACTCCAATACTTTGGCCACCTCATGCGACGAGTTGACTCACTGGAAAAGAGTCTGATGCTAGGAGGGATTGGGGGTGGGAGGAGACAGGGACGACAGAGAATGAGATGGCTGGATGGCATCACCGACTTGATGGACATGAGTTTGAGTGAACTCCGGGAGTTGGTGATGGACAGGGAGGCCTGGCGTGCTGTGATTCATGGGGTCGCAGAGAGTCGGACACGACTGAGCGACTGAACTAAACTGAACTGAACCGAACCATGACAATAAATACTCTCAGTTCAGTTCAGTCGCTCAGTCGTGTCTGACTCTTTGCGACCCCATAAACCACGGCACGCCAGGCCTCCCTGTCCATCACCTACTCCCGGAGTTCACCCAAACCCATCGAGTCGGTGATGTCATCCAACCATCTCATCCTCTGTCGTCCCCTTCTCCTCCTGCCCTCAATCTTTCCCAGCATCAGGGTCTTTTCAAATGAGTCAGCTCTTCGCATCAGGTAGCCAAAGTATTGGAGTTTCAGCTTCAACATCAGTCCTTCCAATGAAAACCCAGGATTGATCTCCTTTAAAATGGACTAGTTGGATCTCCTTGCAGTCCAAGGGACTCTCAAGAGTTTTCTCCAACACCATAGTTCAAAAGCATCAATTCTTCAGCGCTAAGCTTTAAAATATGTATAAGCCCTCCACAGAGAAAATTGTAAAGTTTTATTGAAAGACACTGAAGAAGAACTAAATAGATAGTTTATGTTTATGGACAGAAACTTCCTACATAGTAAAGATGTCAGTTCTTCCTAAATCCATCAGTATATAAGGCAGTTCTAATAAAAATTTGGACAAAGTTATTTGTAGAACTTCACCAGTTGATCCTAAATGTGCCTGACAGAGCAAAGGACTTAAAATAACACAACAGTATAAGTGAGGAGAACTTGCCTTACCAGATATGAATTACTATTTTTAGCTGTAGTAATTGAGGCCATATAGGACTTTACTTTCACTTTTCACTTTCACACATCGGAGAAGGAAATGGCAACCCACTCCAGTGTTCTTGCCTGGAGAATCCCAGGGACGGGGGAGCCTGGTGGGCTTCTGTCTATGGCGTCACACAGAGTCGGACACGACTGAAGTGACTTAGCAGCAGTAGCAGCAGGAATAGATTCATAGATCCATGGACAAAATAGCCAGAACTATCCCATGTTTATGGGAAAACTTTGTACAAATATCAGGTATTGCTGACTAGTACAGACTAGCTAATAAATGCTACTGAGGAAATGAAATATCAAATCAGAAATACATATCCCTACTATGGTGTACTTTGTTAAAAAACCATATTTAAAAAATTAGATCAAATAAAAACCCAAATATGAAAAGCAAACGTTAAAATTCTCACTTAAAATACAGTTGAAAATATGACCGTGATTGGGTAGGCTATGGTTTTCTAACCCCCCAACCCCCAAAGGCACAAACTGTAGGGAGAAATTTTGATAAATTTGGCATTAGAGGTCATTTTTTGAAAAAAACAGGAAGAGTTTCCATGGAGTCATATAAGCAGAGTCTTGATTAAAGTGGTTTGAGAGGTAAATAAGCAATCAAGAAGTAAAGATAGCAAATGCTGACTCCTGTTTTGAGAAGTATCAAAGGGAACAATAAAATCTGAAGCCACATAACATTTGGAGAGAATAATATGCCATTAGGAAATTTGGATCTGAGCCCATGATTCCACCACTTATTTATTACCTGAAAGACCTTGCCCTGGTCCCTTAATCATTTTCTCTTGACTCACAATGTAGCATTCCCCACTTCCTGAAAAATGTTTAAATCCCTGTAACACAAAGTGCTGATTCTCTCTCCTCTGTATATCTTGAGTTGTTGAAGGAATTACTTGTAGTAAGTTTCTCACAAATCAGGATAAGCCGCCCCTTTCACTGTACGTATGACATATATAATTCTGTTGCTTGGTAGGTGTTCATCCAATGTCCTGACTCATTCTGAAAAAGATTTAAGATGGATGGAAAGCTGAATGGGACTTTAAAGAATCCAATCCTGTCATTAGACAGCTGAGGAAAACTGGAAACTTAGGTGAACAACTGAGGCTCACATAGTGAATTCCTGACTGAACTGCCTCTAGAACTCAGACCTTCTGATTCATGGCCTTGGCTCCTTTCAGTTTATCATGAATGCTTCCTAAAGTCATCTTGACCACCCCAGCACAAAGGACTCTCGTTTCTTTGAACACTGGTGGTATTTGCTGTCTAAACATCTCATCTGGAAAATCTCATGGATGGAGGAGCCTGGTAGGCTGCAGTCCATGGGTTCGCAAAGAGTCAGACACGACTGAGTGACTTCCCTTTCACTTTTCACTCTCATGCATTGGAGAAGGAAATGGCAAGCCACTCCAGTGTTCTTGCCTGGAGAATCCCAGGGACAGGGGAGCCTGGTGGGCTGCCGTCTCTGGGGTCGCACAGAGTCGGACACGACTGAAGTGACTTAGCAGCAGCAGCAGCAGCACTTTTGTACTGTTTCATTTCTTTTAGTTAAGCTTTTAATGTGTGTAGGACATCTCTCCAACTAGACTGCAGGTTCTTCAAGAGCTAAATTAGCATTTTCTCCAGGTAGGTATTAGTTCAGTTCAGTTCAGTTCAGTTCAGTCGTTCAGTCGTGTCCGACTCTTTGCGACCCCATAAATCACAGCACGCCGGGCCTACCTCTCCATCACCAACTCCCGGAGTTCCCCCAAACTCACGTGCATCGAGTCGGTGATGCCATCCAACCATCTCATCCTCTGTCGTCCCCTTCTCCTCCCGCCCCCAATCCCTCCCAGCATCAGAGTCTTTTCCAGTGTGTCAACTCTTCGCCTGAGGTGGCCAAAGTATTGGAGTTTCAGCTTAGCATCAGTCCTTCCAATGAACACCCAGGACTGGTCTTCTTTAAGATGGACTGGTTGGATCTCCGTGCAGTCCAAGGGACTCTAAAGAGTCTTCTCCAACACCATAGTTCAAAAGCATCAATTCTTCGGCGATCAGCTTTCTTCACAGTCCAACTCTCACATCCATACATGACCATGGGAAAAACCATAGCCTTGACTAGACGGACCTTTGTTGGCAAAGTAATGTCTCTGCTTTTTAATATGCTATCTAGTTTGGTCATAATTTTCCTTCGAGAAGTAAGCATCTTTTAATTTCATGGCTGCAATCGCCATCTGCAGGTATTAGTAGATGACAGCTAATCCTGAGCAAGTCTCTCAACCCTTGTTAACCTTAGCATCCCGTTTATAAAATGGAGATATGGATTAAATTCCTATACAAGCACCATTATCGTTAAAATAACTCTATAACAAGTCTACTATGACCTGCTTTTTTCTATCTTCATGACAATAAAATTTTAGTTCAATGAACTAACATAAACAATATTGTATAGATTTCATCTCATCAGGATTGAACTTGTGAAATACTTGTTTTATCACCCCCCACAGGGATAGAAAAAAAAATAAGTGTGTGATGTGTGAAAGCATTTGAGAATGGAAAAAGCATTATTCAAAGAGGAGCAACTTCTTGACAGGTCAGGGCAAGAGAAGTATCTCTAATGTGCTCTTAACAGGATCGTTCTGGACATGCAGAATGAGTTGTGCTGGCAGACACCTGATGAGTTTTAGAGTATACTGCACGGAAATGCAGAGTAATTGGCTTAGTGGAGAGAAGAAATGATGAAGCAGAGATGTTCTCAAACACATTTACTAATTAAGGGTTAGTGTATATTAGATACAATTCTGTATCAACATGTTTATAAAGAAGTCATGGAAGAAACTAGCACAAAATTGTAAAGCACCAAAAATTGCACTATGTCAATTAGAAAAGTTTAATTCGTATTATATATAAATTATTTATCTTTATATTTTTCTTATCCCTTATTACTATAAAATTTTTCCAGTCTTACTGCTAGAAATATTTTTAAAATTCAAAATCATGTTTTAAGAAACTCAGACGTCTGTAAGAGAGGTCTTCTACTTCTGTAAATACATTGCTCGTTGCAAAATATTGCTTGTTTTAGTTATTGATCTCTGGTGGTTCACACTTATCTTTCTTCCTGGTAGTCTCCTTGTTTCCCAAATTTTCTGAGTGTTAAAAGGGAGCAGCTGAATGCTGTTCTCACTGATAAGCTAACGTAGTGCACGTGACTAAGTCCCAGACAGTATTTCAGAGTTAGTGAAGTTCCGTTCACCAGAGAAGTCACCAGCTGGAACCATCTGTTATTTATTGCCCATCAAAATCTGTGCATGTTTTTATGATAGGTCAATACATGACCTGCTGCTTTTAGCACATGAATTAAATCAGATCAGCATGTTGACCCCTGAATGGTAAGTGATTATTTAAAGAAATCTTATATGTCATAAGAAATTTTCCAAAATGTGCCTCTGTTAGAGGAAGTTAGTGACAATTGGGACTTCTTATTAACTTCTATTAATTAATCAAGAATCCAAAACATATTTATTTTTTGTTTTATAATTGTAAAACTTTGGAAAAGAAAGAGAAGTAGAAAAAAGGAGTAGAAATACTCATCTCACTACCCTAAGACAATCTTAATGATACTTCAGTTTATTGTCTTTCATTAATATTGAATATATTTTTGTAACTTTTTAATGAAAATTTCAAACATACAACAAAGTTGAAATAATTTTACAGTAAACATTCATTCCCCAGACCTAAATTCCACTGTTAGTATTGTACTGTACCATGTACTTGCTTTATCACTTATCTATGCTTTTCCCCATCCTCTATCCATCAATAATCCATCTTATTTTTTAAATTTATTTCAAAGTAATTGCACACATTACCATGCTTCTCCCTAAATAATTCAGCAAGCAGATCATTAGAGTTCAGTAATTCATATAGTTTCTTATTTTGAGGTATAATTTATATACAATGAAATATAAATCTTAGGTATACAGTTGTTAAGTTTTGACAAATACATATACTCATGTAACCCAACCTCTATCAAAACTTCATTTTGTACTTTTATTTTTCCACCTAGCATTCGAGTGTAAGCATTTTCCTACTATAAACCTTCATAGTAGATTTTAAGGGCAGTATTTGTTGATATTTTAAATTTAACTTTTAAAAAATTATTCTGCTATTTTGATTTGAGTTGGAGATTTTAGTAGATCCTTTTTCAATTAGTTAAACCTATTTTCTCATTGACATTTGTTATTTGTTTCCTTATCCATTTATGTGAATTGCTTCTCCTGTAATTCTGATTATCTGATCTATTCCAAATGTATATCTATTCCATATATTTTTCCATGTATATTATGGCATTTTCCATCATCGTGCCTGAATATTCAAAGTATCAATAGCCAAAACAAGTGTCGAATTCTTGCATTAATCAAAATGGCTTTGTTTCAGCTTCTAGGATGAAATCCAGGCCCAATGTCCCAATTATCTCAGATCTCAAACTTCCTCTGTTGTGTTTTGAACCCAGGTTTTTCATTTGGGCTTCTCTTGTTGCTCAGTTGGTAAAGACTCTGCCTGTAATGTGGGAGACCTGGGTTTGATCCCTGGATTAGGAAGATCCCCTGGAAAAGGGAAAGGCCACCCCCTCCAGTATTCTGGCCTGGAGAATTTCATGGACTCTATAGTCCATGGGTTTGCAAAGAGTCGGACACGCCTGAGCGACTTTCGCTTTCACTTTTCATTTGCAGACTGCCAGCCCCAGGAGTTGAGTGGGTGCACTGTCTCCTCTGAAGGCCAGGTTCTGGGTCCCAGGCCTGTATATATGTCCTCTTTCTCCTTGTACACTTTCCCCCAACTTTGTCCAAATATTCTCAGCAGTGTAAGTCAGTATAATGGATCACTACATTCTTTCCTAAAATATGGAATGAATTCAGAGTGTGGATATTTCATGTGTGTATATAGATATTAACTGACCTCAAGGCTTCCCAGGTGGTGCTAGTGGTAAAGAACCCTCCTGCCAATGCAGGAGATGTAAGAGACATGGGTTCGATCCCTAGGTTGGGAAGATCCCCTGGAGAAGGGCATGGCAATCCACTCCATTTTTTTTGCCTGGAGAATCCCATGGACAGAGGAGCCTGGTGGGCTACATTCCATAGGGTTGCAAGAGTCGGACATGACTGATGCAACTTGGCTTGCATGCACATTAACTGACCTCATGTTAATTAATACTATTAGTACCATTGACCATTAGAAGCCATGAATCCGTGCATTCAGCTGACTTGTGTGAGGTAAACTACCTGCCTTGAGAACGGAGAAAGTCTATCAACAGAGGAATTGCAGCTATGATCCAGTGATTCCAATAAAGAAACACTTTGTAAATACAACTTAAAATCTTCATCTCTCCCCACAATTAGCAAATGAGTTTCATATTAACTCAGCTGGAAGTTTTCTTCTCATGGTTGCCAAGAAATACATTTTTAACAGAGCTGTCCCACAGAGTTGGGAGTGGACTGGCAAGAAGGAAGCCCTCAGTTGCTGTCTTTATTCAAGCAGAGCTCTGTGTCAGAGTGTCTAGGAAAGTATTCCTGCTCGGAGGGGTGGGGTCAGAAGAGATTATCAAGCTTCTCTGGTTCAGCTAATTGTTGCTTTGGTTTGGGTCTTAATTATGATTCAATGCAAAATATTCTTTTTCTAATAGGAAATAAAGGAAAAAAAGAAATTCTGCAAGATGTATATCGAGGATCTTGTGAAGGAAGCCACAGAAATCAACATGAAAAATGAAGCTTTGCAGAAACTTTGGCCACAGATGTTCATTGAACTTGTGAGGGATGCAGTTATAGAAATCCGCAATAAAAATTCCTATATGAAGCTTTGCCTACAGAAGATAACTGACCAAAAATAGAAATGGCTTTTAGTTACAATTGAGATTTCTAGTTTTATGTTTTTGATGGTTGAAAATATGTGGGTTAAAAAATGTTAAAACAACAACAAAACTTTTCCTTCAAGCTAGAAAGACTAGCATCAAAGCATTTATTGTCTACTGTTCTTGTAGTTAAAGCTTAGGAAGGAAAGAGCAAAAGGGAAAATTCATTTCCTGTATATGTTGACCAAACAACCTTTGGGAACTGAGCAGTCTTTAGGGCCCTTGAATGGGCCCTGCATCTTGTGTTCTTGATTTGACTGGTGCCCCTGCTATAGCCCAAAGCACGTAGTGTTCGCTCATGGTTCAGCATGAGTTGCTTCTGTCTACTTTCAGCTGATAATTTTTAGTTACTTACCTCTTTATGTCATGATTTCAAAGCCAAAAATATGTTCTTTTTTATGAATGAAGAATAAACTTATTAATTAGTTTAAAAGAAAACGTGTTTGCCTCCTTAATCCAGTCAGAATTGTCATATTTATTGTACGTTTCTCTTTAGCTGAGTAAGAGCCCTTCTCTTACTTATGTAGGAAGAGGCCTCATTCTTCTAAGGATGCATCCTTGGTGCACCACAGAAAGTCCTGGGCGTCACTATGAGCAGAAAACATGAAAATGAGTCCAAACAGGGACAGGAAGAAAGTGTTTTTGCCTTAAGAGATCCTGAGTGTTTGTACGTAAAATGCAGTGACTAATCAGTTAAGTCTACTTCTCCGAATGGTGTCTCTTTCTGTTGTTGGCTACTCTGAGGCTCTTTTTCTAGGCAGGCATGTGTACCTGTATCTCAAAAGTATTAGGGATTTATGAGGGCAAGTTTCTAATTTTTCCAATTCCAATTGAAGATCAAACAGAGAAATAAGATATAAGCAGGGGGTTGTCCTGGTTGATGCTAGTGATTTTGGAGCCCATGACCATAGCCAGAAGTGATACAACTTTAGAAACACAGTCTTCAGTTCAGTTCAGTTCAGTTCAGTCGCTCAGTCGTGCCCGACTCTCCGTGACCCCATGAATCACAGCACGCCAGGCCTCCCTGTCCATCACCAACTCCCGGAGTTCACTCAAACTCATGTCCACAGAGTCAGTGATGCCATCTAGCCATCTCATTCTCCGTCGTCCCCTTCTCCTCCTGCTCCCAACCTTTCCCAGCATCAGAGTCTTTTCCAGTGAGTCAACTCGTCGCATGAAGTGGCCAAAGTATTGCAGTTTCAGCTTTAGCATCAGTCCCTCCAATGAACATCCAGGATTGATCTCCTTTAGAATGGACTGGTTGGATCTCCTTGCAGTATAAGGGACTGAAACACAGTCTTACAGGTCCATAAATAGGAATTATCCAATTTGCTCAGATTTCACCTGGCAGCTATATGGATCACCCGGATACAAGAAAATGAGAACACAAGTTACAGGACAATAGAGTCCTACAGAAATGCTTGACGGGAAGGAAGGTAAGCTGCTAGGCTTACACTAAGAATGGCCTACGTCCTTAAGAGCTCTTGGTCACCCTCAAGTTTAGGAAGCCATGTTTCAGAACTTGGCCTTTCAAGTTTTCACTGTCCTGGGTTTGCATCTCGGCACTTCAGCTCCCACTTTAGCTTGTGAACCATCTGGACCTCAGTTTCCTCATAATAGCACATATCTTATAAGATCATTGTGAGGATCAGATGAGATAATGCATTTAAAAGTGACCACAAAGTAAATGAAGCTATTCTTCATCATCTTCTAGAAGCAGGGTGAACCACAGCGTTGGTGCCCTGGGACAGGAAGAACTGTTAGTGTTTCCTGGTGATCCTCCATCTCTCCAAATTGAAACATACACACCAACTCTCATTTGTCTGGTAAACAGTGACTCCTCCCCGGTTTCTGTCTTATTTGGTATAGAAATGAGAGCCCACCTTGAGGGTGATGTTGAGATGAAAAACAAGAGTATCTTGTTCATGGGCTTCTAGGAAATAGGAGAGGCAAGGACATCCGACTCCTCAGGCATGCGGGGAGTGGTTGCTTACTCTAGGCCAGGCAGGGGAATGCCTGGCTGTTTAATAAATGACCTGTCTAGCTTCCTGCATGCTGCCTCCCCTCCCCGCACCCTCCGCCCCTGATGATAAAGAGACTAGATCTTCACGTTCACATGCATTCTTGGCTCTCCCCATCCTCCTGGGCATTTAAGGAACTGAAAGAAGATCAGCACTCACTGGCTTGGTGCAAGCCTACAGGTTGGCTCAACTCAAAGCACCTGCTTCAAGCCTAGTAAGAGGGTTTCTGTCTTGTTTCTGAAATCAGAACGCCTTAATGCCCCATCCTTAGTCACTTGGTCTCTTCATCCCTTTGTACTTGAGCTCCCTCTTGTTTACCCCCACTGTTACACACTGACTGATTTCTTTTACCTGAATCCTTGTTTTGCCTGATCCCAAATCCCACTGACTGTGTCCTCCCATCTAATTCTTATCTCTTACCACTCAGCTTCCTCCCAACCCATGCTTGCTGGACTTCCAGGGTGAGGATAATCCCCAGAGAAAAGGACAAGGGGACCTGGGTCTACCGTGTCTGAAATCATCTGAGGACTCTCTGTGGCTAGTGGGGATCCCTGCGACAAGTTGTCATCTCTACTCTGGGTTTTCCAGGATCTTCAGGAAGGGAGCGAGATGCACACCCCACTACCTAGAGTAGTGTATTCTGAAGGATTGCCTTTTCCCAAAAAGAATCTCGAGCTGAATATCACCTCAAAAGCAGAAAGATACAGAATCCGCCAACTGGGGAGATACTGTCCCCCTGGTTATGGTTTAGCGGTTAAGTGGTTACATGTGCTGTTGTTGGGTCTGGGGATGGCTGCTAAGTGTGCGGTTGGATCTGAGGCTGATTAACTGTGCTGCTGTCTGAGGACGGTGCCCGGGTCGGCTCCCTACTTCGTGAGCTTCACTCCACTAAAGGCCTGATGCAGGAGACCATGAAGCCTCACCCTGCTCCTGATCTGTTCCTTTCCAGGGTAGGGGCTAGAGTGGTATTCATATGCTCCACCGAGTAATAATAATCATAACAACAAATAAGATTTATTGGATGGCATCATGCACTGTTTTAAGCTCTTTTAAAAATGTTTTAAATTTATTTTTGTCCGTGCTGAGTCTTGGTTGCTGCGCGCCAGCTTTCTCTAGTTACAGCAAGTGCGGTCTGCTCTTCACTGCGGTGCAGGGTCTCCTCAGCTCGGTGGCTTCTCTAGTTGTGGCGCACAGGCTGTAGGTGAGCAGATTCAGCAGTTGCAGCACGCGGCCCTAGAGCGCAGGGGCTTCAGTAGTTGCTATTCGAGTGCTCTAGAGCTCAGGTTCAGTGGCTGTGGCTCATGGGTTTAGTTGCCCACAGCATGTGGGAGCACCCTCGACCAGAGATCAAACCCATGTCCCCTGCATTGGCGGGCAGATTCTTTACCACTGAACCACCACGGGAGTCCTGTTTCAAGCTCTTTACATGCATTGTCTCATTTTTTCTCCCTGCACTGTGATAGACATGTGCCCCTATTTGAACACTAGGAAACTGAGACATTGAGAGGTTAAAAACCTCACCCAAGAGTATTTCATCCAATAAGTAGTACATGGGACCTGCGTTCATAACCATGTTTCGTCTTAAGCATTTGGCATCTGAGTAATATAAATGAAAGAATGAAAAGAAAGGAAAGAAAAGGAAGAAGCAAGGAAAGGAAAGAAGGACAGAACAACAAATGAAAGAAGAACCTGGCTAGTTAGCAAGGCAAGCATGCAAACCAGAATACAGAGATGCTGCTCAGGAGAATATTAAGTTAAATCTTGAAGGACAAAGGTTAGTTTTCCTAACCTGCTTTTATGGGTCAGCTGGAGATGGAATGGTTATTGTTGCCAAGAAGTTCAGAGCCAAGTTTGAAACTTGATCACACTGACTGTGGTTAACCAGTATTGATGGAGTATTTGTTATCTTTGATCCTGATTTTCTACTTAGGTTTATGTTTTCCTGGCTCATTGTATCTATTTTTTTTTTTTTTTTTTGCAAGCTACCTCAAATCCTTTCTGGAAAGAGGAGAAGGATAAATAAATGAGTTAAAATATACCCAAAGCTCCAAAGAATAGACTACTCCTCTATTTTGGGCAATGAAATACTTTACAGTTTCTCTTCAGGAGATAATGAAACTATTCTTTATACCACTTGAGTTATCAGAGAGTTGACTTCTTTCTTCTCTTTGTTTATCTTGAAATATTTCAACATGCAGAAATGTAGGTAGAATAGTATCTCAAATAAAACCCTGTGTCCACCACCAAGCATCGCAGGTATTTTTCCACATTTGCTTCAGATTTTAAAAATAAAACATCACGAGTAGAAATGGAGCCTCTGTGTAGCTCTTTCCCTAGAGGTAACCACAATCCTGAATTTGATGCTTATCATTCATTCTTGTTTTCATACCATTCCTATTTATACACATACGCATAGGGAGTTCACTGAATTGACTTTATATTTTCATATTTTATATGAATAGTATCATGCAATATGCATGTTTTTCTGCTTATTTTTTCCACTTGGTATTCTGTTTCTGAGAAGCTCTACCCAGAAACACCATTGATGGGAATAAATAACTCAGCTTTTGTTGTTGTTTTTTTTTTTACTGCTGTTTGATATTTGTATGGTCGATATATAATTTATATATTCATTTTCCTGTTGATGGGCATTGTGATTTCTAGTTTATAACTGTTGCACACAATTCCGCTTTGAATATATTTGTTCACAGGTGAGTTTTGAGGGCACATAATTGGTGATGGAATTTCTGGGTCAGACGCACATCTTCAACTACACTAAATATTGTAAATTGTTTTCTGAAGTCATTATCAGCTCACATTCCCACAACACATGTTCAGTTGTCCCACATTCTCAATGATAGATTCCAGCTTTTGCAACCCGACGAGTTAACGTACAGTATGTGTGTGTGTTCTTGAGGATGGCTTTTGTGCAGAGAAGCGATTATTCAAGAACTTTTTTTAAGATGAAATTTATATACAGTGAAGTGCACTTAAGTGTTAAATCTGATTAATTTTGAAAATATCAACAACCCAATTAAGAATATAAAACACTTTAATCACTTGAGAAAAGTTGTTCTAGCCAATTGCCTTTCCCTATGAGCAACTATTTTTCTAATTTCACCATTTATTGGTTAATTTTGTCTGTTCTAGAACTTCCTGTAAATAGAACAATACAGTGTGTATTCTTGTGTCAGGCATCTTTTACCCAACAGATATATTTTTAAGAATCACTCATAATGTTTCACATATCTGAAACTGTAATTTTTATTGCATAGTATGAAGATACTACAATTTGTTTATCCACTCTATTGGGTTGTTTCTAAATTTGGGGATATTATGAATAAAGACATTTTATACAAGTTCAGTGGAGCTACTGGGTCATTATAAGTCTGACTTTCTAAGGAACTGCCATGCATTTTTCAAAGTGCCATGCATTTTTCACTTGCCAACATTTGCTGTTGTGAGCCTTTATTATTTTTAATAATTCTAGCATGGATTTTTTTGGCCATCTCATTGTTGCTTTAATTTTATTTTCTTTGATGTCTAATGCTGTTGATCATGTTTTTATGTGCTTTTTAGTCATTTTTATTTCTTCTTTTGTTAAGGAAATGTTCAGGTCTATTGCCCATTTCTAAAATTTGAATTGTCATTTTATTATTGATTTGTATGGGTTCTATATATGTTCTATATAAAATACTTCTGTTTTGAATTATAAAGTTTAATCCATTGATTAAGCAGGATTGCCAGGGAAATCCTGGCAAGTGCTTTTTGATATTCCCTTTAAAATGGTTTGCCTGTCCAAAGTTTGCAAGGATATTCTCTGTTTACTTCTAGAGGCTTTATAGATTTAGCTATTACATTCAGGACTATTATCCTTCTTGAATTAATTTTTGCAAATACTGTGAAGTAGGGATCAAAATTCATTTTCTTTTCCATATGGAAACCCAGTTGTTCCCATATGGTGGTGGTTTCGTCGCTAAGTCGTGTCTTACTCTTGCAACCCCATGGACAGTAGCCCGCCTGGCTCCTCCGTCCATGGGTTTCTCCAGGCAAGAATACTGGAGTGGGTTGCCATTTCTTTCTCCAGGGGATCTTCCCAACCCAGGAATTAAACCTGGGTCTCCTGCATTGCAGGCAGACTCTTTACTGACTAAGCTACAAGGGATATAACTTGGTGCAAAAAGTTCCTTTCTCCCATTGAATTGCTTTGGCAATTTTTAAAAAAAATCAGTTGACCTGTACATGTGTGGATCTCCTTCTCTACCTACTATTCTTTTCCATTTTAAACTTTTTACATGAATACCATACTGTCATGAATACTGTAGTAAGTCTTGAAATCACATAATGTAACTCCCACCAATTTCATTTTTATTTTACAAAATTGTTTTAGCTACTCTAGGTCTTTGCATTTCCATATAAAGTTTAGAATCAGCTTGCCAATTTCTAAAAAAAATGATTTTGGACATTTTTTATTAGGATTATACTGACTATAAATGAATTGAGGAAGATGAATATCTTAATAATACTGAATCTTCCATTGCACGAATATGAGATATCTCTTCATTTATTAAGACCATTTTTCAGCAAAATTTTGTAGGTTTCAGTTTAAATTTTATTCTGAAGTAAATTTATTCATGACTTTTTTATATTTTAAAAATATTTTAAAGTTTTACTTTCAATTCTCTTTGCTAATACATAGTAATACAATTTATATATAATTGATCCTCATTGTTTATAGATTCGGTATTTGCAGATTCACTTAATTGCTAAAGTATATTTGTAACCCCAAAGTCAATACTCACAGTGCTTTCGTGTTCATTCACAGACAGGAGCAGAGTGATGAGAAATCAAAGTCAACCAGCACACACCTCCCAGCTGAGATCAAGGAAGGCAATATTCTGTCTTCTTGTCTTAGTTGTCATAATGTAAACGGCATCACCGACTCAATGGACATGAGTTTGAGTGAACTCCGGGAGTTGGTGATGGGCAGGGAGGCCTGGCGTGCTGTGATTCATGGGGTCACGGAGAGTCGGACACGACTGAGCGACTGAACTGAAACAAGTGTCCTTTTCATGGTATATTTAGTGTCATGTCTGTTGCATTGTTATCTTTTCTGTCGGTGATTTTGTGTTTTTTAAGGTGTCCAAGGATAGTGCCAAACTGCTCTCTTAAGCACAAGATGGTTGTGATGTGCCTGACAGAAAACACATTGTGTTAGGTAAATTTTGTTCAGGGATGAGTTGTAATACTGTGGCCATGAGTTAAATGTTATTGAATCAATAATATGTATTTTAAAAGATGTCTTTAAACAAAGCATACATTAAAAAGTTTACATACTAATTGACTGACAAAAATGTTGTGCTCAGTGGTTCACAGGCGCCTAACCCTGAATTTTCCCCGGGAGCAGTTGTTTAATATTTGCTAATTCAGTGTTCACAACATCGTTATAGAATATAGCTTCAGTGAATAATGAGCCCACTCCAGTGTTCTTGCCTGGAGAATCCCAGGGATGGCGGAGCCTGGTGGGCTTCCGTCTATGGGGTCTCACAGAGTTGGACACGACTGAAGCGACTTAGCAGCAGCAGCAGCATATTGACCTTATATCCCGTAACTTGGTGTGCTGCGGTTCATGGGATCGCAAAGAGGCCAACGTGATAGCAACTGAACAACAACAAACAACCCATGCTTTACTAATTTTAACAGATTCTTCTGTGAGTTTCTTAGGATTTTCCAGAACACACTTTGTCTACAAATACAGTGTTACATCTTTCTTTCCAGTCATTATACCCCTTATTTCTTTTTCTTTCTTTATTGTACAGGCTAAGATTGCCAGTTCAGTTGTCTAAAAGAAATGGTAAGAGTGGTTGTCATTGTTTTGTTCCTAATGTAAAAGTATTCAATATTTCATTATTATTAACTATAGGTTTACATAGATAGCCTTTGTCAGACAGGGGCAATTTTTCCCCTTTTATTCCTAGTCTGCTAAAAGTTTTATGGTGAATGAATATTGACTTTTGTGAAATATTTTTCTACATCTGTTGAAATAATCACATAACTCTTCCTTGAGGCTGTTAATATTAAACCAGCTTTGCATTATCAGGATGATATAATGATATCCTTTAACATATTGCTCAATTTTATTTGATAATATTTGTTTAGAGGTGTTTGTGGCTATGTTTATTAAGAATATTGTTCTGTGATATTTTTCTGTTGCCTCTTTTTCAGGTTTTGGTATCAAGGTTAAGTTAGTCTCATAAAACTAGTGGGAAAATCTTCCCATCTACTGTGTTTTCTGAAAGAAAATAAGAAGAGCCATATCCTTTAACATATATGCTAAATTTCCTTGTGATTTATTCTTTGATTCAGAGGTTACTTAGAAATGTGTTATTCAATTCTTAAGTATTTGGCCCATTATTTGAATAACAGAACTTTTCATATCTTTTTGGTATGTGTGTGGAATCACCAGTATCAACCTCTGAACCGAAGTTTGAGTGAAGGGTCTATCTCAGTTTTGAAAGGTGACTATAATACCTGTATATCAATTTAGGTCAAAATTCTCAAGTATATTGTTCAAATCATCCTTTGCTTTATGCATTTCCTCCTCCTCCTAAGTCGCTTCAGTCGTGTCCGACTCTGTGTGACCCCATAGACAGCAATCCACCATCTGGGATTCTCCAGGCAAGAACACTAGAGCGGGTTGCCATTTCCTTCTCCAATGCATGAAAGTGAAGTCACTCAGGTGTGTCTGACTCTTAGTGACCCCACGGACTGCAGCCTACAAGGCTCTTTATGCATTTAAGAACATGTTATTAAATCCATACAGATTAAAAACTGACATATCTTACTGGTGAGATGATGTTTTGATATTCTGAAATGGCTGTTTTGTCTCTAGAAATTTCTGAAGTCTATTTTGTTCAATATTAATATGGCTATATCAGCTTTATTTTTTTTACAATTTGAATGAGGTATTTTCGTATGTTTTAATTTCAACCTTTCTATATGCTTATGTTTTAGGTTATTGTTGTTGTTTAGTCACTCAGTCGTGTCCAACTCTTTGCAACTCCGTGGACTGCAGCACGCCAGGCCTCCCTGTCCTTCACTATCTCCTGGAGTTTGCTCAAACTCATATCCATGAATCGATGATGCAATCCAACCATCTCATCCTCTTATGTTTCTTTTAAACAGCATATAATTTATATTTTTATCCAGTCTAGCAATGTGGCTTTTTTAAAGGTCAGTTTAGTTCATTTGCATTTACTGTAATATAAAATCAACTGGGTTTAAATTAACTACCTTAGTCTGTGCTTTTACTTATACTTCCTCTTCCATGTTTTATTTCATTTTGTTTTTTCATTCTTAATTGCTTCCTTTTGATTTATTGAGTATTATTTGGTATTAAATTGTGGTTATTTTTTAGCCATAATTTTCCCTATATGGATTTAGAAGCTATACAGTCTGTTTCTATTTCATGAGTGACCTCCCTATAACTTATATATATATATCATATCTGATAGTTTTACAATAAGCAATAAATTAAGACTTAGAGGTAAAACTTCACCAACTCAATAAAAACCCAAGTTTTATATAGACTTAATAATGAACAATTTATACTTCATATTCACAATTTTATATTTCATTTCTTCACATCAAATAATCATTTTATACAGTTCCATTTGCCCAGCACCTTCATTTTCTCATTCTTTATTTACACTGGAATCAGCTCACTATTTAAGTTTACATCATTTACATTAATTTAATATGCTCATCATTATTCTTGACCAATAAACCATTTTTATGAACTGTGACTAAACACAGTATAATAGAAGTGAGAAGGAAATGGCAACCCACTCCAGTACACTTGCCTGGAAAATCCCATGGACAGGGGAACTTGGTAGGCTACAGTCCACGGTGTCTCAAAGAGTCAGACACGACTGAGCAATAGGTTCTTCTATACAAGTGAGAAATATACATATAAAGGAAGCAGTCACTCAGCAAATACTCACTGAGTACTTATGAGGGTATTAAGTGTATGCCAGGCATGGTGCTGTGGCTCAAAGTATAAAAGTGAGCAGTAATAAATGTAGCCTCATAAAATTCATAATCAAGTGGACAGTACAATCTGCATGGTGAGAAGCTCCTTTAGCCTAAAGGAATTCTACTGACTGATTTTCAGCAGAAAGCAATGTTTATAAATGGATAATCTTTAAAAATAAAAATGTAGGAATGCTTACACTTCTGTGAAAGTAATTTTATGTTCCAAATGTGTGGAATATATATATATATATGCGAGCATGCATGCTAAATTGCTTCAGTCATGTCTGTCTCTTTGCAACACCTTGGATTGTAGCTTGCCAGGCTCCTCTGTCCATGGAATTCTCCAGGCAAGAATACCGGAGTGGGTAGCCATTCCCTTCTCCAGGGGATCTTCCCAACCCAGAGATAGAACCCAGGTCTCTTGCACAGCAGGCGGATTTTTTACTACGTTCATTATCATATGAGCCACCAGGGCTCATATATGTGTGTGTGTACATATATATAATTTTTAAAGTATTTTTGACCATTCTGAAACCACCAAATTATCTGTAGTTCATTCACTTAGACTGCTGGCCTCCACTAGTGGTCCAGAGAAAGTGACTTACAAGATATACATGTAGATGTGTTTTTCACATAGCCCCCTCCAGCAGTGTAGCAGAAATCTGGTTGGCGGAATTGATTTCACTTGCTCCAGAGTTGAGACGTGACTGACAAAAGCTGGTTAACAGTCTCTTGTCTCTTGCTGCAGTCACTGTGCAGTGAATCAGACGTAAGCCAGTCAACATACGGAATTTCTCTAGCATCAGTAATTGGCTCAATAAGGCCAATCAGAGAGAAGTACAGTTTTGTTTTATGCTTTGAATGTTTGGGAGTAAGAGAGCTGTCTGTCTCTTGCTCTCAATACAAGATGTACAAATATGAAGGCAAGAACGTCTATAGCTCTTTAATACCATAAAAGAAATCACCCACACTCTCACCCACAGCAAGAGGATTGCTGATAAAGAGGACTAGAGGAGTCCTGGTAGAGCTATGCTTGAAGCCCTCTCTACTGCTGGATTTTTTCTCCGCTGAGTGATGTCTGGGGCTTCAGGAAGGAAGAGGCATAGAATGGCATTTGGAACCATCTGAAGGATTATTTACTCACATGTCTGGTGGTTGATGCTAACCATTGACTGGGACTTCTGCTAGGGCTGTCACCCATAATACCTATACATGGCCTCATCAAACAGCTAATTGGGATTCCTCATAGCATGGTGGCTGGGTTCCAAAAGAAAGCATCCCAAAGTCTGTCATCTTCAATCACTTAGCCTCAGAAGTTGCATAGCATCACTTTCAGATCAGAGATCACATTAGATCATATTGACCCAGTTCTAATCTGGTGGAGCATCCAAGTCACACTGTCAAGAAAAGAGTGGGATGGGACATAATGATACATTGATTTTGAAAACTACCATTTGCTGCACATACCGTGCTGTTTCTTGTTTCTAAGGCCTTGGATATTTTGCAACATTTCTTTCTACATTTATCACTGGCTAAACCACATTTAGCCTTCTCTGGGTGAAAGGGGTCCCTGTCAGTGTATACATAGCACCCTGTATTTCTTTTACAAAGTTTACTTGTAATTTACCTGCCTATCTCCTCCAACATTCTCTAAAGTCCCTGACCATGTCTGTCTTCATGTCTTCATTGCTGTAATCCAGCATAGTTAGCAAACATAATATATGGATGAGTAATAAAGCTTTATCTTACACTTTGTATAGCAAACCGGTTTCATTTAAGTTGGATTCTCATTTCTGGAAGCCTCAACTTCCAGACTTTTAAAATCCTTGCATCGTGCATTTTTTTAAACCCTTTGCTCTGACACTTCTATGCACCTTCCAGATGCAAAGTTCAGACTTTTATAAGCCAGACGGCAAAGAATATTCTGAGCTCCATCATAGTGGCCATGCCCAGCAGCCAACTGCTCAGTCTTATGAACATCACCATGTATGCACAGCAGAGTGAATGGAAAACAGAAAAATAAGTAATTCTGATATTAGTGATAAATGAAACCCGATAGGTACTACAACAGAGTCAAGGATGAAAATCATTAAAAATGATAGAAAGGCAATAAAAAATAAGAACAAATGAAAGAATTTTGCTGGAAGAACATCGTCAGAGATGGAATCTAGGGGCTTCCATGGTGGCTTAGTGTTAAAGAATCCACCTGCCAAAGCAGGAGACACGGGTTAGACCCCTGATCCAGGAAGATCCCACATGCTATGGAGCAATTAAGCCCATGCACCACAGCTATTGAGCCTGCACTCTAGAGCCCGGGAGCTGCAACTACTGAGCCCATGCGCTGTAACTGCTGAAGCCCACATTCCCTACAGCCTGTGCTCCACAGCAAGAGAAGCCACCACAATGAGAGGCCTACACTCTGCAACTAGAGAGTAGCCCGCACTCACTACAACTGGAGAAAAGCCCATGCAGCAGTGAAGACACAGCACAGCCAAAAAATAAAATAAATGAAATTATTTTTTAAAAGATGGAATCTAAAAGATAGAATGTGACTATGGAGTTTATCATTTTTTTAGCTCTCTGGGAATGAAAGCTGCTCATAATACACAAATTCTTCTGATGAACTTTTCATTTTCTAGCAGGTTTATAGGGAGGTGTTGTACACTTAAAGAGTAGACTTCTTATTCTAAAAAAGATATGAAGCTCATAATTAATTTCCATCAACTCTACAAGTCAAGTTTATCAGTGTATCCAGGCTGTGAACTGATGTTGAAGATAGCAACAGTAAGATATGTGGTCTGGGAAGAAGACTTGAAGTCTCAGATATACCTGACAAGCGGAAGGTCATATCAGGTTCATGACTGGCAGGACATCTTCTGAAATGTAAGCAAAGACCTACTGTCATTACTGTGGGAAATATTTCTGGAAGGATGGCATAGGGATGCCATCATAATCGCATTCAGTCAGTTTAGCTCAGTCACTCAGTCGTGTCCGACTCTTTGCGACCCCATGAATCACAGGTCTCCCTGTCCATCACCAACTCCCGGAGTTCACTCAAACTCATGTCCATCGAGTCGGTGATGCCATCCAGCCATCTCCTTCTCTGTCGTCCCCGTCTCCTCCCACCCCCAATCCCTCCTAGCATCAGACTCTTTTCCAGTGAGTTGGCCAAAGTATTGCAGTTTCAGCTTTAGCATCAGTCCTTCCAATGAACACCCAGGATCGATCTCCTCTAGAATGGACTGGTTGGATCTCCCTGCAGTCCAAGGGACTCTCAAGAGTCTTCTCCAGCACCACAGTTCAAAAGCATCAATTCTTCGGTGATCTGCTTTCTTCACAGTCCAACTCTCACATCCATACATGACCACGGGAAAAACCATAGCCTTGACTAGACAGACCTTGGTTGGCAAATTAATGTCTCTGCTTTTTAATATGCTGTCTAGGTTGGTCATAACTTTCCTTCCAAGGAGTAAGCATCTTTTAATTTCATGGCTGCAATCTGCATCTGCAGTGATTTTGGAGCCCAGAAAAATAAAGTCTGACACTGTTTCCATTGTTTCCCCATCTATTTCCCATGACGTGATGGGACCAGATGCCATGATCTTCGTTTTCTGAATGTTGAGCTTCAAGCCAAACTTTTCACTCTCCTCTTTCCCTTTCATCAAGAGGCTTTTTAGTTCCTCTTACTTTCTGCCATAAGGGTGGTGTCATCTGCATATCTGAGGTTATTGATATTTCTTCCGGCAATCTTGATTCCAGCTTGTGCTTCTTCCAGCCCAGGATTCCTCATGATGTACTCTGCATAGAAGTTAAATAAGCAAGGTGACAATATACAACCTTGACGTACTCCTTTTCCTATTTGGAACCAGTCTGTTGTTCCATGACCAGTTCTAACTGTTGCTTCCTGACCTGCATACAGGTTTCTCAAGAGTCAGGTCAGGTGGTCTGGTATTCCCATCTCTTTCAGAATGTTCCACAGTTTCTTGTGATCCACACAGTCAAAGGCTTTGGCATAGTCAATGAAGCAGAAATAGATGTTTTTCTGGAACTCTCATGCTTTCTCCATGATCCAGCGGATGTTGGCAATTTGATCTCTGGTTCCTCTGCCTTTTCTAAAACCTGCTTGAACATCTGGAAGTTCACAGTTCACATATTGCTGAAGCCTGGCTTGGAGAATTTTGAGCATGACTTTACTAGCGTGTGAGATGAGTGCAATTGTGCGGTAGTTTGAGCATTCTTTGGCATTGCCTTTCTTTGGGATTGGAATGAAGACTGACCTTTTCCAGTCCTGTGGCCACTGCTGAGTTTTCCAAATTTGCTGGCATATTGAGTGCAGCCCTTTCACAGCATCGCCTTTCAGGATTTGAAATAGCTCAACTGGGATTCCATCACCTCCACTAGCTTTGTTCATAGTGATGCTCTCTAAGGCCCACTTGACTTCACATTCCAAGATGTCTGGCTCCAGGTGAGTGATCACACCATCGTGATTATCTTCATCGTGAAGATCTTTTTTGTAGGGAGTCTTATAATTCAGATGGCTGCCCGCATTCCCTTTCCTCAGATAAAATCTCTTCAAGTGGGTCCCTGACTTTTTAACAGGCCCCCAAAGAGCTGGAGAAGACTCTTGAGAGTCCCTTAGACTGCAAGGAGATCCAACCAGTCCATTCTAAAGGAGATCAATCCTGGGTGTTCATTGGAAGGACTGATGCTAAAGCTGAAACTGCAATACTTTGGCCACCTCATGCGAAGAGTTGACTCACTTCAAAAGACTGATGCTGGGAAGGATTGGGGGCGGGAGGAGAAGGGGACGACAGGATGAGATGGCTGGATGGCATCACCGACTCGATGGACGTGAGTTTGAGTGAACTCCGGGAGCTGGTGACAGACAGGGAGACCTGGCGTGGTGTGATTCATGGGGTCGCAAAGAGTCGGACATGACTGAGCAACTGAACTGAACTGAACTAAACTGATACCAAATTTAGAGATCAATACTTGGTAGATGCTGACACTGGAGCCATGAGTCACTTGACGTATTCCTGAAAGCTGGAAAAGAGTCCAGTTTAGTCTCACTGGACTAAACTGGACTCACCGGGAGAAAGTCAACCTGAGCAAAGCCCAGGTGATATAAGCACATATTAACAAGAAGAAGGGTTTACAACAAGAGAATGAGAAGAAGAATCCAAGGAAAGATTTGGCCATCACCTTTGAAAACTTCGTGTATTTTCAAATGTCTAAGACCTCTGCCTTTCTCCCCTAGCTGACATTATAACAGCAAAACTGGGTAGCCCTCCTTCCAACAAATATCTGTGAGGCATTGGTCACAGAGTCCAGAGAATATTAAACTGGACTACAGGAAAAAGATAGGTGACCAAGGGCAGAGCATTTTGTGAGACTGTGATGCGGAGACTGTGGCTTTAAGTATTATTTAAGAATAATAACACTTCTGGCTTCTGTGCTATGGGATAGCCTGCTGACAGCAATGGAAATGGTGATAGCCTAAAGCTGATCAACAACGCAAGGGGCAAGTGAAACTGTTGACTTTCAGCTAATCCCAGCACTGAATATAAGAAATGAGAGATCTTTTACATCATAAGCTATGGGAAGTTAAATCTAGTAGGTGAATTCACAAAGCCTAAAATGGACATGAAGATGCTGTAGGCAAACATAAGCAGCCTAATGACCAATGTCCAACCAAAACTGAGGCTGGAAATATGTAGCTAACCCCAGAGAACTTCCTTATTAACATGAGCTCATCTAAAACAATTCAAATTCTGCTGGGTGTTTCTATCAGTGAGTCTGTGGCTTGTATTTGCGGTCTAGGAAGGAAACTGTGTGAGTGAGTTTCTCTCTGCTTTTCTTTCTCATCCTGTCCATTTTTCCTTCATTGTCCTCACATCTCTCCCTACTTCTCGTATCTTGCTATAAATCCCCTCTCGAAAGTAATCATGTTTTCCATGTCTGTCATCTATTTTACTGTATTTTTTTTTTCTCGACTATTTCTGCAGTCCTCTGTCTTTCCTGCTGCACACTCTTGGTGCACTCTCTTTCCCACACTTCTCATCACAAAGCACATCTCCTTCCCTCTCATTCCATTCATCTCTTCCTGTCTTTGTTTTTGTTTCTTTGTTTCGCAGTGTCTCCAGCCACTTATCTTTATCTCAGTCTTCCAAGACCTTTATATCTATTTTTTTAAAATCTCTGTGTTGCTCTCAGTCTCGATCAAGTTATTCTTAGAAGAATTAATGTGCCAAGGGAAGTGAGCTTGTCAGAATACTGACAAGCAATATCCAAAGTCCCATGGAGAGAACAGAGACCTGTTACATCCTGCTTTCTCCTACCAGACTGTGAATTCCTTAAAGCAGGGATAGTGCTGGGACCATATTAGGACCATATTTCCCTGTCAGTCCAGTGGTTAAGACTCCATGCTGCCAATGCAGAGGGCACGGGTTCAATCCCTGGCTGGGGAACTAAGATCCCAATTGCCTTGCAGTGTGGCCAAAAATAGATTTATAGCTGCCTTCCAAGCAGGTGACCTGGGTTTGTTTCCTGGCCAACACATCGTGTTCTTCATTTGATTGGGCTTCCCTGGTGACTCAGATGGTAAAGAATCCTCCTGCAATGAGAGAGATCTGGGTTCGATTCCTGGATTGGGAAGATCCCCTGGAGAAGGAAAGGGCTACCCACTCCAATATTCTGGCCTGGAGAATTCCATGGACAGAGGAGCCTGGCAGGCTACAGTCCATAGAGTCGCAAAGAGCTGGACAGGATTGAGTGACTTTCACTTTCACACTTACATAAGGGGCACGTATATTCATAGGACCTTTGTTACCAGGGAGAAAATGGTCCTAACAGGTGATACAAATTACTATAGGAAAAGTATATGGTCAGTCACTTGGTTGTGTCTGACTCTTTTTGACTCCATGGACTAGACTTCTCCAGACAGAAGAGTCTGTCCTTGGAATTGTTCAGGCGAGAACACTGGGATAGGTTGCCATTTCCTTCTCCGGTATAGGAAAAGTAGGGTACCTCAATATAACATCATTACAGTTGAAAAATCTTAGGAAACCATAGTTTATTTTTTAAGTCACATTTTCCAATGCAACTGGATCAATAGCAGTGTTGGAACTTTTAAAAAATTTATCAGTTCAGTTCAGTTCAGTCGCTCAGTCGTGTCCGACTCTCCGCGACCCCATGAATCACAGCACGCCAGGCCTCCCTGTCCATCACCAACTCCCAGAGTTCACTCAAACTCATGTCCATCGAGTCGGTGATGCCATCCAGCCATCTCATTCTCTGTCGTCCCCGTCTCCTCCCACCCCCAATCCTTCCTAGATTCAGACTCTTTTCCAGTGAGTCAACTCGAAGCATGAGGTGGCCAAACTATTGGAGTTTCAGCTTTAACATCAGTCCTTCCAATGAACACCCAGGATTGATCTCCTTTAGAATGGACTGGTTGGATCTCCTTGCAGTCCAAGGGACTCTCAAGAGTCTTTTCCAGCACCACAGTTCAAAAGCATCAATTCTTCGGTGATCTGCTTTCTTCACAGTCCAACTCTCACATCCATACATGACCACTGGAAAAACCATAGCCTTGACTAGACGGACCTTGGTTGGCAAAGTAATGTCTCTGCTTTTTAATATACTATCAAGGTTGGTCATAACTTTCCTTCCAAGGAGCAAGCGTCTTTTAATTTCATGGCTGCAATCAGCATCTGCAGTGATTTTGGAGCCCAAAAAAATAAAGTCTGACACTGTTTCCACTGTTTCCCCTTCTATTTCCCATGAAGTGATGGGACTAGATGCCATGATCTTAGTTTTCTGAATGTTGAGCTTCAAGCCAACCTTTTCACTCTCCTCTTTCACTTTCATCAAGAGGCTTTTGAGTTCCTCTTCACTTTCTGCCATAAGGGTGGTGTCATCTGCATATCTGAGGTTACTGATATTTCTCCCAGCAATCTTGATTCCAGCTTGTGCTTATTTATATATTTTTTAAAATTTTAATCAGAAGATAAGTACAATATTGTGATGGTTTCCGCCAACCATCAACATGAATTGGCCATAAGTATACATATGGCCCCTCCCTCTTGAACCCACCTCCCTCCCCTCCAACCCCTCTAGGTTGTCACCAAGCACTGGCTTTGGGAACTTTTGCCCATTTTACGTATGCATCCTCCCATGCCCACAATTCTAATACTTTTGTCAAGTAAAAAACTGAAATAGGTTTGCCCAGAGGATAGATGGTTCTTCGTGCTGGGAAATGGAAAAGAAAGATCAGAATGAGCCTGGAATATCCTACTGACCTCAGAAAGCAAGAATATTGTTTTTTTAAACGTGTAAGAGGCTCTGGAGACGAAATGGCAACCCACTCCAGTATTCTTGCCCGGGTAATCACCAGAGGAACCTGGTGGGCTACAGTCCATGGAGTCACAACAGTTGGACATGACTTAACATCTAAACCACCACCATCAGTAATAGTAGAGGAATATTATTGCAAAAAAATAGGAAATGGCTTAAAACCAAAGAATGGATGTCGTTGCTCAAGTTCACTAACACGCAGGTCCAGTGTATAAATCCAGTCAACTAGTTAGCCAACCAGCTAAGCAGTTCTGCAACTGACGGGTAACCATCATGATCTTTTTATCCAAATGTTAACTGGTTTTGAGTATTTATTATTCTCTTCTAATTAAAAATGCTATGTAAATATAGCTATATATGTAATGTAAAGTTAAAAATTAAAATCAAGTATTCTTATGAAAAAAAAGTGTAAGAGGCAATATGAGAAGGCCAAACAATCCAATTTAAGAGTTTCTATTGACCAAGTTTTAAAAGTTGGAGCATGAAATATTTTTATTATGGTTACTTGGAGCAAATTGAGTCTATGAAAGACCATGGATTCATCAGTTCAGTTCAGTTGCTCAGTTGTGTCCGACTCTTTGCAACCCCATGAGCTGCAGCACGCCAGGCCTCCCTATCCAACACCAACTCCCGAAGCCCACCCAAACTCATGTCCATCGAGTCGGTGATGCCATCCAACCATCTCATCCTCTATTGTCCCCTTCTCCTCCTGCCCTCAATTTTTCCCAGCATCAGGGTCTTTTCCAATGAGTCAATTCTTCGCATCAGGTTGCCAAAGTATTGGAATTTCAGCTTCAACATCAGTCCTTCCAATGAACACCCAGGACTGATCTCCTTTAGGATGGACTGGCTGGATCTCCTTGGAGTCCAAGTGACTCTCAAGAGCCTTCTCCAACACCATAGTTCAAAAGCATCAATTCTTCAGCACTCAGCTTTCTTCACAGTCCAACTCTCACATCCATATATGACCACTGGAAAAACCATAGCCTTGACTAGATGGACCTTAGTTGGCAAAGTAATGTCTCTCGCTTTTTAATATGCTGTCTAGGTTGATCATAACTTTCCTTCCAAGGAGTATGGATTCATAATATTTATCAAAACAGAAAAGTTAAGATAATGAGTACAAAAATATAGTTGTGATACAAAAAATGGATAACCTAACTATGAATTTGCCTCTTGTTAATAGATTTTAACAAGTAGCTATTATTTGTATATGGATATTTTGTTTCTCCCACTTAATTATTGTTTTTATAAAAATGTGTAAATCTATGTACACATATTTGTTTCAGAGGAAAAAATAAAATTGTGGAACTGAGCAAACCAATAATCTAGGAAAAAAGCAGAAACTCTAGCAAGAGGAGAAAAGACTGGTTTGGCTGGTACTGAGTTGAACATACAACTTAAGTGGAAAGAAAGTCCAACACTTAATCAGGATCAGTGCTCACACAATGTTACCTTATAGAAAAAAGGGGCAACAAGGTCTTCCAAAAAGATGAATTAGTCAAATATCCCAAAGAGGAAGAATCTACAGCCCATACCCAATGCCTCATCTTACAGGAAATGAAACCACTAGATGGCCCTGCTCATTTTAATAAAACACCAATAAGGAATACATATTCTTTAAAAAGGTAACAGACCAAGTCAATATATCATACCGATAGGACACTGGGTTTTGTAACTCTGGCAAAGTGAGATTTTAAAAGTACATCATTTCCTGAAAGACAGCAGGTTGTAAAAAAGTAAAACCCAAGTGAAGGTGTGACCTTAAAAATCATGTTGCGGTAAGGCCGGAAGTTAATGCAGCCTGATGATGAGTCCTGTACTCAGACCAAAAATGGATCAGCCAGTGATCCAGAGTCTACAGCCTTGGCTGGGCTGAGCACATATACTTTTTTTGGAGGGTCTAGTAATATTACTCCACCCCTGGGAAGAAATAAAAATGTATTACTGAAACCCCAGGAAGATATTAAAATAAGTATACTAATATCCCCTCGGAAAGTATAAAACAAGCACATAAATTATCAAAGATATGAATAAGTCCATTGTTCCAAGGCTTTAGAATATATTCAAGTATAAGTATAATAATAAGCTTTGTAGTCACTGCATTTGTGAAAGTTTTATGACATTTGAAGTGCTCAAAAAACAGCCATAATGAATTTGTAATTGCATTTTAAATGATATAGGAGAACTTAATCAAATTATAGTCAGTTTAAAATTTCAAGATAATTTTTTTAAAAAATATTTTTATTAGGTATATGAGTTCAGTAATTTGAGCATTAAACAAAATACAAATTTCTAGCTCCTAATAGAAAAACTAAGAAACCTGGACTGTGAGGTCCATTCCCCTAAACCATCCCAGAGGAGACTGGAAACATTTGTGGCACATTAGAATTACCCATGGAAGCTTCAAAGACTACTGATAGTCAGGAGCCCTCCTTGGACCTTTTGTATCAGAATCTTCAGAAGCAGAATCTTGGCACTAGAATTTTTAAAATACACCTCAGTTCCAAATAATATGCAGCCAAAGTTGAGAAATTGACAGAGGAGTTGAGAAGGCTGTGCAACTAACATCAAGGGTTTGAAAAGGCCATGAGGAGACCAAAGACCCTTCTGAGTTTGTGTAGAAGAAACTCATGGCAGTCTGGGATGGGGACATCCTGGGATAGTAGGTGTAGCTATGGAGGGTGAATTTTGCTCTTACTTATCCCCTACGTTGCTTTGCAGGATTTTTTTCTGGCCCCATCACTTCCATGGACTAGAAATTAGCAAGAGCAGTCCAGATGCCAGGTATGCATGTGGGAGAAATGGAAGAGCTGGGGAGATGGGTAGCTTTAAGACCCTGCCAATCTGAAAAGCCAGTGGGAGCCTGTGTATAATATCTAGCTGCCCTAAGGCATTTGCTTCCTCATTCTTTTACTCTCCATAGCCTCAATGACAGGGGACTAAGGATTTTATCTCATCAAGATAACCTGCTTCTTTCCAGGCATTCAAGGAGATTCTCTGAAGGGGGCAATCCCTCATGAAGAAACTATGAATGGAGGTGGTCTGCAGGTTCTCTGATATGCGGTGTTCTCATTTCTAGAGATCTTCCCCAGCCTGCACCAGTAATCCTAAATATGGATATCACACAGGCGATATTCTCTAACCACAATGCAATGATGTTAGAAATGAATTACAAAAAAACAATTATTAGGAGAACCAGAGATCAAATTGCCAACATTCGTTGGATCATCGGAAAAGTGAGAGAATTCCAGAAAAACATCTATTTCTGCTTTTCTGACTATGCCAAAGCCTTTGACTGTGTGGATCACAACAAACTGTGGAAAATTCTTAAAGAGATGAGAATACCAGACTACCTGACCTGCCTCCTGAGAAATCTGTATGGAGGTCAGGAAGCAACAGTTAGAACTAGACATGGAACAACAGACTGGTTCCAAATCAGGAAAAGTGTACATCAAAGCTGTATATTGTCACCCTGCTTGTTTAACTTATATGCACCGTACATCATGAGAAATGCTGGACTGGATGAAGCACAAACTGGAATCAAATTGCCGGGAGAAATATCAATAACCTCAGATATGCAGATGACACCACCCTTATTGCAGAAAACAAAGAAGAACAAAAGAGCCTCTTGATGAGAGTGAAAGAGGAGAGTGAAAAGGTTGGCTTAAAGCTCAACATTCAGAGAACTAAGATCATGGCATCTGGTCCCATCACTTCATGGCAAATCAGTTCAGTTCAGTTCAGTTCAGTTCAGTTCAGATTAGTCGCTCAGTCGTGTCTGACTCTCCGCGACCCCATGAATCACAGCACGCCAGGCCTCCCTGTCCATCACCAACTCCCGGAGTTCACTCAAACTCATGTCCACAGAGTCAGTGATGCCATCCAGCCATCTCATTCTCTGTCGTCCCCTTCTCCTCCCACCCTCAACCTTTCCCAGCATCAGAGTCTTTTCCAGTGAGTCAACTCGTCGCATAAGGTGGCCAAGTACTGTAGTTTCAGCTTTAGCATCAGTCCTTCCAATGAACACCCAGGATTGATCTCCTTTAGAATGGACTGGTTGGATCTCTTTGCCAGTCCAAGGGACTCTCAAGAGTCTTCTCAAACACCACAGTTCAAAAGCATCAGTTCTTCGGCACTCAGCTTTCTTCACAGTCCAACTCTCACATCCATACATGACCACGGGAAAAACCATTGCCTTGACTAGACAGACCTTTGTTGGCAAAGTAATGTCTCTGCTTTTTAATATACTATCAAGGTTGGTCATAACTTTCCTTCCAAGGAGAAGGCATCTTTTAATTTCATGGCTGCAATCAGCATCCGCAGTGATTTTGGAGCCCAAAAAAATAAAGTCTGACACTGTTTCCACTGTTTTTCCATCTATGTCCCATGAAGTGATGGGACCAGATGCCATGATCTTTGTTTTCTGAATGTTGAGCTTCAAGCCAACCTTTTCACTCTCCTCTTTCACTTTCATCAAGAGGCCTTTGAGTTCCTCTTCACTTTCTGCCATAAGGGTAGTGTCATCTGCATATCTGAGGTTATTGATATTTCTCCCAGCAATCTTGATTCCAGCTTGTGCTTCTTCCAGTCCAGCGTTCCTCATGATGTACTCTGAATATAAGTTAAATAACCAAGGTGACAATATACAGCCTTGACGTACTCCTTTTCCTATTTGGAACCAGTCTGTTGTTCCATGTCCAGTTCTGACTGTTGCTTCCTGACCTGCATACAAGTTCCTCAAGAGGCAGGTCAGGTGGTCTAGTATTCCCATCTCTTTCAGAATTTTCCACAGTTTCTTGTGATCCACACAGTCAAAGGCTTTGGCATAGTCAATGAAGCAGAAATAGATATTTTTCTGGAACTCTCTTGCTTTCTCCATGATCCAGCAGTTGTTGGCAATTTGATCTCTGGTTCCTCTGCCTTTTCTAAAACCTGCTTGAACATCTGGAAGTTCACGGTTCACATATTGCTGAAGCCTGGCTTGGAGGATTTTGAGCATGACTTTACTAGCGTGTGAGATGAGTGCAATTGTGCGGTAGTTTGAGCATTCTTTGGCATTGCCTTTCTTTGGGATTGGAATGAAGACTGACCTTTTTCAGTCCTGTGGCCACTGCTGAGTTTTCTAAATTTGCTGGCATATTGAGTGAAGCACTTTCACAGCATCATCTTTCAGGATTTGAAATAGCTCAACTGGAATTCCATCACCTCCACTAGCTTTGTTCATAGTGATGCTCTCTAAGGCCCACTTGACTTCACATTCCAAGATGTCTGGCTCTAGGTCAGTGATCACGTTATTGTGACTATATTGGTCGTGAAGATCTTTTTTGTACAGTTCTTCTGTGTATTCTTGCCACCTCTTCTTAATATCTTCTGCTTCTGTTAGGTCTATACCATTTCTGTCCTTTATCGAGCCCATCTTTGCATGAAATGTTCCCTTGGAATCTCTCATTTTCTTGAAGAGATCTCTTGTTTTTCCTATTCTGTTGTTTTCCTCTATTTCTTTGCATTGATCACTGAGGAAGGCTTTCTTATCTCTCCTTGCTATTTTTTGGAACTCTGCATTCAGATGCTTATATCTTTCCTTTTCTCCTTTGCTTTTCACTTCTCTTCTTTTCACAGCTATTTGTAAGGCCTCCTCAGACAGCCATTTTGCTTTTTTGCATTTCTTTTCCATGGGGATGATCTTGGTCCCTGTCTCCTGTACAATGTCACGCACCTCCGTCCAGAGTTCATCAGGCACTCTATCTATCAGATCTAGTCCCTTAAATCTATTTCTCACTTCCACTGTATAATCATAAGGGATTTGATTTAGGTCATATCTGAATGGTCTAGTGGTTTTCCCTACTTTCTTCAGTTTAAGTCTGAATTTGGCAATAAGGAGTTCTTGATCTGAGCCACAGAATGGAAACAGTGACAGACTTTATTTTCTTGGGCTCCAAAATCACTGCAGATAATGAGTGTAGCCATGAAATTAAAACACGCTTGCTCCTTGGAAGAAAAGCTATGACTAACCTAGATAGCAGATTTAAAAGCTGAGACATTACTTTGTCAATAAAGATCTGTCTAGTCAAACCTATTGTTTTTCCAATAGTCATGTATGGATATGAGAGTTGGACTATAAAGGAAGCTGATCACCTAAGAATTGATGCTTCTGATCTGTGGTGTTGGAGAAGACTCTTGACAGTCCCTCGGACAGCAATGAGATCCAACCACTCCATTCTAAAAGAAATCAGCCCTGAATATTCATTGGAAGGACTGATGCTGAAGCTGAAACTCCAATACTTTGGCCACCTGATGCAAAGAACTTACTCATTGGAAAAGACCCTGATGCTGGGAAAGATTGAAGGCAGGAGGAGAAGGGGGTGACAGAGGATGAGATGGTTGGATGGCATATCCGACTCCATGGACATGAGTCTGAGCAAGCTCCTGGAGTTGGTGATGGACAGGGTGGCCTGGTGTGCTGCAGTCCATGGGGTTGCAAAGAGTCGGACATGACTGAGCAACTGAACTGAAATGAATTATTAGGAAACAACTCTCCATGGGTCTCTTGTGTTTCTGGATATTGTCTGAGCAGAGCTATTGTCAGCTTTTGACTATCTTTTCAATGATATTCATGTAGCAAGCAGCCTTGGAAGATAAGGGTATAATCTCCCTCCAAGACAGAGGGCAGGTTTGTTTGCTATCTAGGAAAGTGAAGATAATGTCTGCCTATGTGGAAAAGATTAGGTAGGTTGGCTTATACTTCCTTAGGCAAGATAGGAGTTTCCTCATCTCAGGGTCCTTCAACTGGACTGAAACCACTTGCAGGTATTTCATCCTCCTGGACCCATACCTGGATCACTCCTGTAGGACTTGGGAGGCAAGGGGAACCAGTGAGAAAATGAAGTCATTAAGTCCTTTGTCTTTGACCTTTCGATCAAAGTCTCGAGTCTTTCATCACTGTTTTTGAAACTGTGACTGACAACATTGGTAGCTTACAAGTGGGTAAAATATAAGACGTCACATTTGTTGATAATAACTTTTTAAAATCCTTTAAGTGTAGATATAAAATTGCATACAACTAAATAATCTTTAGATTAAAAAGGAATTCATGACTATCACATAGAAAACAGAATAAACAAAGTATTTTAAGCCAAAATTTATGGACTTAGCTGAAGCAGTATTTGGAGGGAAATTTACACACTGAAATAAATGTATCAGGAATCACAAAAGATTGAAAACAAACAAGCTAAGTGTTTAGTTCAAGAAGAAAGAAAAAAAGAAATTAGAGCAGAACTAAAGAAATCAGAGAGAAAAAAATTACTGGGTTGGCCAAAAAGTTCATTTGGGTTTTTCCATTGGATCTTATGGAGAAACCCGAATGAACTTTTTGGTCAACCCAGTATTAAGCAGGTAAAGAATCTCCCTTCAATTCAAGAGACACAGGAGACTCAGGTTCGCACCCTGAGTCGGGAAGATTCCCTGGAGAAGGAAATGGCAACCCACTCAGTATTCTTGCCTGGGAAATCCCATGGACAGAGGAGCCTGGTGGGCTATAGTTCATGAAGTCACAAAAAATTGAACATGATTGACTAAACAAGCAAGCAAAAAATATTATGGGCAGAAGTCAAAGTAAACAATAAGAAAACAATAATAATTTAAGATATACTAATACTAACAACCAATAATACTGAAGATCAGTAAAATTAAATGCTGATCTTTAAATTTTTTTGAAAAGACGAACAAGATGGTCTTCTGGGAAGAAAGGGAAAAGATCATATAAAGCAAAATCAGAATGATAAAAAGGAAATAACTGCAGATACATACAACATTTAAAAATAATAAAAGAATGTCGTGAAAACTATAGTCTACTATATGGAACTTGTAGATGAAATAGATTTTGCTCTCTGTGATATTTAAATTATTCAACATCAAGTAGAGCTTGGCACTGGTTAATCAGCCTGGGCATGTGCCAATCAGAAAGGGTGATCTCTGGTTGCCAGACTGGTATGTCCTGCCCAAATAACAGCTCCATATTTCTGAGATCAAAATTAAACTCCTAACTGGCCCTAGGAAAAATATAAATACCATACAGGCCAGTAAGCATTAAAGAAGCAAAATGGTAATCAAAGCTTTTCTTTTCTAGTAAGCTGCAGCCTGGAAAATTTTTTAGACGAAAGCTTCACGAACATAAAGAGAGAGGTAATTCCCTAGTTCATATATTCTCAATGGGATCAAAATCCACTGGGTTTTAAAGAAGGATAAAAATCTGAGATATTAAAATAGTGTGTAGTCCTCCAAAGGGTCACAGTACATAAACAGACAGTGTGTCTGCGGTATTAAAATTTCAAGGTGAGGGATTAGGGGGAAAAAACTATATCTAAAAAAGCTCCAGTGACAGGGGGTGATGGGACTGAAAAAAAAATACAGATTGAGAAACACTCCCTAAATTTAGTTAGGAAAATAGAGAAAGAATAGAAACTTCTGAGATTATTGTAACATTTTAAGAAGTTGCTTGCATGCTTAGTCACTCAATGGTGTCTGACTCTTTGAGACCCTTATGGATTGTAGCCCGCCAAGCTCCTCTGTCCATGGGGTTTTTTAGGCAAGAAAACTGGAGCGGGTTGCCATTTCCTCTTAAAACTGAATCCAAAACTGAATAAGAAACACAGACATATATAATTATATACACATATGTATGTATTTATATTTGTAAGTGAAATGTGCCTCTGTAGATATACAGTCATGTTCTATTATGAAAATGAGGGGGAAAGTCCTCCATAAATATTCAGTAAATGAATCCAACAATATTAAAAGTATATCTCAGGACCAGATTTACCCTTCCACCTTAAACAATGAAAAAAACTGGACAGCATATGGGGAGTAACTGTTTTAAGATACAGGATGATGTGAAGATAAAGACTGTGATTCCAGAGAAAAGGGAAACCAATGAGATAAGTCTTAGCATCATTGTGGGTTTCTGCCTGAAGGTACATTCCGGACAGCAAAGTGTATAGGGATTTCCCAAGCAGAACACAGTGTTCTCTCTGAGATGAGGAGCAGAGATTGGAGTTCTGGGAATCTGAGGTAGCTAGAAGCTGTAGAGGCAGAGTTCCAGAGAGGAAAACAGTGTAGAAAAGCAGCTCAGTCTTCGCTTAATAGTAGGATGTGTAGACACAGTGAAACTCTTCTATGTACATTTATATACTTATTTATAAACATTTGTGTTCACATATATAAATTTATGTACATATATAACTAGAATATTACTATTTGAAGGTAGATAATGATTATTAGAGCTGTTTATTATACACTTTAAACCAACTATTGTATACAAAGAAGAGTTTTAACTAATAAGTCCCAAAAGGAGATTAAAAAGTTCATAAAAGTATTCAATTACCCAAAAGAAGTCAATAAAATAGGAAAAAGTTCACAAATGACAGATGGAACAAACAGAAGTCAAACAGTGAGGTAGAAGCATATGACTTATTGTATAAAGGACAAATGGTGGAAACACCAAGTTAAAAGCCAGAGATTGTCAGACTGGATAATAAAGTAACACTTAACTATGTGCTGCCTGCAAGCAATCTATCTTAAATATAAAGACACGGTGCACGCATGCATGCCAAGTCGCTTCAGTCATGTCCAACTCTTTGCGACCCTATGTACTGTCACCTGCCAGACTCCTCTGTCCATGGGCTTCTCCAGGCAAGAATGCTGGAGTGGGTTGCTATTTCCTTCTTCAGGGGATCTTCCTGACTCAGGGATTGAACCCATGTCTCTATGTCTCCTGCATTGGCAGGCGGGTTCTTTACCACTAGTGCCACCTGGGAATCAAAAGACACAATAGATTAAATATAAAAGTGGAAAAGATGTACCAAGTTAACCCTGGTCAAAATAAAGCTGGAGGGGCTATACTAATACCAAACAAAGTAGAATTCATTGCAAATAATCTTAGCAGGGATAAAGAAGTTCATTTCATAATAATAAAAGGGTCATTTCACCAAAGGACATAACAGTGTTTTTGTACCAAGTAAAAGAGCATCAAAATAAATCAAGGAAAAAGCTAATGGACCTGAAAGGAGAAGTTGGCAAATTTACAATTATAATCAGGGATTTCAACATCCTCTTTTAATAATTTATAGATCAAGTGGAAAATCTATTTGGACATAGAAAACTTGAAAAACACAATATAACCATAAAGGTAAACCATATTTATATTTACGGAATACCCCACTCAATAACATTCTTTTCAAGTGCCCAGGGAATATTGACTAAGACAATATTCTGGAATGTAAAACAAACCTCAATAAATTGAAAACAATTCAACTCATTCAAAATATGTTCTCTGACTACAATGGAATTAAATTAGAAAACAAGAGAAAAATACTTGAAAAATCTCCAACTGTTTGGAAACTAGCATACTTCTAAATAGCCCATGGATCAAAGAAGACATCATAAATAAAATCAGAAAGCATTTTAAACTAAATGAAATGAAAACACAACATATCAAATATTATAGGAAGCTAGTAAATTAGTTCTTAGAGGAATTACTTGGGAAGGTCTCAATTAATAACCACCTTAAAAAGGTAGACAAAAATAGAGTAATTCAACCCCAAGGAGAAAACCAGTGAAGCCAAACACTTCTTTTTTTTTAGATCAATAAAATTGGTGGATCTCTAGTCAGATTGATTAAGACAAAAAGAAGACACTGGGGGAAGGAACTGTAATCACAGTTTCAACTGACATTTAAAGGATAATAAGAGCATATAATGAAACTCTACACACATAAATTAAGCAACTTAAATGATATGGATCAATTCTTTGAAAGACACAAATTATCAAAGCTCCTTCAAGAGAAAATAGATAACCTGTATCAGTTCAGTTTAGTTCAGCCACTCAGTCGTGTCTGACTCTTTGAGATCCCGTGGACAGCAGCACACCAGGCTTCACTGTCCATCACCAACTCCAGGAGCTTGCTCAAACTCACATCTATCGAGTCGGTGATGCCATCTAACCATCTCATCCTCTGTCATCCCCTTCTCCTCCTGCCCTCAATCTTTCCCAGCATCAGGGTCTTTTCCAGTGAGTCAGTTCTTTGCATCAGATGGCCAAAATATTGGAGTTTCAGCTTCAGCATCCGTCCTTCCAATGAATATTCAGGGCTGATTTCCTTTAGAATGGACTGGTTGGATCTCCTTGCTATCCAAGGGACTCTCAAGAGTCTTCTCCAACACCACAGCTCAAAACCATCAGTTTTTTGGTGCTCAACCTTCTTTATAGTCCAACTCATATCCATACATAACTACTGGAAAAACCATAGCTTTGACTAGACGGACCTTTGTTGGCAAAGTAATGTCTCAGCTTTTTAATATGCTATCTAGGTTGGTCATAGCTTTTCTTCCAAGGATCAAGTGTGTATTAATTTCATGGCTACACTCATTATCTGCAGTGATTTTGGAGCCCAAGAAAATAAAGTCTGTCACTGTTTCACTGTTTCTCCATCTATTTGCCATGAAGTGATGGGACCAGATGCCATGATCTTAGTTTTTTGAATGTTAAGTTTTAAGCCAACTTTTTCACTCTCCTCTTTCACTTTCATCAAGAGGCTCTCTAGTTCCTTTTCACTTATAGATTATGACAAAGCTTTTGACTGTGTCAGTCACAACAAACTGTGGAAAATTCGATAGGAATACCAGATAACCTTACCTGCCTCCTGAGAAATCTGTATGCAGGTCAAGAAGCAACAGTTAGAACTGGAACAACAGACTGGTTCTAAATTGGGAAATGAGTATGTCAAGGCTATACATTGTCACCCTGCTTCTTTAACTTATTTGCAGAAGCACAAGCTGGAATCAAGATTGCCAGGAGAAATATCAATAACCTCAGATACACAGATAACCTGTATTATCTCTATATTAAAAAGCAGAGACATCACTTTGCTGACAAAGGTCCATATTGTCAAAGCTATGGTTTTTCCAGTAGTCATGTACAGATGTGAGAGCTGGACCATAAAGAAGGTTGAACGCCAAAGAACTGATGCTTCTATAATGAGCTGCTGGGAAAGACTCTTAAGAGTCCCTTGGACAACAAAGAGATCAAACCAGTTCATCCTAAAGGAAATCAACCCTGAATATTCATTGGAAGAACTAATGCTGAAGCTGAAGCTCCAAGACTTTGGCCACCTGATGCAAAGAGCTGACTCACTGGAAAAGACCCTGATGCTGGGAAAGATTGAGGGCAGGAGGATAAGGGGACAACAGAGGATGAGATGGTTGGATGGCATCATTGACTCAATGAACATGAGTTTGAACAAACTCTGGGAGATAGTGAAGGACAGGTAAGTCTGGCATGCTGCAGTCCATGGAGTCACGAAGCTTAGATACAACTTAGCCACTGAAGAACAACACCACCCTATCTAGGGCCAATAGCTTCTTACTTTTACTCTCAAATCATCTATAATTTTTCTCATAATAATCTCATACTTTAATATTTCCAGAGCACCCTCTAATCCAAGTTTATTGTTAAGGTGGTTTCTTCAGTGAGGACAGGGAGCCTGCTGGCAAGACTGTAAGAAGAGGACTCCTGTTTTACATTATAAACCTTGAAAGTTGTTGTTCTTTAGTCACTTAGTCATGTCTGACTCTTTTGTGACCCCAGAGACCATAGCTCTTCAGGCTCTTCTGTCCATGGGATTTTCCAGGCAAGAACACTGAAGTGGGTTGCCATTTCTTACTGCAGGAGATCTTCCTCACCCAGGGACTGAGCCTACGTCTCCTGCATTGGCAGTCAGGTTCTTAACCACTGAGTCACCAGAGAAGCCAAACTTTGAAAGTACTATTTGACTTTTAAAACTGTATATACATCATTCCTATATAAAATTAAATCTATAAAGAAAAGGTCTAGTATGGTTGCTATTTCTCCCATCCTGGGCAAGCACCACTAATCTATAACAGTGCTCCTTTCCACTGACTTACAGCCTCCCAACCCTTCTCAATAAGGTACTCCAAGCAGGCAGTACCAATCAGAGTTGACATGAAACCAGTTCTCCATTCCGGCTGGTTTTCACTGCTTCTGTGAACAGATTTTGCTTTTGCTTTTCTAACTTTGAACTCTGTGCCTTTTTCCAGAATGATTCCAAGATTTAGCTCTCTGATGTCATACACCATAGCCTATGATGTATACTTCTCCTAAACCAAGCTGTGCCTCACTGCCGGGAAACCTTCTGTGGCCTCCCTGCTCAATGGGGAGTGGAGACTTAACAACTGTAGTACACAGGAGCAGATTCATTTAAAGAAGTCTGAACAGCCAGAATCCCTAAGAGAAACCTTCTTTGGGAATAGTGGGTGCAGCCAACTGGACATCTTATTGCCTCAGAGGTCTTCAGCCCTTTATGTCAATCTGAATCACCCTGGGGAGAGGGTGTGACCTCTTAACATTCAGTGATTTCCTCTCCAAGAAGAGTAGCAGCTTCTGCAGCCATTCCAACTGTGGTTGGCTTACCCCAGGTAGAGAGATCTTACATTATATCTGCAGAGGGTGTGGTACAGGAAGAATTACAGCAGTGAGAGCTGTTACCCCACGCTCCCTCCCATCAGGAAGAGCACTGACATTTTTTAATATTTTTCCTTGCAAATCTTCAGTCTCGGAAGCAGAGCAATCCATCATGTTGTCAACACAAATAGGCCTCATAAAATTCAAAGTAAAAGTCACCTCTGACAGTTTCCTCGCCCATAAAAATGAGGGAGGTAGACCAGATAATCTCTCAGGGTCTTTCCAGCTCTCACATCCAGTGATTTTACAGCTTCAGTCAACAATATAAAACAAGAGCAGAAAGCAAAAGACTTCCTTTAAAACTTAGCACAGGTTCTGGAGAAAAAGAAGATTGAGTTGAAAGGTAAGAAGCCAAAATGAATTCTGAAATGAAGTAGGACAATGAGAACGTGCTTGTAAAATGTATCACCACCCAAGTACCTTCCAATTGGCTCTGGATAATTTCCAGACTGGGTGGTAACCAACTGATAAGCATCATTCTTGGTTAATATAACCGTGACTTGTTGTGCTTGCCAAAGATTGGAAGAAAACTGAGCCAAGATCTGGAAGCCAGAAGTTCCCACTCCTGCCCTACACATCTAGGCTTTGGGCTTTTACATTTTCTACTACATTTCAAGGCAAGTAACCTTAATTTTGCTCCTGTGTCCTCTGTCACTGTGGAATAGCACATCTCCATGGAAATAGAGGATGCGTTTACCTTCACCAAACCTGCTAAAATTCTTCTAGAATCTGACATAGCAGGATTTGCCTTTCAGTTGGTGGAGGTTCAGAATGCAGTCCGTACACGAAGAGGTGCTTGTTCCCAGAATGCAAGCATTCTCCAAAATCCAGAGATACAAGAGATCTCTCATGGAGGAAGCAGTGGCTACAAAAATTAAAATGGGAAAAACACAGGCAAGCAAAGCTTAAGTTTGGCACAGAATTTGGGACCATTGCTTTGGGAGTTAATGACATCCAGGTGGGAATGGAAGCCTCTGGGGTGGGTGAGGCAGATCAGGGAGAACGAGTGTGTGCAGGGGGAAAAGATGACTTGGGAGAGGAGGCTGGTGGGGTGGGTGCTGTCTTGGGTCTGTTCCTAAGAGGCATGTTTTTCCAGCCTCTTCATGCCTTCACACACCTCCACTTAGGGGAGTGTTGCATTTCTTCATTCACTTAATTGAATCATCCATTCTTTCACTGACTCACTTACTCAATTATTCAAAAAGCATTTATTCAGCACCTACGCTGTGCCAAATATTGTCTTAGATACTGAGTTCACGTGGAGGGATAGGACACTGTCCCTACCCACCAGGGCTCACAACCTAGGCTGGGGAGCAGATGCCATCTAGCATGGTCCATGCCATGGTGTGGTGAGCAGATAAGGTGGTGGGAGCATAGGATAGGGGCAGCTTAACCACTTTTGGGAGGGGATTCAGTGGGTTTTTTAAAGGAGGGCCTGGCTTAAGGGTACTAAAGAGTGTGATATTATTTGCAGGGACCTGAAGCGGGGAGGCAGTTGCCTCCTAGGTTCTGGGGAGCTTTCAGGATGTCTCAGAGACAAGGAAGAGCACGTGGGGCTTGGAGGTCTACAGGGGGTTCAGAGATCTCAGCTGATGAACTGACCACTTGCTTTGTGGTAGGCAGGAGCCCTCATCTTCACTGGAGTATTTCCTGCACTCCTCTGTCTAGGAAATCTCCTTGTTTGTATTGGCCACATGAATTCACGTGGTTTGATTGTACTTGAATCTGTGCAGTTGGGTTCAATGAAAGGTTCCCTCTTTGGAAGGAACATGTGGATTTTGAACCAGAGAATGACAGAAGAAATCATGGGGTAGTGGATAAGCTGATTGCTCAGTGAAGGTACTGAAGGGAGAGCTTTCAAAAATATCTGGTCGCCATTAGAGGCACTGGAATGGCACACCCACAGTAGGGAAGGGAAGCAACACTAACTTTCGTATCAGGCGTCAGGAGAAATGGGCTTCCCACATGGCACTAGTGGTAAAGAACCTGCCTGCCAGTGAAGGTATAAGAGATGCAAGTTCGATCCCTGGGTCAGGAAGATCTCCTGGAGAAGGGCATGATAACCCACTCCAGTACTCATGCATGGAGAATCCCACGGACAGAGGAGCCTGGTGGGCTGCAGTCCATAGGGTCGCAAAGAGTTGGACACGACTGAAGCAACTTAGCATGCACACAACCAGGAGAAACGCAGTAGACGGGTTACCTGAACTCCTCCCAACCACCTCATGGAAAGGGGTATGACTACACCCAGTTTACAAATGAAGAAGCAGAGGCCAGGATTTTGTCAAAGCCACTTGCCCTGTATCATTTTGAGAGATCTGTCATGGTTTTCTAAACTAAGCAGAAGCTGAATTAAATGCTCAGAAGTTAAGATCCATGTTGGGAGGAGAAGCTGTACAACTGAGTGTCTGGTTAGGTGTGAGCAGCTCAGGAGAGCTCCCATGAGTTGGCAGATGTGACAAGTAGTGGTGTCAACCTGAGCAACAGGGAACTTAGGAGAGATGATGGATTTTTAGCCTATAGTCTCATCGTTCCTCCTTCTATTGATTCTATAAAAGCTTACCACTAGAGACACAGCAGCAAAAGTGAACAAAAAGAGACAAAGATCTGTGTAATTATGGAACCTGCCTTCTAGTGGAGAAGCAGACAAACATGATGAATATGTTCCCTCTCGAGTAGGCTAATGAGTGATAAGCATCAGGGAGAGAAACAAAGGAAAGAAAAGAACACCAAAATGTCAGACTGGTGACATTTTTAGAAGTGGCCAAGAAAGTAGCATTTGAATTAAGACCTGAAGAAATTGAAAGGTGAACTCTGAGGCTATCTGGGAGGAAAGTGTTTCTGGCAGAAGAACTAGCAAGTGTAGTGCCAATCCTGGCTTTGAAGCCTGTTTAATTTCATGGTCATTCCAGGGATCTCTTGGAAACTGATAGGAGGGTACTCTGTCCCCTGTATGGTATTTTTATAATCATTTTTATGGGGCATTTATTTTTTCTGCTAAAAATATCCTGTGCCTTTCTGGAGGTAGGGGTGGGGGGAAGTGGAGCGGAAAAATTATTTCACCATCTCACTTGCAAATCTGCTCAGTGGACTGGAGTCTTTACCTACTGTGGGTTTGAGCACTGGCTTTCCATGCCCATTTCTGGATGTCCTCACTAACATATTCCAGCCCAGGCCCTTCCTGTTTTAATGAAAGGAAAGCAGTGAAGTCCTGCCCACTCATCTTAGAAACTCCCTCCAGATCGCCTGGCCAGTTTCCATTCCAGTAGATGGCATGAAGCTGAGTTCATGGAGCATAGAAAGTCTGAACATCTGTTTCTATGGGTCTAAATGATGTCATTTGTCCTGAAACACCCCCAGTCCCACACACAGACAGCCCAGATTCTAAATTTGGAGGAAAAAAGAAAAAACAGAAGGGGAATTCCTACTGGGGTAATGTTGTAGATATGGAGGGGCACCCAAATCTGGCTTCCATGAATGGACCGATTGAGCTAGGTAGACTCAAGAGGGTTAATCTCCCCTCAGTACTTCCCTAAACTCTGTCCTTTGAAAAAAGGAAAAGAAAAATAAACTGGGAAAAGTCATTACTGTGTGAAATGAAGCTGGGGATTAGGATTTCCACGTGTCTAAGAGCAACTGAGTCATTACCATTGCAAAAGATTCAAGGTTGATTTTAGGGTAGCTGAGTTCATTCACCACAAGATATTTGAGAAACTGTCTAAAGAAAATTTCACTGTGACCCAGCCCAAGTCAGAGTAAGAGCTTACTTCAGACAAGTGAAAATAAATCAATAATATCCCAATGGTAGAAGGAGGTGGGATACAGACTGGAACATGGAGAATGGAGGAAGTCGTGCGAAGGGGACTTTGTATGGATCAGAAAGAGGCATTCCTCCCTAAGCTTCAGTAAACAGTTCTTCAGCATGAGGGGTGTGATCCTTCCAGGTCTCAGAACCAGAACTTGGGACCACCATGCTGGTCAGTTTTGGTTTGGGGGATGATGAGAAAGGAACATTTTGTGAACAATATTTAGCACTCCAGGTCAAGTGGGCTGCTTTACAGTCCAATTCAGGACGGGGGTCAGTGCCTGGTGGTGGTAGAAGGCAGGGGTGGGAGTGGGTGGGGAACAGCTTAGGTTCTGTTTTGCCAGCTTGGAGCACTAGATTCTTGATTGGCAGCAGCATATGGGGTCCTACTGGTAGAAAACTAGATCCACAGCAACACCTGGAGAAGTGCTTTGTCTTAATACTTTAAGAAGATAGCAAAAGATTTGTTGACTGTGTTTGAACCTATACTTCTGAATAAAATCTTTCTGTTATGCTGTACATAATGTAAGTTTAATTATATACACCTGTACATAAGGGTTAACCGTAACAAGCCTGAGACTGCTGTCCTTAGAAAGGCTTGCTTGTCGTGGTAGCCCTTGGCCGGTGTGTGGGAATTGTCCAGTAAACAGTTCCTGACTCTGATCTAAAACTTCCCTAATTGATAAGGGTAGCTCACTGTGCCTACCCTGTTTGAATTGGGTTGGCCAAATCATTCGTTCGGGTTTTCCAGTGAAATGTCATGGAAAAACCCAAACAAACATTTTGGCCAACCCAACATCACGTGGTTTATGCTGAACACTTGTTTTCCTTCTGGGAGTCTGGAGTATTGATACAATAGGGTGTCTATATGATCAGCCTCCCCAAAATCCTTTGACCCTGAGTTTCTAATGAGCTTCTCTGATAGACAGCACTTCATGCTTGTCCTGTGTGACTCTACTGGGAGAGGACTCTTGGAAGCTTGCACCTGGTTTCCTCTGGACTTCTCACATGCATTTTCCCTTTTGCTGATTTGGCTCTGTATCGTTTCACTGTAATATATCACAGCTATGAGCATGACCATATGCTGACTCCTGTGAGTCCTCACAAATCACTGAACCTGGAGGTGGTCCTGGGGGCCCCAATGCAACACATACATACATACATACTTTAAGGCTGGGTTCTAAACTTAATGGCCAGTTCCTCTGAAGAATTCGAAAAATTCTTTAATTAGGTGGGGTTAAAAAAGGTGTTGATTCCAGTCTGGATAATTCTGTTGACCTATTCTTGGTGACCCCTACTGTTCCTGTCCCACGCCCTGTCCCCAAGAGTAATTGATTCCCCATACCAGACCTACCCCCTTATGTGTGCTATTCTCGGTCTCTACTTTCCTATCACGGAGCAGGGACAGGGCAGAGACAAGGAAGGAGTGTTGGGATTTATCAGTGGTTGATGCTCAGAACCCCATGGGTGTTGGCAGTTCAGCTCTTAAGCCAGCAGGAGAGTGATGGTGATGAGCTGACCTACAGGTCCGGTTCAGGACAGACCCCTTCAGCAGGGCATAGATGGGCTTATCCCAAGTGCCTTTCTGACTGAGGTTTTTTTCTGATTCCAAGTTGACCTACTTTCACCTGGTTTCCACACACTCTTTCTTTAGATATGCTGATGCAATCAGTTAATTAACAGAGTCATGCTCTGGCCTGTGGGCATTAGCTTCTGTAAGGTGGCTATGTCTGTCCATAACCTCATGTGTTGATTTGGCTCTCAAAGAACAAACTGATCCAAGTTCAGCAGTACGCCTCACTCATGATTCCTTCCTCCATCTGCAGTTACACCTTATATGCAGAATTACTTTGAAGCCTGGGATCATTTCTAGAACAACCCACAGGGGGGAAAAAAAAAAGCAAATTTTCAGCTTGTATGTGCTGTTCAGGGTCTTAGAAAGAAACTTGCCATGTATCCAGTAGTGTCCCAGACAGCCACTCAGATGTGGAGGCTCTCCTGGCAGGATGAGTCTATTTCGCTAGCATTATTACCTTCTGCAGACATAGCATATATCCATGAAAATATGAGAAGGAGCCTTGGGAAGTACACAGGAAGCATGCTGAGAGGAGGCCTGTCTTGAAAGTCTGGAAGATGTGTTTATCTCATAGACTTTTGACTCCAAGGGCTGGTTTTCTAAATTGCCTAGTCCTGATTAGCTTTGGAAGAAAATAGTCCATAGGTCTGGCAGCCCCCATAGAAGGCCAAAGGACAGTAGGACTCCTGGGTGTGGAAAGTGAAAGCACTCAGTTGTGTCCGACTCTTTGTGACCCCATGGACTATACAGCCCATGGAATTCTCCAGGCCAGAATACTGGAGTGGGTAGCCTTTCCCTTCTCCAGAGGATCTTCCCAACCCAGGGATCAAACCCAGGTCTCCCGCATTGCAGGTAGATTCTTTACCAGTGGAGGTGAGAGGAATAAAGGAACAAAAGTATCTGGATAGCCACAGGATCCAAGGGTAGGAGAAGGAAAGAGAAAGTGTCCGTGGATGAGGGGTCAGGAAACCCCAAGGGCTTTTTTTCTGATTGAAGTCTTATCACCCCCACTGAACAGTGGAATAGGATCGAGGGACCACTTATGATTGTTAACCCAGGGTGGACCTTCATGGGTTGCTATAGATGGACTGTTACAAGTGGCTTCAGATCCAAAAAGAGAAACCAGTCAATGTGTTCTGTCTCTGCATGATGGACAAACTGAGAGTAAGATTTTTGCATAATGTGCTCCCCATCCTTCCAACACTACAAGCTTAGTAGGAAAATAGAAAAATCTCACCTTTATGATGGTAGGAAATGCTGGATGAGCAGAGGAGTGTACTAGAACTTCAGACTTTCCTGTCTGGAAGTTTTTCCTCATTGTTAACTTCAAAGGTCTCTTTAACTAAGGTATTGGGGGTCAAAAACCTTTAAGGGAACATGATGTGAAGAAGGTCTCCTTTCATATCTAGGGTCTGCTCTCCATCTTTAACAACTGTGAGTGGAGACCCCTGTCATTTTCACCGACACACATTGGCTATGCACCTGGGGTGGCTGGGGAAGCCATAGAGTGTGACTGAGACACAGCCTCTTCCCTCAGGGAGCTTACAGTCTAACGTGGGGATCCATCAGTGAGAATGAGAGGATGCCCTACTGTTGAAGAGAGGGCTGGTCAGTGGACCAATCCCAGCTCTCACCGGTGGAGGCTTCTATACTTACATATTGCCCATCTGCAGACAGGTCTGCTCAGAAGACTGTGGAGGCTTTATTCATTCCCCAGAGCAATGGCTTTTAGCACCACCTGTAAATATCTTTTAAGAAGGTCTTCAACAAGCATATTTTAGTTTCTCATGATTCAAACCAATCCAACATTTATTAAAGCCTAAAAAGAATGGAAAAGAATGTGGTCTGTAACCGCAGGTCCCCTGCTTTTATTCTCTTGAGATTTCCTTGTGAACCCCAAATCATTGCTTGGCAGGCAGCACAAAACCTCCAGCCCCAGCTGAGCCATTTAATAGGTGCTTAGGTTGAAATTTTGCAAATTTTCTAGAGAAGAAAAAAAGCAATTTCCCTAAGCATACAGAAATATTTCATGCAGCTGCATTTGTATCCTCCACATTTCTTCCTGCTGCGAAGGATGACCTGCCTCTGCCTCTGTCCAGGGAAACCCACCACCTGTTCATGGGGTCCTGTCTCTTCTTTCTGTTCAAAGACATTGCATCTTTCTCTTGTACCATTAACTTTCCCATTTCCAGTGATTTTTATCGCATTGACATATCAACATGTTGTAAGTCCCTTTGATATTAAAAAATAAATAAATCTCTTCTTGACCTCCAGTTCTTTATCTATTATTTATTTTGCTTTCTTTATAGCAAAATTCCTCCATAACAACTGTTGCTCCTAACTGTACCTTTACCTCTTCCTATTCTTTCTTTGACCCTTATCTGTCAGATTTTCGTCTCTACAGTAACACTGAAACCAGAATTCTAATAGGCACCAACAAGCCTCATCTTGCTAAATCCACTGGTCAACCTTATCTTCATGTCCTTTGACCTCTCATTAGTATTTTACATAGTTGGTCATTTCCTTCTTCTGAAAACCCTTTCTTTCTTGAATTTTGGGGTGGCCCACTCTCCTGACTCACTTTTCTCTTTTATTTTTGGCTGCACTGGCTCTTTGTGGCAGTGCACATGCTTTTCTCTAGTTGTAGCATGTGGGCCTAATTACCCTTTCATATGTGGGGTCTTAGTTCCCTGACCAGGGAGTGAACCAATGTCCCCTGCATTGAAAGACAGATTCTCAACAGATGAACCACCAGGACAGTCCCTCTCCTGGTTTACTTACTCAGTGATTACTCCTCTGTGCCCCTTACTGGCTTTGTCTCCTCTGCCTTCCTTCTAAATGTTGAGGTGTTCTAGGCTCCTTCATCAGACGTGTTCTCTATCTCCCCTCACTCTTAGCTGATCTTACCCTGTCTCATGATCTTAAATACTGCTGCTGCTGCTAAGTCGCTTCAGTCGTGTCTGATGCTGTGCGACCCCATAGACGAAAGCCCACCAGGCTCCCCCGTCCCTGGGATTCTCCAGGCAAGAACACTGGAGCGGGTTGCCATTTCCTTCTCCAATGCATGAAAGTGAAAAGTGAAAATGAAGGCGCTCAGTCGTGTCCGACTCTTCGCGACCCCATGGACTGCAGCCTAGCAGGCTCCTCCATCCATGGGATTTTCCAGGCAAGAGTACTGGAGTGGGGTGCCATTGCCTTCTCCAGATTTTAAATACTATTAGTACTCTAATGACTTCTCAAGGGTTTAGGGTGGTGCAAAACTAAGTGGGAGCTGGACTAGGAGCTCAGGGCTCGAGCAGAAATGTGGGGTGCTTCGCTGATCCTGGAGCAGAACGCATCTCTCCTTCCAGCATGTCCTTGCTGGGGGTCTGGAGCCTGAGAAGTTGGAGTCTTTAATGAGCACACTCTGGAAGCGTGTCAGCTACCTGATTACGACTTCCTCAGGGGTGGAGGGTGCTCCCCGTTCACGTGGTGCTTCCCACCTTTGCCATTCCACCATCTGCCATAGCAATGCCTACAGTGTGTGGCACCTCACAGGGTGTTCCTTCTCAGCAGCACAATGTTTCCTTAAAGAAACACACACCTGGAAGTGGAATTTCTGGAACGATTCTTGGATGCTTTCCAGAGGAACCCTAGCAACACATGCAAATACCCTTTTATTTTTCAACATGGCAACGAATATTTCCTATCTTTCTTTTCAGTATGGGGGCTGGGCTCAGTGAGTACTCAGGCAACTCGTTTCTGGGTGGCAAGGGTGGATAAGGCCAAAACAACAGCTGTCAGTTCTGGGTCATTTCCACCAGCATCGAGTGTATTATTATTCTAATATCCCAGTGGAGATTTAAAATGGAAAGCTGAGGGGAAAAGATGGAGATGAAAATTCTGGACAGAGGGAATTTTAAGCTTTGAGAATGAATGCAATCTCCATACAAGAGAAGAGAAAGAGGAGTAGACAGAGACGTGTCTGAGGAGACAGGGCCTCAGATTGCTTGACCATAGAATTTATTGCCCAAACTGGAACAATTTGGGGAGAGATAGGGGCCAAAATTAATAATGACATTGGGAACTCAGATGTAAAGCAGAATTGTCTTAGGCACGTGAGGACACTAGAGTCACCTCTATTGAGGGACTGGTGATGATTGCCTTTGCCACAGCCCTGACATAACAGCAGGGATTTACTACAGTCCAGAACATGAGTCCTTTTGGTAGGGTCTCCTGAGGGAGCCATTGTCGACTCATGCAACCTGTCTTCCCTTGGGTGGGAAAAGCCTCTAGACTTTCTCTCGTTTTAGCATCCTTCCTTGTGGACCAGTGGCATTTAGGATAGGACACAGTTGGGCAGCTCTCTCCAAATGTCTCAAGGTAGAAAACTGTAGCCACTGGGAAATTAATAGAATTGTCAAAAGAATATAATAAGTTATGTAAATTGCTTAACCAAAGCCACAATTCTATGATGAAAATTGTCTTCATATGATATTAAAACTTTTATAGACATGTTATCATGTCTATAAAATTCCCATCTCCCCCCCAGTTTAATGACAATATACCATTGTCCCTACTTTGCTTCCAACCCAGTCTCTTTACCTATGCCCTCCTTACCTCTCCTGGGACCTGGATCCATATTTTATTTAAAAAATCATTTCTTGACCCTGAGTCTCCATTTTACCCTACATCTCGAAGAGTATAGACTCGGTGTCTTCCGTTTCCTCCCGCACCTCTTTTACTCCCTGACCTGCATAACCTGAGCTTCGACCGTCTCCATTTTGGTTTTTGGTGTTTTGACCAGACTGAAGAGTTCTGACAATCTAAATCAGGGTGGTTCACAATAGGCTCTGACTAGCTTAGCCATTTCTGAATGCTGGATTTCTAACAGAAACCAACTGGTTCTCAGTAGTAACCAAAGGACCAAACTGATTCCAAATTGGGCAAAATCAGTTTTTAAATGGTTCTAACTGGGTCAATTCCAACATTCCTGGTTCAAATTGGATAAAACCAGCTCAAGCAGGATAAAACATTCCGACTTAGGACAAATTAGATACAGAGCAATTCACACTGAGGCCAGATGAGCCTGGTTTTAACTTGTCTTTACTGGGTCAGACCAACATGAATTGGGTCACAGTGGTTCAGAAGGAGGAACTGAATTCAGCGAGGTGATATTGCTTCATATAGGGGAAAACAGTACAAAATTATTTTTAGCAGGGCAAACAGATTCTAGCTAAATTAAACTAGTTTTAAGTTACATTTGTTAAAGTAGCTTGATTCAGACTGGATCAAGGCAACTCTATATTCATTAGTGTTGCCGTTGCAGATTAAAACCAGTTTTGGCTGCTTTAAACTAGATCTGGCATCATGACTTTAAAAAATTAGCTATTTATTGAGGAAGAAAAGATATGGAAAAGTTATAAATGTCATTATATATTATATCTTATTTACATTTTGCTTTCATAGATGAGTAAGAGGTATATGAAATCCAAAGCACACCCTTTACCAATTCAGCAATTAAAACCAGTCAATCTTAAAGGATATCAATCCTGAATGTTCATTGGAAGGACTAATTCTGAAACTAAAGTGCCAATACTTTGGCCACCTGATATGAAGAGCCGACTCATTGGAAAAGACCCTGATGCAGGGAAAGATTGAGGGCAGCAGGTGAGGACGGCAGAGGATGAGATGTTTAGATAACATTACTGACTCAATGGACATTAGTTTGAGCAAACTCTGGGCGATATTGGAGGACAGAGGAGCTGGCGTGCTGCAGTCCATGGGGTTGCAAGGTGTCAGACACGACTTAGTGACTGAACAACTACAATGTTCATTAATTTACAGATTTCTCTCAGCATTAAGATTATTCTTACACTGTTGAGTTTTCTAAATTGTAATCAAATCAAGGCAGGTTCTTGGCAGATAAAAAAAATTCTCCCAAAAAACTAGAGAAGAGATTCCCTCAATGGAAGTGAACTACATGACCAGGCTCTGATCTCACTGGTATTTCAGGAGAACCTCTTTTTTTCATAGGGACAACACCCAGGTTTGAATTGCTTCATTGAAAGTAATTAATGAGGAGCTAGACCTACAACAGCACACATTTTCAGAGAGAAATGACTTCTCCAGATCCACGAGGATTCTGTCCCAAGGTGGTGCTGCTTTTACGGAAAATATGTTGACTCATGAACTGCTGAACCATCTTTCCGTAACCTGAAAATAGCTCTCCAATAAAAACCTTTTCATATTTTTTTTCTTCAAAGAATTTCTGGATTAAATCATAGTTTGATACTGATGGGCAGTGCAAAAGTGGATGAATTCAGAACTATGTTGATGGCTTCGGAGCCACCTGAATTGATACCGAATCATACTTATTTATCCAAATGGTAAACTAGTTTAGAAGTAGAACAAAAAGGTGTAGAAACTGAATGAGAGTAGAAGTTATAGTATAATTAATAATAAAACTGAAGTTGAAAGGTAATTTATATGAACCACCTGGTGGTTCAGCCACCTGCAATAAAGACTGCCTGCGATTCAGGGTGGGGAAGATCCCCTGGAGAAGGAAATGGCAACCCACTCCAATATTCTTGCCTGGGAAATCCCACGGACAGGGATAACTTGTGGGTTGCCCTCCATGGGGTTGCAAGAGTTGGACACAATTTAGCAAGTAAACCACCACCACATTTTTAAAAAGTATTTCAAAGCCTGAAAGTAAATATTGGATTTTGTGTTTCAAAACCAGACACCTACAAACTTGACACCCTAGTCCTATTAGATAACTTGTTTAAACAATTCTATGCAAATGAATTTGTTCTTAATACTTCAAGCTACTTGCAATCATATTGAAATGAGAACTTCCTTTTCATATCAGTTTACACCGCCAGTGGTCCCACAATGTCCTCTGGGAGGCTAGATTGTGAGGCAAGAAAATGCCTGTCTGCTACTGTACTCCCACCATCCATCATATCTCCATTGCTCTGGTACATAGTGAAGAGCTACTTTACGCAAAGGAGCCCCCAAATGATCCATGTGCACCTGAAAGAAATACATACTCATCCTGCTGTTAGGTGGAGGGGCCTATAAACATTGAGTAGATTCAGTTGGTTGATGGTGTTGCTCGATTCTATTTTTGCTCACTGTCTAGCTTTATTTTTCTTAATCGTTTTATTTATTTATGGTTGTTCTGGGTCTTCTCTAGTAGCTTTATGGTTGCTGCTTGGGCTTTCTCTCGTTGCAGCGAGTGGGGACTACTCTCTAGTTGCGGTGCATGGGCTTCTCAATGCAGAGGCTTCTCTGGTTGTGGAGCTTGGGCTCTAGGGTGCGTGTGCACAGTAGCTGCAGCTCCTGGGCTCTAGAGCACAGGCTTAGTTGTTCAGCGGCATGTGGGATCTTCCCAGACCAAGGATCGAACCCTGCATTAGCAGGTAGAGTCTTTAGAGTCTTTACCACCGAGCTATCAAAGAAACCCCACTGTCTATCTTCTTAAACCATTAATTACAGGCAGAGGAATTTTGAAGTCTTCAACTCTGGATTTGTCACTTCTCCATTTGGCTCTATCATTTTTTGTGTGTTCTGAGATTCTGTTGTGGGTACATACACATCTAAGATTGCTATGTCTTTGTGAATTGGAACTTTTATCATTATACAACGTTTCTTCTTTATACCTGGTAATTTTCCTCAAACTGAAATTTACTTTAATGCTAAAATAGCCTTTGCAGTTTTCTTTTGATTAGTGTTTTCACAGTTTATCTTTTTTCCATATATTTATTTTGAATATAACTATATCATATTTAAAGTAGATTTCTTCGAGGCAGTGTAGTTGTGTCCATTTTTCCCTTAAATTTAATCTTGGAATATAGTTGATTTCCAATATTGTGTTAGTGATTCAGATATATATATATTCATTCTTTTTCAGATTATTTTTCCATATAGGTAATCACAGAGTAACAAATGGTGTCTTTTTTTAATTCATTTTTTTCAGTCTTTCATTTCATAGGTCTGATGGACACACTCTATTTTTTTTTTAATTGAAAATCAAGGACCTTTTATGGTTAGAACACACAGTCTAAAATCTGGGAGTGGCTGCTAAGCCACAAGAAGAGCCAGGTGTCTTCTGAGAGCAAGGAACCCTCCTTGCCTCCCCGACAGCAGCCAGACTGGGCCTCTGGACAACATGGGAAGTGTGACAGTCACACCTCCTAGATAGGGACAGAACAAGGTAGGTCATGGTGCTCAGCTCACAAGCCCCAAGTAATCATCCATCAGGGAGCCGATAGCAAAGATGTCGTTCTTGTCCACACAGGTCCCCACAATCTTCAAGCGGATCTCATCCTCCTGCTGAATCACAATGTCCTCATCCATCGTTTTGTAACACAGTGGGTTGGAATTAGGATCAGATTCCATCTCTGATGGGATGGAGTGTCGAGAGATGAAGCAGGTCATGGGCCCGATTTCTGTGAAGAGTCCAACCTTGTTGACCTGAGTGACCACTGCATCCACAACCTCCCCTTTAAAGGGCCAGAAAACAATGGCCTTGTACGTAACTGGATAAAGGACAAAGCCTCGGCCTGGCTGGATCACACCAGCACCGATATTGTCGATGGTAGTGACGGCAATTACAAAGCCATACTTGCCCGTGCAGGTCCCCTCCACCTCGGTGAAGAGCTTTTGTTTCACCGTGTTGAGCAGGTTAGGGCCGAAGTACCGCGAGTGCAGCAGAATCTCGTGCTCCAGGGAGAAGTGGTAAAACATCTTCCCGGAGGAGGCTGGACAGAAGCCGGGTCTACAGCTGCACGAGCAACCGAGCCTACACACCGACCGGAAATCTGGACACACTCTAAAAGGGTCCCCAATGATTGATGCCTCTTGAATTTATGTTATTGCTTAATACCATCTGTTCAAATGTTGGTAGGTCCCGTAAGGTGTTTCTAACCAATAGAATATGGCAAAAGTGATGGGATGTCACATCTTTGGTTATGTTACCTAGGTTATCTTCCATATTTCTAGGTGACTCTCTTGATAGAATCATTCCCTTGCTGGCTTTGATGAAGCAAGTTGCCATGATGGGGAGGCTCACATGACAAGGAACTGAGCTATCAGTCAACATCCAGCTAAGAACTGAGGCCCTCTATCCAACAGCCAAAAGAAAGAGAATCATCTTACTAACCATGTAAGTGAGCTTGGAAGTCGATCCTGCTTCAGTCAAGACTTCAAGTGAAACCCCAGCCCTGGCCAACACCTTCATGAGAGACCCTAAGGCAGAGAACCAGCTAAACCATGCCTGGACTCCTGACCCACAGAAACTGTGAGGTACTTGTTTTAAGCTAGATTTGTGGTCATTTGTTTCACAGCAACAGATAACTAGTATGTTATACCATTTAAATTAGTAATATCTTTGTACCTAGATCACCATTTTATTATCTATTTTCTATTTGTTCCTTCCGATTTTCATTTTCTGTTTTCTACATTTTTGTACTACTTGAATTATGTTTTTGATTGAGTTTTTTTTACTATATCTCTTAAAAAAAAACTTTTTAGTAGTTTCTCTAGGAATTAAAATATACATACTTTGACAACATGCGTAGAATCTTGTTCCACAATTTCAAGTGAATTATAGAAACGTTCCGTTCCATTCCGTCGCTCAGTCGTGTCCGACTCTTTGCTACCCCATGGACTGTAATCTACCAGGCTTCTCTGTCCATGGGATTCTCCAGGCAAGAATACTGGAGTGGGTTGCCGTTTCCTTCTCCAGGGGATCTTCGCGACCCAGGGATCGAACCCAGGTCTCCCGCATTGGAGGCAGATGCTTTAACCTCTGAGCCACCAGGGAAATACGTTATCACCATATAAGTACTTTTGACATCCTCTGTTTATATTAGTTATGGTATTATTGATACATCTGTGTGTGTGCTTAGTCGCTCAATCATGTCTGACTTTTTGCAACCCCAGTGGATTGCCATTTCCTCCTCCAGGGAATCTTCCCAACCCAGGGATCAAACCCACATCTCCTTTGTTTCCTTCATTGCAGGCGGATTCTTTACCTGCTGAGCTATCAGGGAAGCCCACTGATACATCTACATATATTAAAAACTCCTTCAGGCAATGTTATAATTTTTAAACTGTCATATACTCTCCATGATCTTCGCAACACCTTCTGGCTCCTTGGAGCCTTCTTCCTAATGCTCTAGGCAGCATGCTTGGACTATCATTTCCTTCCTCTGCCACACATTTCCTGTGACTGTTATTGTGCCTGGAGCGAAGTGTTGGAGGACAGAGAAAGGAAAACAAGGAATGGAGACTTGTTCACATTCTTCCAATCACTGCTCCTCCGGTCAAGCAAAATGACTCTTCTCCCTCCCTCAGGACTTCAGCTGCCTGCCCATCACCACAGCTGCCACCCCTCTCCCATCCCCACCACCACTGCTGCCACTCTGTTGCCTATGGGAGAGGCTGAAAAGATGGAAAAAAAGAAACGAAAACCAGGGGATTCCCCCTGCCCACTCTCTCTGACCCTTAGGGGTGCCCTTATTTCTTGGATCAGAAACAAGAAATTTCACTTGGAGGATTTCTTTTGGAGCTCTTTCTGTCAGCCCCTGGTACACACTTCTGAGTTTCTGGCTGCCTTTGGGTCCAGGCTGGGCAACACTGGAGGGGAAAAAATGGCAAACTTACTGCTGGCTTAGTGGAACTTTTAATTCTGGTCTCCTTTCCCAATCTGCATGCTATAATTTATGTTTCAGGGCCCCCAGAGAGCTGCTCCATCCATTCTGTCCAGGATTTATAGTTGCATTGAGTGTGCAACTACTGTGCCCTTCTTATTCCATCTTTTCTGGGATCAGCATCTCATTTTGCTTTTTAAATCATTGGTGTTTTGCTTGGTGGAAAAAAGAAAAAATCCTCAGAAGTTACATTTTAAAAATTTCATAGATCAGCAATAGCTCTTTATTTTTGCCTGAAAGAATTAGGCAGTGCCCGTACCATTTTCTGAATCTATAGGTCAGAAAGACAAATTGTCAAAGGAACAAATTCACTCTCAGATTGAACTGCAAACTGACTTGGCCTGCATGAAACTTCCAGTTGTTTCTCCTGTTTACGTTCTCCCCTTTCACATTAATAAGGGGGGAAATAGAGAGTGTTCCAAGAAGGCTGTGAGAATTCCAAAATTTTCAGCCTAAGCGATTAGGACAATGACTGCCCTTCACCCAGATGTGGAGCATGGAATAGGAAATAGCAGTTTTGGTGATGGGAGATGGTATGTTTTGTCTGTAACACATTGACCTGAAGAGTCTGCCAAAATATCCAGGAAATGGAAACCTAGAGTTGAAAAGTTATCATGGAAGATGTGAGGAAGAAATTATTAAGGCAAGGGAGTAGACAGGGACCACGTATTGAGGTGTGCTTAAACTTCCTCCTGCCAAGTCACTTCATTCGTGTCCGACTCTGTGCAACCCCATAGACAGCAGCCCACCAGGCTCCCCTGTCCCTGGGATTCTCCAGGCAAGAACACTGAAGTGGCTTGCCATTTCCTTCTCCAATGCATGAGAGTGAAAAATGAAAGTGAAGTCGCTCAGTCGTGTCTGACTCTTCGCGACCCCATGGACTGCAGCCTACCAGGCTCCTCCATCCATGGGATTCTCCAGGCGAGCAAACTGGAGTGGGGTGCCATTGCCTTCTCCACTAATCAGTACAATTAGCTCTGGACAGTGAAATAGCAAGGCTTTTCAATCACTTTACCACTGCCAACTTATATCTACAAATGCCATCAGATTTTATTGTAAAAACCACGGTATCAGTCATGGTATGCTAGGTTTTGCTGCCTTAATAAACAAATCCAAATCTCAGTGGCTTAACACAGCAAAAGATGCTACACATCCAATAAGAGGCAGTGAGTGCTCTGCTCATCAGAGACTTCTGGAACCTCTGCTAACCGAGGCGACATCTGAACTGTAGCTTCCACAGTCATGGCACCAGTGGGAAGGGAAAATGACTGGTTCACTGGGGCTTAAAGCATCTGCTGAATTCCCTCCCTCTCTCTCTCCCTCCTTCCTCTTTCCTTCCTTCTTTCTTTCATTTTAAAGAAGAATAGTCACATTCCATTGGCCAAAGCAAGTCACACAGCCACATTTAAGTTCAAGGGGACAGTGAAATGAAATCCTCTTTTGCCACTAAGGGGGAAATAGTCAGCCTTGATAATGACAGCCTAAACCGTGCCCCCCAGAGTTATCTCCTCTTTCGAGTTGGAAACCTTAGACTCTGTTAAGGCACTTTCCCGGGTCACACAGTTGATAAGTCAGCAGAGCACAGATCCAGGTGCTTGCTTGTTCAGGTCAGACGTCTCCTCCTCAGGAAGCCGTTATACAGAGGATGGTTCTTATTAGCTTCCCGGGAGCTTCAGATGCTGATAAGTAAAACACTTGACCTCCAGTTTCACAAAATTAATTTTGTGGAAAAGTTTCTTTTATTTCTCTTTTTGAAACAAGCTGTTTTTTTTTTTTAAAGAATGAAAGAACAAAAGAAAGAAAGAGAAAAAATAAAGAGATTAAAAAGAGAAAACAACCACCAGATCTTTTGCCTACCCTTGATCTGCACTACTGTATTATTGCATGTCAGAGTGATTTGGTTTCTTTCCCACTGTGTGGTATTTTCCATTTAGAAGACTGGGTCAGGAGTTTGTATATTAATCTACATGCTTGTTCTTGCTTATGTTTGTTCTCTGCTTGATCCCGTACCCTTCATTCATCCTTGGAATGTTACCGTGACAATGGAAGAACAGCAACGCAGCTAGCCAAAGGGAACAGACCATGGACACAGCCCACCTTCTCTCAAAATTCTTTTTTTTTGTTGTTGTTGTAGAGTTTTTTTTTTAATTTAATTTTTTTTATTGGAGGCTAATTACTTTATAACATTATATTGGTTAGTTTTGCCATACATTGATATGAATCCTCCCCAGGTGTACATGTGTTCCCCTTCTTGAACCCCCTCCCACCTCCCTCCTCCCCATACTATACCTCTGGGTCATCCCTGTGCACCAGCCCCGAGCACCCTGTATCATGCGTCGAACCTGGACTGGTGATTCATTTCACATATGATAATATACATGTTTCAATGCCATTCTCCCAAATCATCCCACCCTCGCCCTCTCCCACAGAGTTCTAAAGACTGTTCTATACACCTGTGTCTCTTTTGCTGTCTCGTATACAGGGTTAAGGTTACCATCTTTCTAAATTCCATATATATGCGTTAGTATACTGTATTGGTGTTTTTCTTTCTGACTTACTTCACTCTGTATAATAGGCTCCAGTTTCATCCACCTCATTAGAACTGATTCAAATGTATTCTTTTTAATGGCTGAGTAATACTCCATTGTGTATATGTACCAAAGCTTTCTTATCCATTCGTCTGCAGATGGACATCTAGGTTGCCTCCATGTCCTCACTATTATAAACAGTGCTGCGATGAACTTTGGAGTACATGTGTCTCAAAATTCTAAGAGGGAAGGTAGGGACTTCCCTGGAAGTCCAGCAGTTAATCCCTCTTCCAGTGCAGGGGGTAACGGTTCAATCCCTGGTCAGAGAGCTAAGATCCCACATGCCTCAGGGCCAAGAATACAAAACTTGAAACAGAAGCACTATTGTAACAAACTCAATAAAGACTTTGAAAATGCTCCACATCAAAAAAAAAAAAAAACAGCAAAAATATCCTAAAAAAAAATAAGACAGAAGGTAATAGGCATGAGCATGCTCTCTACCCATTTCCTTACTTGAGAGGTCATCCATGTTTAGTCCCACTCTGTGCATGAGGAAAATGAGGGTCAGAGAAGTTAAGCCAGTGTTCAAGGTCACATGTCTAGAACCAGATATAAACCAGCTGCTACTATTTTTCTGAATCATAGCTTCAGATCACCCCACTCTGCAGCCTTCCCCCTACCCTCCTTCCCATGGTGCAGCTGTCCTTAAATATATCATACCAGCTGATGCAGGTGGAGCTCTCCCTTGTCTAAAGACTTCAGCCTTCGCAGGCTTGCTCTCTGATGGGCACACGAGTAGGTAGAGTCCTTTCCCGGGGAGACGTAGGGATGAGGCAGCAACCGCACTGCTCAGACTACCGGCCCTGAAGGTGATAGTCCTGCCAACACTTTAGAAGAAAAGTTTCTTGGGTCTCAGGACTCTTCCTGAACCAACTCAAGATCCACAGATGACTTCTGAAGAGAGGCATGAGTAGCAGAAATTTGTGTCCATACCGCAGGACCAAGCCTCTGGATGAGCCCACGAGGAAGATCCAGCAGTGTTTTTGTTTTAACTCCAAAGAAGGAAAAACACCACTTGATTAGATTAAATGTGCTTTGAGTAGTACCCAAAGTCCTCAACTTTAAAGTGCAGGCAATCTGACACTCAAGGTATTTTTAGTGGCTTTGAGAGCTGTTTCTGACAGCATGAGACCCCAGCTTTCTCCATTCATGGGCTTAGGAGGGGCAGGACAGTGGAGGGGCTCCCTGAAAGAGCTCAAGTCCTGGCCTCCGTGGTAGTTATTTTTGTTCTTGACCAGACACATACATATTTGCCGAATGACTGCCACTCACTTACCTGCATCAGAGGAAGTGCTGTCTTCCATCTCCAGAACTCTGTGGTTTAAAATAGGGAAAGGTGACCTTAGGGAGAAGCCAGCCATGGATCCTCTGGCCTGTGGACCAACAGCTGCTTCAAGGGGAATACTGGAGCCATTCCAGGGTTCACACAACCAGCAGGCCTTCCTTCTCTCATCCCTCCCAAACAAATGAACACAGCAGCTATGTTAGTGAGCCTTGAAGACTCAAGACACAGGCTGTGGGGAGTCTTCTACTGAAGCCATAACTTGGCACTAGAGTTGTGTGGTAATTCTCTACATTATAGGAAAGAAGCCATTTCAAATGCCGCTTGAAAAATTTTAAAAAGACATCACATACTTCTCTGTGTGTGTCATCTTTTCCCAGATGGATCCAAAATGAGCCACAGAATTTCCCTGTTGCAGAGTTTCTGAGAGAATCACAGATTGGAGGGCTGGGAGTGGCTTGGTATGAGTTTGTTTCATTCCAACAGGTATAAATATGTTCTTCCTATTTTCTCAACGAGGGGACTGCAGGTCCAAGGTTGGTGATTTCTACATTGCCGTGGCCAGCAAGTGATGCTGGTATGGAAGTTGGGAGCTACCTACATTTTTCTACTATGCTAAACTGCTTCTCATAAGGAGAAGATTCCACCATCATGCAGAGAGTATGAAACAGAAAACAGGAAAAGAGGAACGCCAATGTCTTGGCAGCAAAGACTGACAAGACGTCACAATCAGCATGCAGTAGGTCTTTATGTATTGACACCAGGGCAGGACGAAGGTGACGGGCAAAGTAGAACAATGAACCTGTAGATCGTTTGACTTTGTGGTCTGTAGTGCCTGGGTTTGTGTACAAGGTTTATCTGGCCAGTGTTGAATTGGACACGCGGTATCTCTGAGACTTTGTAAAAATCAATTTGTTCAACAAAAAGCCAGTTTGATAAAAGAGGGAAAATGGCCAGTGAGGCTAAGGTGACAGTGATTTCAGGCACCGTGTAAGCTGATTAGCCTCAAACAGCGACACTGCCCCGTACGCTGAGACCTCTGACCCCGTGGCCTCCTTGGAGACGCGCGGTGCCGGTCACGAGGGCAGCGTGGGCAGTGAGTGAAGGCAAGACCTTATTAGGAGAGCCTCCCAGGAAGCAGGGAAGGCAAACACAGGGCATTCCTTTAGAGTGATGGATTTATTTTCGCTTTACAAAAAAGTCGTGGAATTATGTTTTATAGTACCTTTTTTCCCTTTTTTAATTAACTGAAGGGATTTTTTTTTTTTTTCCCTCTCCCTTTGGATGAACACAGATCTGGTCAGGTCAGCCCCTGCTCAAACTCCCTCAGAGGCTTCCTCTTGTTCATTTGAAGGTAACCCAGCTCACAGAAAAGACCATAAGCATCAATTCCTTTTTTAAAAAAACATATTTATTTTTTATTAGAGGATAATTGCTTTACAAATTGTGTTGGTTTCTGCCACATATCAGCCATAAGTATACAGCCATAGGTATACATATGTCCCCTCCTTCTCGAACCTCCCTCCCTCCTCCCACCCCATCCCACGTCTCTAGGTTGTCACAGAGCCCCAGTTTGAGTTCCCTGAGTCACACAGCAAATTCCCACTGGTCATCTATTTTACATATGGTAAGCATCACTGACTTTTAACTGATTTGCACATGATGGCTTTCCTTGTCGATTATGGGATGATACGTTTTAGTATTGATGAACAGCCACTATTTTGAGCTGCCCCTACTTCCCCTCTGGGATCCCTTATCTAGCATCTAAGGCAGTGGGGGGCCCTAAACCCCTGCTCCAGCCTGTAGCTTATGTCTGTTCTGATGGGATGTGCCTGTGCCTTTCTGGTGGTCAGAGGCTCATTAACCCTGCCCGGAAGGCTCACACAGCCAAACCCGCCCGCTGACCCTGGTTTCTCTCCCTGAGCCCTGGCTACACAGCCCTTCGGGCCATGTTTCCCTCAGGGGTCTTTGCAAGTATGTTTCCTTCTGTCTAGGATGATCTTTCCCACCCTGTCCTCTTCTGACTTCAGTTAACATTTCTTCTCCTCCCTTCAGTCATTTCTACAGTGAAGTGAAGTCGCTCAGTCGTGTCCGACTCTTTGCGACCCCGTAGACTGTAGCCCACCAGGTTCCTCCGTCCATGGGATTCTCCAGGCAAGAATACTGGAGTGGGTTGCCATTTCCTTCTCCAGGGGATCTTCCTGACCCAGGGATCAAACTCAGGTCTCCCACATTGCAGGCAGACGCTTTAACCTCTGAGCTACCAGGGAAGCCCTCAGTCATTCCTAGTTGCCTTTAATAAATACAGGTTGGATGGATGAATGAGACAGTAACCAATCATGTGTGAGAGGAGCACATGGACTTCTTCCATCACCATCAATTGTCTCTGTCCGGTTAATCATCGCCAGAAGGAGAAAGGGAGCCTGTGGGTCAAGAGGCTGTGCTGTCCACCCTATACCTTGCTCACTGTTGCTACTCCTGGAGAGAAGCCGCTTCAGTCAGAGTGATGCTCCTTAGCTGCGAGTGTTACCACTTTCAAAGAGGAAAAAGAGGAATAATTGGAATATTTGGGATTCCAGAAGTTGTTGTGTACCAGGTAACTCTTCAGGCTTCCTATCTCCTCTTTCTGGCCTTGAGGCAAGAGAGGCAAGGGGAATTAGACAAGTTGAACATAGCCTGAAGACTCCCCAACACTTCATCGGAGACCCACGTTCCACTTTTGCATCTGTCCTCTGAGCCTGAGGCTGCAGCTCTTCTCCTTAGAGATTACAGGTCACATGGCGGCCAGCCCCAGGCAGGCTCTGAGGAGGATCTCGAGTTTTAGGTCTTTGTCCCAGATGCCCTAGAGAAGGAAGACAAAGAAGTAAGTTAAGGAGGCAAGCAGGGGAGAAAAGGCTTCTTAACACTCACCCAAGGTACTTAGAAGCACCTTAAAACTACATGTTTACGCATTCACAAGGGGCTGTGTTGTGTCGCGTTGTTTTCTTTAAATCACACTTTCATTTACATTAAAAAATAAATAAATCACACTTTCCTTGTTTCCTTATTATTCAGTGGGCACAAGCTTGCCTTGACTTTACAGTCTACAAAAGTTTACAACCAAGAAAATGAAAAGGACAGTTTTGCAAGCCTTGTGATGGATCCTGAAAGTACCTCGCTGGAGCCTGAAATTAGGGGTTTGACTGCAAGTCTGCTTCCCTTCCACCTCCAAATGTTAACAAAGTAGGGATAATGGAGGGCTTTTCTTCCCTGCTGGAACACAACCCCCTGAAATGCCATTAAGATGAAAACACTAGTGTTTGTCAAGAGCAGAGAGCAGTATTTTTTCAAAGCGTAATTTTTGGAACACTAGCCCCAAGAAATATTCTGCTAGTAAAAGGATTCCTGGTCAAGTGCTTGTGAGTGAAGTGCAGAAGCTGTGTTACTCATGTGTTCCCCCACAAAGGTCTGGTTGTCCCAAGCTGCCTGCCTGCAGTCTGTTCATACTTGGCTCTTGTTCCAGTCCATATGCTCTGAAATCCCAGGAAGCCGCTCTCAGCAGTACACCATTGGTCCTCCAACATTTGGGAGCCTTCACTGGTGCTGACACTGTGCTCCAGGCTGATGACCCCCAGAAGGAATGGAGGAATGCTGGGCATGTGGCACTAGGTAGACAACAGACTTAATAAAGCAAGGTGGTTGGCCATCTTATGCAGGATGACCAGCAACTTGGACAAGGGAGTGAAGGGGGCATTAATAATCCATAATTATACTGAGCTTCCCTGGTGGCTCAGACAGTAAAGAATCTGCCTGCAAGGCAGGAGATCTGAGTTTGATCCCTGGGTCAGGAAGATTCCCCTGGAGAAGAGAATGGCTCCACACTCCAGTATTCTTGCCTGGGAAATACCATAGGCAGGAAGTCCTGGCAATCTACAGTCCATGTGGTCACCAAGAGTTGGACACGAATAAGAGACAAACACTATCCTGGGCAGAAGGTGGGAAATGGGGCTGCCTCACATACACGGAGCTGACGGAGGGGTTGAATTTTGTTTCTCATTCTAGAAGCCCCTTCTAAGGCCAATGGGCAGTAGTCACAGGGAAAAGGTTTCAGTTAACAATGAAAAGAGGCTTTGTAACAGAAAGCCTCCAACAACAGTATGGGCTATTTTATGAGTAGTAAGCACCTCGTTCTGCAGCTATGCACAAGGGTAGCCAACAGCTGCCCTCCAGGATGCTGTGTTCCAAAGACACTGACATACCAGGGAGATGCCAGGGCTGTGGGGTGGCCTGGGACGGGGTTCTGAGGCATCCATTCTACTTTGCCTCTCTGCTGCTGAGACTTAGTTGTTTATCTCATACGTGCACTTGCTAAGTCGCTTCAGTCATGTGCAACTCTTCGTGGCCCCATGGACCATAGCTTGCCAGGCTCCTCTGTCCATGGGGTTCACCAGGCAAGAATACTGCAGTGGGCTGCCATGCCCTTCTCCAGGGGATCTTCCTGACCAGGGATCTAACCCGTGTTTTCTACATTTCCTGCATTGGCAGGTGGGTTCTTTACCACTAGCGCCACCTGGGAAGTCCGTTTATTTCATACATGAGGACGAAATCCTGCCAATCTGTGTCATATGTGTACACACACACACACACACACACACACACTTGGATAAAGTAGAAATGCAACAGGACTGAAAGATAGAAAACTTGCTGGTGTTATATAATTAATTTTCTCTTCCGATATACATAATGTAAATATCTCTGTTTAAAATGAGACTGGATTTCACAGTATAGTCTTGACTTGAAGAGAACACTCTGGGACATGTAAGCAGAATATGGTCATAACTTTTTGAACAAGTTTGAAGTGGTTCAGAATCAGTTCTGGAAAGCCAACCTAGGTCACTTGGATCAAGTTAGGTCAATAATAATTGCTCTCTGGTTATGTAAGCTGTTCACATCAAGAGAAGAAGGGTGGGAATAGAAGGGAATTCTTTGTACTATTTTTGCAACTTGTCTGTATGTCTAAAATTAGTTTTAAAAAAAACCCCATATCCTTGGCTCCTAAGCCCTGCTCATACTGTGCTCTGCCTGATGAACTTCCCCTATCCTGTAGACTCAGCTCAGGCTGAACATTCTAGATTTCCGATCCCCTCCCATGAGCTCTACAGATGTCCCAATTATACCCACCACCGACCAGTATGATTTTTTTGTTTTGTACCTTTCTTGCCTGACTCAGAGCCTCTTTGGACTCGAATGCTTTCTTCATTTCATCTTTCCCTCTCAGTACCAAGACCCTACTGAGCACTCTGCATATACCTCTCTGCCTCATTTTAAATAAATAAATAAATAATGGTGGTGGGAGGGAGGGTTGGGAAGCTGGCTGGAGGTGGAGGTGGTGAAGTTTATAAATCTAATTAAAAATGAAGTTGCATTTCCATTTTCCAAATCCACCCATCCACCAGCGTACTGTGTCACTAGACATTATGTACGATTTTACTTTGCGACAGAAACCATTACATTTAAAAATTCATTACAGCAAGGTGAGTTAGACACATGATGGATGCAGCTTTAATTCTGCCATATATTATTACAGTTGAAATGTAAATGATGAAAAATATTTTGTGCTTATCAGCATTTATGTGGAAATGTGTTTTACAGTGATATATGTTATATTTCTATTATTGTGATGAAAAAAAAAGCAATACAAAAAGACGAAGTGTTTATTAAAACATGAAAAAAAAAAAGAAGTAAATGGTTTTGCAGCACTGAAGAGATTATAGAAAGTAAATAAGCTAGATCAGACCTGTTTTATGTAGTAATTTTATAGTTTATTTTAATTATTTCAGTTGTAAAATATTGTTATACTGTTAATTAGTTCTGATTGTTCATATTAAACTATTGTAATGCAAAAAAATAAATAAATAAATAAAATTAAAAAAAAAAAGAGTTAATAAATCAATCCAATTCAAACAAGTTTTATTAGTTTTCCTTTTTAAAGAAAAAAAAACTGTGGTAAAACATACATGACATAAAATTGACCATTTTCACCATTTTAAGTGTCCAGTGCATTGGCATTCAGTATATCCCAATGTTCCATAATTTTTCTCTCATTTTAAATGGTTTAAACTGATCAGAGCTGTTAGAGCCACTTAATCTGGACCTAAGGGACTCCTGGGGCTTCCCTGGTGACTCAAACAGTAGAGAATCTGCCTGCAATGCTGAAGACCAGGGGCGACCCCTGGGTGGGGAAGATCCCCTGGAGAAGGAAATGGCAACCCACTCCAGTATTCTTGCCTGGAGAATTCTGTGGACAGAGGAGCCTGGTAGGTGACAGTCCATGGAGTCAGAAAGAGTCAGACACAACTGAGGGACTAACACTTTGACTTTCAAGGGACTCATGTCACTCGGAATTAATTTAATCCCACTTGCACCAGGAGCCACCTGGCCCAATCAAAATCTGTTTGACTGAAGTGGAATTATTTCACCCCATTTGGACCAACTTGAATCAGGGAGGACGGGTTCCGCCCAGGCTCCAGGCCAGTAGTCGGCACTCAAAGTCAGAGCCTTTTCTTTGTCCTAATCTCGTGGGTTGTCGCTCTCCTTTGTTAATGTTTTTCCTCTGGGGGCTACCCGCCCTGCTGCTCTCCTAACTGCTCCCACACACCGCACCCATCCCTGCTTCGACCTGGCCCCGGGGCAGGGAGCTCCCATTCCGCTGCCACCTTCACTGTCCCACCCGTGCACCTGCAGTCTCAAAACAACCCCTGCAGGCGGGGCTTCGGAGGCAGTCACAAACAAACAAGCTGACTCATTTAGTGAGACTACCTGTATCCGGGCAATCTCTTCAAATATTTAAGGTCACCGCCACCTCCTCCTGGTAGAGGAGGGACATTTTCTCACAGTCACTCTTTCCAACCTCACTAGCTCTAAAGGCCTCCGTTTGAATTTAAGGAATGTAGCACTGCGTTCGGAGAAGGCAATGGCAAGCCACTCCAGTACTCTTGCCTAGAAAATCCCATGGATGGAGGAGCCTGGTAGGCTGCAGTCCGTGGGGTCTCTAAGGGTCGGACATGACTGAGCGACTTCACTTTCACTTTTCACTTTCACACATTGGAGAAGGAAATGGCAACCCACTCCAGTGTTCTTGCCTGGAGAATCCCAGGGATGGGGGAGCCTGGTGGGCTTCCGTCTATGGGTCACACAGAGTCGGAAACGACTGAAGTGACTTAGCAGCAGCAGCAGCAGCACTGCATCAGGAACCCACGGAACTGGGCTCTAGTCATTCTGCTGCCATTAGCTATCTAGGTAACTTTGGTCATGCCCTCTTTAGGATGATATTTGCCAGTGAGTAAAAGGAAGGGCTCAGATATATGAATCTAAGTTTGATTTTTGTTATTATTGCTTTGCAGCAGGATTTCTTTTTCTCTGTGTGTATGTGGGGTTTGTGTGTGTGTGTGTGTGTGTGTGTGTGTTTGTGAAACATAGTATTACCCTAAGACCAGAAAAGTACCAGATGTCTCTGGCTGTCCGAAGCCTGTTTTCTTGCTCCCTCAAGCTGCCCAATCCTAGTTAGAATTCGGAGGGCTCTTGTCCGTTGTCCCTTGCCTTCAGAAGGAGCCGGTGAGGCTTTTCTTGTGTGTGAGTGCGCACGTGTGACTACATGTGCCCTTTAGACTAGGGATCCCCTTTCCTATCTTAGAGTCGCTGCATTCTCTCCTGTTTACAGCAAGTTTCCTTGCTGGCTCCCTCCCTCAGCCTCACCCTCAGCCTGTTGCAGCCAGAATGGTTGCTCCGAAACGCAAAGATGCCCGCATCGCTCCTGTGCCTCGGCCCTTCGGTGGCTCTCACAAACCTCAGGATAAGGAAGACGAGCCTCCCACCGTCTGTCTCTAGCTTGCTCACCTGCAGGGCCTCAGCCCTTTTCCCTCTTACTTGGCCAGCCCGGGCCGCTCTTCCTCCCACTCTCGCCACGCTCCTCCCTGGCTTCCTCGGTCTGGACTGTCCTCCTCGGAACGATGCCTGTTCTCTGGGTACACAGGGTCGGTGGCACTGGTCAGGGGCCCCTCCGGGGCGCGCGGGTGGGTCGAGGGCCGGTGCTTCCCGAGGCGGCCGCCAGGGGGCGGCAGGCGCGGCTCCAGATGACAGCAGGAGGCCGCAAGTGGGGGAGGGAGGGAAGGACGGAGGGAGCGCGGATCCCGGCTCTCCCGGTCGCAAACCCGGAGCCAGAGCTCTCGGCGCGCGCCCCAGCCGCTGGCCGCCCGCGCAGCCGGACGCGGAACCCCGGCGCGGCGGGAGCCTTGCAGGACGCGCGCGGGGCGGCGGCGGCGGCCGTCCATGCGGCGGGCTCGGGGCTGCCCGGCGCCGGGAACCAGGCGGGGGCGAGGCGAGGCGGCCGCTGGCCGCACCGGGACGCGGACCGCCAGGTGAGCAGAGCCGCCCGCGTCGCGCGCCCCCTCCCGCCCTGCCCCGGGGGCCCGGCTCCGGCCTGGCCGCTGCCCGCCTCTCGGTGCCCCTCTGGACGGCCAGGAGGGCTGGCGCGGGCGCGGGCGCAGTGGGTGTGTCAGGGGCGCCGGGGGGCTGCTCCCGAACCAGGCAGGGGAAGCCAGCGCGCGTCTGGTCCGTCCCGACGGCTGCGCCTCCTTCTCCCCTCTTCGCTTTCTGGGGGGTTTGCTCTGTCCCGGCGCCAGCAGTCACCCCTCCACCCTCCCACTCGGAAACTCTAGGGACAGCCAACCTTGGTCGGCCCGGAGTTGGGCCCCCAGCTCTCTGGGTCGGGGTAGATGGGAACCGGTGAGTGCACACCCAGCCCGCGAGCCCTAACCTCAGCCTGGCCAACCTCCTGCCCGGGCGGGAGAGCTGGTGGAGCCTCGGTTGGCGCGCGTCGAGCCCCCATCCTGGGGCCTCGCCACACCGTTTTCTCGAAAGCCTCAGATGTGTGTATGTGTCCGAGCTAAACCGTTGCAACCCAGCGCCACTGGGATGGGTTGTTTCCGCCAACTCTGGACACTTCCTCGAGTGCAGCCGAAGTACCTGCGGTCCTTCGGCGCGCGTGTAGGATTAGCTTTTACGGAACTAGCCCGCACTGGAGCTTTAGCGATCGCGAAGTTCCTGGGGGTTTGTTATCTTGTTTTTCTTTGAAATAACATCAGTCCTAACTTGGGAAGAAGCTTTCAGGTCGTTCTCGAGCCCACTTAGCATCTGGAATGTGTGGGGTCTGGGATCTCCTTAAGCAGTCCCCTCTCAGCCCCGCGCCGGGGCGCCTCCGGCACAGCCGGTTGAATGTGCGTGCTCGCGCCTCTTCCGGTCTCCTTTGTGACCCCCATCACGCAGCCCTTTGTCCCTTGGCAGGCAGTTGGTGAATTTGAAGCCTCGGACCTGTGTAGCCAAAGTGATCATGCGATGCCTGTTGGAATTTGGAATAAGAGAAATAGAGACCCAAGAGAGGTCTAACGAATCATCTTGTCCAACGGTCCTTTCACAGCCGAAGGCACTCAGGCACCACATAGTCTAAATGTTAAAATCTTAAAATTTGTATAACCTGCCCATGCCTTCTACTTCATTGGTAAAAGTGATGAAGTGATTGAGCTTAAAAGGATTTTAATGGGTCTCAAAATACAAAGAAGAAAACATTTTTAACAGGTGATTTAAATACAGCGCTCCTCAATTCCTATTGATTTCTGTTGGCGCCATGGTTGAATTACTTGGAAAACAAAATCTAGCCCTGAAATTAATGTAAGGAAGCAGATGGGAGTCCTGGGACTTTCCTATAAACTTCTGCAGGGCTGGAACAGGGATTTCCCAGAGGTCCCGGAAGCAAGTTTGGGTGATCAGGATACTGGAGCCCCCACTGAACAAGCAGCGGGTGTGGCCTCTTGTGGGCAGAGCTAGTCAGCCGAACCTGTGTGATCTCTGTGCCCAGAACCCAGCAGGGTGCCAGCTTGGTCTTCATTTCAGTCTCCCATGAAGAAGTGGTTCCAGTTCATTGTTAAGAAAAAATAAAATACAGCTCAAGTTTGGGAATAAGATCAGGATTGGATATTTTGACTTGAAGGGTTGTTGTTGGTTTTGACCCAGAAGTGCTTATTGTGTCATCACATTATCCTAAAGTGTGTCTGGATATTGATTGCCCATCCCCCCACATTTCCATGGTACCACCTTTTTCCAAGTTGGCTGGGAGTCTCTGTTTTTGAGAGCACCAGACTCCCCATTCCATCCCCCTCATTTGTAGCTAATTCGTTACCAAGCCCCTTCCACATTCTTTTGTGATACCCCAGGAAATTATTTTCCTGTCTCTGTTCCCTCTGCCTCCCCCTTAAACCAGGTCCACATTGCAGTAATAGTCTCCCCTCTTGACTCCTGGCCATGAGTCCCTTTCTTCATTTTAATTCATCATCTTCCATGCTGACAGATTAATATTCCTCAAATTCTGATTTCGCCACATCATTCCTTTCAAGAAATCACAATGGCTTCCCAGGATTCACGTCTCTTTAAATCTCCTCCAGCCAATATTTTTGGGCATCTGCCGTGTGCCAGGGACTGTTACTATGTGCTGGGGCTTAAGTTAATAACAAGACAATATCCTTGCCCTTGAATTGTTGACAGGCTAACAGATGATATACAGCCACCCAAGAGAGATGTAAAGAGAGAGCCACAAACCAAAGCTAATCACTGGGGTGTGCAAGACATACAGGAGACACAGATGAAGGAGAAGTATTTTCCCGTATGAGAAGAGCTGGGGAAATTTCACCTGGGCTTTGAAACATGGGGAGCACTTCAAGGAGATGGGAAAGCCTGAAAGGAGGGAAAGCACGCCAGGCGGAGGGAAAGCATGCCAGGCAGAGGGAAGAGCTTGAGCAAAGATTCAGAGGTGTGAAGGCACTGGTATGGATGTGGTGGTGTCACAGCCATCCTTCATCTAGGGGTTTCAAAGTGTTAGTCACTCAGTCGTGTCCGACTCTTTGCAACCGCATAGGCTGTATCCTCTGTTCATGAAATTCTCCAGGCAAGAATACCGGGGTGGGTAGTCATTCCCTTCTCCAGGGGATCTTCCCGACCCAGGGACTTCTGCCTTAATTTGAGTCTACATTTTTGATCCAAGAGCAGCTCAACTCTTTCCTGCCTGAAGTCCTTCATTCAACTTACCTGGTGTTTTTATTGCGGTCTTCTATGCCTCCTTATCCTAGCTCAGAAATTCCGATTTCCTCTCTGCTGGGCTAAATTTCGCCAGGAAGTGGACCCCAGCCCTTCTTAGGTGTTCCTCTATACTCTTTGCATTGACTGTGTATTCAGCCTAGACATGTTCTAATGGGCATGCCTCATCTCCTCAGCCACCTTGGAGTTTCTCCAGAACAGCTCTGCTCTGAGGACCTCTCCCAGGCTGTGGGACACAGTCCCAGCACATTGCCAGCACCAGTGAACTCGAGAATGTGACTCGCTTTGACCTTCCATCCTACTTTTTCCTCCTCTCTCTTCTTCTCTCCACTTGCCCCACCTTTGATCATTCTTTTTGTGTGTCTGCAGAGTTGTGATATTTCTTTACATATGTATGTAAACATATTTACGTATGTTTATTAACTGGCTTCTCTTTGAAGATAATGGATGAGACGTGTTGCGCTGGTAGCTAACGCACGGTGCAGAATGGCACCGGGAGGGGAGCTGCAATGTGAGGCTATGCCTTTAGGTTGTTTTGCTGACACTTGCCTCGTTTCAGGATCCCCCCTCTTCCCGCCCTCTGCCTGACCTGTGCAGCTGATGCTGGCCTACTTCTCATCTGATTTGCCTTCTCTCCTTTCCCCAACCCGTCAAAACTGACTGCTCCAGTTTCTGGAGCCTTGCTGGCCTGATGAACTCATTCAGGTCAAGTTTAATGAGCCTGTGTGTGCTGGGCCTGATGCTTTCATCCTCCCAGCAACCTGTGACAGCGACAGTATTATCCGCACTTGAGGAAACTCCACTTCCTTGCCTGAGGTCAACAACTCAGGTTTCGAATCTGTCTTAGAATCTAGCTTTCTCAGTCTGGTGCTCCTCCTGCTATATTGCTATTCCCTGAAAGGGTTGTTTTCAGAACACCTGAATCAGAATTAAGGTCTGGTGGGAAAAACTCAGATTCCAGAATGGAGGCAGAGCCTGGGATGGGCATTGTAAAGGTGGCCTTAGGTAGTTCTGCACACCCAGGTTTGAGGATCGCTGCCTAGGCTGCCTTTACAAAGGAGGTTCTAACGACAGGTGGTGGGCGAATAAGCCACAGGATCCTCTTTTCAACAGAGGCCTTGACCTTGACTTTAAGGAGTGAGCCCTGGAACTGAGCCCTCTTTTGGTCGAAGGGGTCTTCAGTTCAGTCCTGAAAGCATGCTCCCTACCCCTCCCCATAAAGGCAGGTGAGCCTAGCCCCCATCATGATGGCTCACTCTGACTTTATTTCTGGTCCAGAGCAAGTGCCGAGGGAGAAGGACCAGAGTGGATTGGTTTGCAGCCCCAAGTTGCCTGGAATCACAGTGGACTGGGGACTCCCCAAATAGAGCTGAGCATGCTGGCCAGTCACTCCCTCCCTCTCTCTGGGCGTGGTGAGTCAAACCTCCTCCTTACCCGAGCGGAGTCTGGTCGTTGACCCCTCTCCTTCATTCCACAGGCCTTCATTTTGTGCCCTCACCCCTCCAGTCGTGATTTCCCTGTCTGGAACGATGTATGGCCTCAACCCAGAGGGTGGCTGTGGGGTCCCATGCACAGGCACACAGCGCATTCAGCAGGAGTCCAGCCCCTGCTGGGTGCCCAGCGTCACTTCTCATCCTGTTTAACTGCTCTGAAACTGTCAGTGCTTGGCAGGCAGTTGGTGCTCAGAAAGAATTTGCCTTCCAATACAGGAAATGCCAGAGACTCAGGTTCGGTTCCTGGGTTGGAAAGATACCCTGGAGAAGAAAATGGCCACCCACTCCAGTATTCTTGCCTGGGAAAATCCCATGGACAGAGGAGCCTGGCAAGCTACAGTCCGTGGGGTCACAAAGAGTCGGGACATGACTGAGCATGCAGGACAGGACGTGTGTGCGCTAGAAAAAGAATGTAATCTCAGACCCCTCAGGTCCAGGGGGTTTGTGTTTAAAGGGCTAAATATCACAACTTTATATTCAAATCCAGGAAATGAACACCCCCAGCTGTGCCATAATAATAATGATGATGGTGATAGAGATGATAAGGAATTAATCAGCCATTCAGCATCCCCTCCCCTCTCCATTTCCCTCCTCCCAGTTTCCCTTTGGTTTCCTCTAAGAAGAGGAAGGTAGGCAGCAGTTTCTTTATTGCTGGTTACTTGTCCCGAGAGAGAGGTCTTTTTCTGCTTATCTCTCTTTCTTTTTCCCTAATCTTTCCCTGAATGTTGGAGAAGGAAATGGCAACCCACTCCAGTATTCTTGTCTGGAGAATCCCATGGACAGAGGAGCCTGGCGGGCTACATCCATGGGGTCAGAAAGAGTCGGACACGACTGAGCGACTAACGCTTCCCTGAACATACTGTGCTTGCTGTCTTCTCCTACGAGCCTTGCTTAAGCGGATCACTGAGCGGTACCCTGGCAGCTTTCTACCTTAGCCCCTCTACTCCTGGGCGTGGTCCAGAAAGCCAGCTTACAAGCCGGTTGTCCCAGAAGGGTGGCACCGAGCAGCCCACGACCTGGGCTGGGCAATCCTCCCAGCCAGCTGGCCTACTGCCCGAGGGCTGGCCAGCAGCGAGGACCCAAGTAATGAGTGATTAATGGGCGCCCCATCTAATCTCCTGCCAGGGGAAATGAAGGGCCAGTCGTGGGCTGGGGCTCGTCATGACCTGCTCCAGGTGGGCTTGGAATGTACCCAGCTCAGGATGGGGATTAAGGCTTGAAAGATGAGAGGAAATGAGATGTTAACCCTTTATGCTGTGGCCCTCTGAGCCCCAGCAGGGAAATCTCAGGGGAATTATCTGTAGGCATCTGATGAAAGGGGAGCCTGGCCTTTGATTTACAGCAGGGATGAGGCCACATGACTCTGGCAGGATGGGGGCAGGGTGTGACAAGCGATGGCTTTGACTTAACCATTTTTCTTGGAGGCTCAGATTAATTTCTTATGAAAATGGAGTATGTGGACTGCAGGGAGGCTGCTCTACCTGCTTCCTTCTCAGAAACCTTTCAATCATATGAGCACGTTACAGATTTGTAGTTGCCAAGCAGACCTTTCCTTCTGTCCTGTAGTGTCTCTGATCTCCTGTTGTCTTGAGGAGGCTGGAGTAGAGAGTCTAGTCACCATCTCTGGCGGTGGCTCCACCTCCTTCCTCAGGTCAGAAAGCAGCACTGGAGCCCTGAGGGTGGGAGCCAGCTGCCCGAGTTCCTTGGCTCTGCCGTGCTGAGGAGCCCTGAACCTTAACCTCTTGTGCTGTCGTTTTCCTGTCTGTAAAATGGGCTTAATAATAATACAGAACATGGGTGAGATTCATGAGGATGTGGAGAGCTTACAGGAGTCTTAGGCATGTGGACCTGCTGTGTGAAGATTGTGTTGCGTGCTTAGTCTCTCAGTCGTGTCCAATTCTGTGAGACCCCATGGATTGTAGCCCGCCAGGCTCCTCTGTCTGTGGGGATTCTCCAGGCAGGAATACTGGAGTGGGTTGCCATGCCCTCCTCCAGGGGATCTTCCCAACCCTGACATCGAACCCAGGTCTCCTGCATTGCAGGCAGATTCTTTACTGTTTGAGCCACCAGGGAAGTCCATACATGGGTGAGATTCATGAGAATGTAAAAAGCTTACAGCAGTCTCAGGCACGTGCCATGTGAAGGTTACCCATCACTTTTTTCTCGCCTTTCTGGGAAGGATATAAGCAGCTTCTCTTCCACACCTCTCAGATTCGCTTAGGGTGATGGATCTCACTTGTCTGACCTCTGACCCTCACATGCCTTGCATTCTGGTACCCCCTCCCTTTGCCGCTGGCTCCCTGGCCTCCAGCTGCCCTTTTCTTTCTACTCCCTGCCCCTGCCCCCACCTCCATGCTCAGCCGCTGGAGCTGCTGGACCGGGCAGTGACACCTGCCCGATCCTCCAGTGGCATGGCCCTTCCACACCAGCGCTGCCCACTGCCAGCCTTGCTGTCACCTATAGCCCAGACAAAACTGGCTTAGAGTAGAGACAGCAGCTGCCTTGAAAGCAAAATCAGGACTTGTGGAGACAGTCTAATCTGGGTGCAAATCACAGCTCTGCCCATTTTCTGGTTTCTCTGAGCTCCTGTCATCTCATCCTTGATTGATGCTAAGAATAGCAACGCTTATCTAATGGTTGAGAGGGTCCAACCCGACAGTGGACCTGAAACCATTGGTGGGGGAAAATTTATTGCTAGTTATATTAGGTTGGCAAAAAGTCAGACACGACTTAACTACTAAACAACAACAATATTGGGTTGGCCAAAAAGTTTGTTTGGGTTTTTCCATAGCATCTTACAGGAAAACCCAATGGACTTTTTGGCCAACCCAGTAGGTGAGCCTTGAGGGTGGAGCTGTGTCTTCAAGTTTTGAAGTCTTATTACAGAGTATACACTGGCATCCTCGCCTCTAGCTCCGTTTAATGTCTTCTCCAGAACGGACATGTACTCAGGTCCTGCTTGACTTTGGTGATGTTTTAGTCAAGGCCCAGGGTTTTATTCTGCTTGAAGTTTAAAGGATCTTCTGGCCAGCTAAGGGAGAAGGAACTGCTGTTTACGGATCTCCGTGTCAGGGATTTACCTGCGTGCACTTATTTAATCCTCTCAACAATCCACGTGAGCTAGACGTTATTCTTCTTGTTCGATAGCCTAGCAAACTGAGGCTCAGAGAGATTAAGGAAATTACAGGGGCTCATGCAACAAATGAACGTCAGAATGATATTTGAATTCCAAGTCATCTGAGTCCAGAATATGTGCTCTGGGGAGAACTAATGGGCCAGGTAGTACCTCACTGTAATCATAACCTGCTGAGAAATGTTAAGTATAGCCACTTGAAAGCCTAATTGTAACCCACTTGAAAATGTTAGACATTGAGATATAGTTCCCATACTGTAAAATCCACCATTTTAAAGTACACGTTCAGCAGTCTTCAGTTTATTCACAGAGTTGTGCTTCCATCACCATGATCTAATTCCAGAATATTCTCAGCACCTCTGAAAGAAACTCCATATGCATTAGGAGTCACTTCCCACTCCTTCCTTTCCCAGCCTGTGGAAACCATGAATCTACCTTCTGTCTCCGTGGATTCTGGACACTTTATATAAATGGAATCTTATACTGGGTTGGCCAGAATGTTTGTTTGGGTTTTCCTGTCCCATCTTATGGAAAAACGTGGAGGAACCTTTTGGCCAACCCCGTCTTCTATGACTGCTTTCCTTCCCTAAGAATGTTTTCAGGGTTTGTCCATGTTGAAGCTTGTATCAGTGCTCCATGACTTTTTATTGCTGTGTAACCTACTTAAAATAAAAAGTGAGGCTATTTTGCTTAGAGAAGAGGTGGGGTTACAATTGCAGATGTAGCACAAAGCAGTGCTCATTTTTTACTGTGGGCAGGTGTGAAGGAGCAGAGTGTGGAGGCGGAGGCGGGTAGGGGCTTGGCTGGGTTCCCATGTCTGGGAATTGCAGGGATGCCCAGCTTCTCTGCTCCAGGCACTCACGCTGCCCTTGGCTTGTGTCTTTGGCCAAACTTACTGAGATGCACCCCGAAGAAGCCATGGGCGTGCCATGGACCCCTGCCTGGGAGAGGTGGGCTAGAGGGTTCTGGAGCTATCTTTGCCACAGTCTGCCTGATGTTGATGCTGTGGAGACATTTTAACCCCTGCCGTAATCTTCTGGATTACTATTAACTCCAGGTGGTCCCCAGTGTCAAGCGCTGATGATGGCACTGCTGATTTGCTTTTTAAAATAACTCTATTTCCTTAGGCTCTGCTGGGTCTTCACTGCTGTGTGGGCTTTTCTCTAGTTGCAGGAATCAGTGCTCTTTTCCTGCTGCAGTGCACAGGCTTCTCACTGCGGTGGCTTCTCCTCACAGATCACGGGCTATAGGCTGCTGGGCTTCAGTAGTTGAAAACAGTTTCAACATGAGCTCAGTTGTGGCACGTGGCCCTAGAATTCATGGGCTTCAGTAGTTGAGGCCCATGGGCTTAGTTGCCCCAAGGCATGTGGGATCTTCCCGGTCTAGGGATCCAACCCGCGTTTCCTGCGTTGGCAGGCAGCTTCTTTACCACTGACCACCAGGGAAGTCCCTGGTGGGGGGTTCCCTGGGGGTGTGCTTTTAAGTTATTAGATAATACACTTTATTTTTTTCTGATAATGTAGGTAAGGTATATTTATTATAGAAAACTTAGGAAATACAGAAAATATACACACAGAAAAAAATCACACTTAATTCCCCAACCAATAATGACCAGTGTTTTGGGAATGTGTGTCTTCCTAGTCTCTCTGTCTTTCTCTCTCTCTCTCTCTACACACACACACACACAGAGTTTATAAAATTGGTATTACACTAAGCATATTGTTTTGTTCACTCCTTTCACTTAATAATACATCATAAACATTTTCCTTGTGTACTAAATATTCAGTGTTCTTCCAAACTATAATTTTTTCAATGGTTGCTGTGTACTTTTAAAAATATTGATCTTTACTTAAACAGTCCCCTATTTTGGACATGTTAGTTGTTTTCAGTTTATCGATATTGTTTATAAATAAAATGGCTTCTTTTGTGCATTTTTTTGTGCATCTGTTAATGCATAGTGTTGCTTCTGGTACTAAAGATATAAATACTCTGAAGGTATTTGGTACATATAATCAAACTGGCCTTCCAGAAAGGCTGTTTAATTCCACAGCCGTGTTATTTTTTAACTTGAGTTTTACTGTTCGTGACTGCCAAATATCCCTCCATTCTCCTCCTCCTCCCTCCTCTCTCTTCTTTGCACCCCACCCCCAAAATATCCGCATAGTCCACTAACTGCTCATATTGTTTTCTCCTTGATCTTTGCCTGTATTTTAACTGAAGCATGCCTTTCTGCACACAGTATGGTTTTTATGTTAACACTGACATAGTCGGGGTTCCCATTTTTAAACCTTATGACCACGTGCGTCATTTTACCCCATCATGGTTTCCTTTCGCCGTTCCCCCATCTTCCTTTATGGATCTAGGTTGCTTCTAGTTTTTTCCTAATCAGAGAATTAGTACTTACCAAGCTGAATGTTCAGTGTGCTGTTCTGTTCTGGTCTCATGTTCCATTTTGGAAATTCTGTTCCCGGTTATGTAATTACCAGGGCCACAACAGGAGCCGTTCTAATAGCATTCATGCCGCTGAGGGGCCCTCAGAGAACAGGCACCTGGGGGGCCCAGGTGGGAGAACCCAGAAACAGAATGGGTGCTTGTTTTGGCCTTCCCTCTTCCTTTCCTTATGAGGTCCTGTTCTTTCTTCAGGCTCACGTCAGAGGAACTCAACACCTCACTGCTACCAGGGATATAAGAGGTGCTGTGGGTTGGGACTTTCCGAGTTCCATGTGGGGAAATTATGTCAGTGTTCGTTCGGTGTCCATGTGTGAATGGCATCATGTGACAGGTGGTCTTTTGTGACTGGCCTCTTTCACTAAGTGTAGGGAAGGCCTTCTGGGATTGTGTTAATACACTTTGGTGGTTCTGTGTGGGCCTGGCCATGCATCCATTCACCCTGCTTCCAATACTTTCTGAGCCCTGACCACACACAGTGATAACACCCTGTGTTTGTAAATGGTGTGAATTCCAGTCCTGAATTTGTCACTTACTGCCTGTGAACAGCTTAACCTCTTCGAACTTCAGCTTCCTCGTCTCTGACACAAACTGATGATCCCCATACCTGCCGTGAGAGAGAGGAGGTGGTGTGTGTACAGCATTCGTTCACTCCTCATGAAACCAAGGCCTGCTCTGAGGCTCTATCAGATCTGGGGCATCTGTCCACCTTAAGGAGAAAGGAACCAGTGTTCCTGCCTTACAGCTTCGGAGGGGGCAGGTGAGGAGATCCCTGTGACCAACATTATTAAGCAGGAGGAAGGCTGGGGGCCCAGGAGAAAGGCATCAGACTGACAGAGGTGAGAAGTCACAGAGACGCACCCTCAAATGGGAAGCTGTGTGGGAGAAGGAAGATGCAGAAGCCTGTTTTATGGGAGGGCTGCATTCTTTTTTTTTTTTTTACATATATCCCCTCTTTTTTGGATTTCCTTCTCATTTAGGTCACTACAGAGCACTGAGTAGATTCTCTGTGCTATGCAGCAGGTTCCCATTAGTTGTCAGTTTTATATATAGTGTCAATAGTGGATATATGTCAATCCCAACCTCCCAGTTCACCTTCCCCCCTCACCTTGGTATCCATATATGTCTTCTCTATGTCTGTCTCTGTTTCTGCTTTGCAAATAAGGTCACCTATACCATTTTTCTCCTCATGGCTGCCCCTCCTGACCTTGAATGTGGAATAGCTCTTCTCGGCCGCCGCCCTGACCTCGAGCATGGGGTAGCTCTGAACTTCCAGATGTTCAATCTGGATTTAGAAAAGGCAGAGGAACCAGAGATCAAATTGCCAACATCCTCTGGATCATGGAAAAAGCAAGAGAGTTCCAGAAAAACATCGATTTCTGCTTTGTTGACTATGCCAAAGCCTTTGATTGTGTGGATCACAATAAACTGGAAAATTCTTAAAGAGATGGGAATACCAGACCACCTGACCTGCCTCTTGAGAAATCTGTATGCAGGTCAGGAAGCAACAATTAGAACTGGACATGGAACAACAGACTGGTTCCAAATAGGAAAAGGAGTACATCAAGGCTATATATTGTCATCCTGCTTATTTAACTCATATGCAGAGTATATCATGAGGAATGCTGGGCTGGAAGAAGCACAAGCTGGAATCAAGATTGCCGGGAGAAATATCAATAACCTCAGATATGCAGATGACACCACCCTTATGGCAGAAAGTGAAGAGGAACTCAAAGGCCTCTTGATGAAAGTCAAAGAGGAGAGTGAAAAGGTTGGCTTAAAGCTCAACATTCAGAAAACTAAGATCACGGTATCTGGTCCCATCACTTCATGGGAAATAGATGGGGAAACAGTGGAAACAGTGTCAGACTTTATTTTTCTGGGCTCCAAAATCACTGCAGATGGTGACTGCAGCCATGAAATTAGAAGACGCTTACTCCTTGGAAGGAAAGTTATGACCAACCTGCTGCTGCTGCTGCTAAGTCGCTTCAGTCGTGTCGGACTCTGTGCAACCCCATAGACGGCAGCCCACCAGGCTTCCCCATCCCTGGGATTCCCCAGGCAAGAACAATGGAGTGGGTTGCCATTTCCTTCTCCAATGGGTGAAAGTGAAGTCACTCAGTCATGTCCGACTCTTCGCAACACCATGGACTGCAGCCTACCAGGCTCCTCCATCCGTGGGATTTTCCAGGCAAGAGTACTGGAGTGGATTGCCATTGCCTTCTCCAATGACCAGCCTGGATAGCATATTAAAAAGCAGAGACATTACTTTGCCAACAAAGGTCCATCTAGTCAAGGCTATGGTTTTTCCAGTGGTCATGTATGGATGTGAGAGTTGGACTGTGAAGAAAGCTGAGTGCCGAAGAACTGATGCTTTTGAACTGTGGTGCTGGAGAAGACTCTTGAGAGTCCTTTGGACTGCAAGGAGGTCCAACCAGTCCATCCTAAAGGAGATCAGTCCTGGGTGTTCATTGGAAGGACTGATGCTAAAGCTGAAACTGCAATACTTTGGCCACCTCATGCGAATTGCTGAGTCATTGGAAAAGACCCTGATGCTGGGAGGGATTGGGGGCAGGAGGAGAAGGGGACAACAGAGAATGAGATGGCTGGATGGCATCACCGACTCGATGGAGGTGAGTTTGAGTGGACTCCGGGAGTTGGTGATGGACAGGGAGGCCTGGTGTGCTGTGATTTATGGGGTCGCAAAGAGTCGGACACGACTGAGCGACTGAACTGAACTGAACTGATACCATTTTACTAGATTCCATGTATATGCATTAATATATGGTATTTGTTTTTCTGACTTACTGACTTACTTTACTCTGTATGATAGTCTCTAGTTCCATCCACATCTCTGCAAGTGGCACAATTTCTTTTCATGGCTGAGTAATATTCCATTGTATATATGTATCACATCTTCTTTATCCCTTCCTCTGTTGATGGACATTTAGGTTGCTTCCATGTCCTGGCTATTGTAAATAGTGCTGTAGTGAACATTGGATACATGTATCTTCTTGAATTATAATTTTCTCTGGGTATATGCCCAGGAGTGGGGTTGCTGGGTCATTAAGGAACCTCCATAGTGGCTGTATCAATTTACATTCCCACCAAGAGTGTAAGAGGGTTCCCTTTGCTCTGTACCTGGAGGACTGCGTTCTTGAAAACCTCACAGAATTCAGATCTCATCATTCAGACCATGTGTTTCCCGTAAAATAAATGTATAGAGTGTTCACGGGTGCTTGGTGCATAATTTTGCTTGAACGTAGCTTTTCACAGTGCACTGTTCATCACCAGAGCTGCACAGAGGGCTTGCTCGTAAACAGCCCACTGGGTGTCTCAGGATGGGTGTTTGGCTTCCTCAACAGTTGGTGGTTGTCATCATCATCATCATCTCAGTGTGTTTTCAGTCCAGCACCACTGTTTGACAGACCGTCTAGATCAGAGATCAGCAAGCTTTTTTTTGTAAACAGCCGGTTGCAGGCTGAAGGGTCTTTGTTGCCACTAATCAGCTCTGCCTTTTGAGCACAAAAGCAACCATAGATGATACATAAATGAATGGGCAGTAAAACCTTAGTTATGGACACTGCAATTTGAATTGCATATAGTTTTCACATCGTGAAGTAATATCTTTTTGATATTTGTTCAGCCATTTGAAAATGTGACAAGACTAGGCATTGGGACAGGTTTGGCCCACTGGCCAGAGTTTGCTGACCCCTGGTCTAGATGACTATAATATGTGAAAATTGTCTTCAACTGAGTGAATGTTAAAAAATTAAAAAGAGTACATGTTATAGTAGCCCTGTGGTCAACAAAATCACTCATAGACACTCCAATGCTAATAACAGCATAGCTCAGTTCACAGATTCTATCAAACGATTATGGGTATTTATGAGCCTGGGTGATACCAATGTAGCCAAGCTATTCTTACGAATTTTAAAATGTAAATCTTATTGTTTTGAAATTTAGGCATCCAGCCAGTTTCTTAATAGTTATATCACTCCAACTCATGATTCGAATTGCATCCTGTAACATTTTTCATGTACTATGCTGGGGTCTTGCAACCTCTGCCTACCTCTGGACAGTCTGCTGGCCTATGGTAAGGGGTTTGGAGCTTGCTTCTGGCTGGAATGGTTGTTGCAGAAGCCAGGAGAAGGCACGATGGAGCACCAAGGGGTATGTCTGGTGCATGGCGAATGTGGGATAAACTTTGTTCCTTCTCTTCCCTTTCTTTTCCTCCCCACCCAAATGTTCTATATATTTGGTCAGCTCCAAAACATGCTGAGCCTCTTTGAAATTGTTACTTTGGTTCTTTCCACATGCAGTAAAGTCACTAACCTTTTTAAATGGAAACAAAAACAGAGGCTGTTAGAAAGCAGTTTCCCCTCCCAGGTCACCAGCTTTCCCTTGCCCGAGAATAAGCAGTGCTGTGCTGAGACTGCGGCTGGGGCCAGAAGAGAGGCCCCAGGTTTGAGGCAGGCGCCTCCAGCTGGGTGCAGACTCGGCTCTCCAGCCAGGAGCGGGGCGCCTGGCCTGCTGGTCGCTCTGAGGTCCACAGCTCCTGGGTGTATCTTGGTTTCAGAGATTCCAACGGTAGGAAAGCCAGGATCCTCTCCAGATGGGAGACCACCAGCCCCGAAGGTGACTGTGATGCTGTAGTTCTTGGCTCTGGAGTGTGCTTTTGCTGTGTGTGTTGGATGGAAGGCCCGTCTTGAGTAGACTTGTGTTTGTGTTGTTCGAGGGCTGATGTGCATAACCACGTGTGCTTTCTGGCCTGAGGTCTGGCAGGATGTGAAGAGAGGCAGCCACTACCCTTTGGCTGGTGAGATTTTGCATTGTTATATTGGCGGGGGGCTGGCATTCTTGCTGTATTTTTGGAACTCTTTGGTGTGTAGACAGGTGGTCTTGGAGCCAGGGGCATGGGCATTCAGTCCTGACTTTGCCACTGCTTTGCCATTTAACCTCTAGTAACCCATTCTACTGTGTCTCTGGGGTCACTCATTCCTCACTCCTAAATGAATGATGATAGAGGACTGAATTCTCAGTTGAGATACGTGGGGAACCTGGACCTTCACTTCCACCCAGCAGCAGTAAGATGTCCTTGCCCCACCCCACTGGCTGGTCAGTAGAGGCCTCATGGAGAGTCAGGACTCTCACCACCACCCAGCAGTAACTAGGCCGTGCATTCGCTCCTGTTTCCTGCTCCTGCCCCAGGGTGCCAGTGGAGGCCACGTGAGGCATCCTGATGAGGCCCTCCTACCCGTCCCAGCCAGGAAATTGTCAGTGGAGACGTGCTTGGGAGCTAGAACCTCCTACCCTGCTCAGTGTAATGACGAGTCCCCTACCCACTCAGCTGGCTGTCCATGAAGGCCACCTGGGGAACCTGACCTTCTATCCCCACCTGACTGTAATGTGGTAGGATTTCCCTTCCTCTGCTGAAGCAGTGTCAGAGTAAGCCAGCTAAAATGGAACGTTTAAATAATTTCTAGAGCCTCATAAGGGAATACCTAAAATGTCCAGGTTTCAATTAAAAACCACTTGTCACACCAAGATACATGGGGATCTCAAACTTAATGAGAAGAGACAATCAACTGATGCCAACGCTGAAATGACAGAGATGTGGCAGTTTTCTGACAAAGATATTGAAGCAGTCATCATGAAAATATTTCAGTGAGCAGTTATGAATGTGCTTAAATGAGAAAAAAAGGAAGTCTCAGCAAAGAAACAAAAGGCATAAAGAAAAACCAAATGAAAATTTAGAACTGAAGAAGACAGTAACTGAAAACAAGTCTCACTGGATGGGCTAAACAGCAAAATGGAGACGAATCAGTGAATTTGAAGGTATAGCCATAAAATTCCCCAGTCCGATCAACAGAGAGAAAAATAGATGAGTGGACGAAAAGATGAACAGATTCTCAGGGACCTATAGTACTAACAAAAGATCTAACATTTTGTGTCTTTGAAATCCCAGTACAGAGGAAAGAGGATGGGAATGAAAAAGTTCCTAATGAACTTATCACTGAAAACTTTGAGGTTAGGAAGGTCTCTAGATTCAAGGAGCTTAGTAAATTCCGAACAGGATAAACCCAAAGAAATCCATACCAAAATATGTCTGTACTCAAATTTCTGAAAATAATTTTGAACACAAAGAAAGGAGGAGGAATCAGGGGGCTTCCCTGGTGGTCTAGTGGTTAAGAATCTGCCTTGCAATGCAAGGGACACTGGTTCAATCCCTGGTCCGGGAAGATTCCACACGCCACGGGGCAACTAAGCCCCTGCACCACAACTGCTGAGCCCACGTGCTGCAACTCCTGAAGCCCAAGCACCTAGAGCCTGTGCTCCACAAGAAGAGAAGCCGCCAAAATGAGACGCCCGTGAACCACCGCAAAGGGTAGCCCCTGCTTGTTGCAGCTAGAGAAAGCCGGCATGCAGCAACAGAGACCCAGCACAGTTAAAAGGAAATTAAATAAATCTAAAAAAAGATAGTAGAAGGAATCAGTCTTCTAGGTTTCAAGACTTATAGCTAAAATAATCGAGACCGTGTGGTGTTGGCAGAGGACAGAATAGAGCGTCCGCAAGTGTGCCCATCTGATTTTTGGTAAAGGTGCATGGGGAAATGGAAGAAACACTAACTGCCGTGATCTGGATGATGACTTGAAGAGGCTGGTAGAAGATGGAGAGCAGAGGGGAAAGTTTATCTGAGAGATAATGCAAATGCAGAGTTGAGAGCTGGCGGGAGATGGGGCCTGAGGCTCACTGGAGGGGGAATCACAGAAGCCCAGGCAGGCTTTGAGCTTTATTCATTGGAAGAATAGTGATACCAGGATTTCCACTGGTGGTGGTCTGGTGGTTAAGAATATGACTTGCAGTGCTGGAGATGCGGCTTCCATCCTCGGTTAGGGAACTAAGATGCCACATGCCGTGGAGCGGCCGAGCCCATGCCTCTCAACTAGAGAATCTGCACTGCAACGAGAGACCCCACGTGACTCTGAAGATCCTGTGTGCCACAACCAAGACCCGATGCAGCCAAATATAAAATTAATATTAAAAAAAGAATGGTTATACCAGCACCAAAGCGGGAAAGGGAGGCAGAAAGAGGCTTGGTGTGGAAGTGGGGACCAGGTCCAGGCCCTTTTATTAATCATCGTGGGTGGACCACCAGCAGGAGAAAACTTTCAGGAAAGCATCCGAATGGGAGGGTAGGTCGCATGTTGGGTTTTTGAGACCTCAGCATGAGATAATTATCAAAGAGGTCAGAGTGTAAGAGTCCTTACCCAGTGTACACAGCTCATTAGTCAGGGATGGGTCATGATTGATATTTTTCTCTGCTTGTTTGGGTCACAAGGAAAGTCAGTGAGGCAGACAGAGGAGACAGGCAGAGAACAGGCTTGCGTGGCCTCTGATGATGGGGTTCAAGAAAAAGGGTACAGTAACAGTTTTATTCTTCCTAAACCCGGTTGCCTTTATCGTCCCTCTTGACCTCTGAGTGACCTTTGACTCCAATGACTTGCCTTTCTTGGTTTCCTTGAAAATATTTCCTAATTCGTAAGATGGCCGTATGGTTTGCATTATCATAATCTTTTAATCACAGCACCCGATTTCAGCTTTACCTAATACCAGCCTATCACAGAATTGTGTCAAGGAAATAAGACTAATTTGCTGGGTTTCTGTTTCCCTCCATAAGGATATATGGAGCCTTTCAGCCTACACTGCACAGCCGTGATTGCTACAAATCATTGACTAGATTTCTATCGCTTAAAAAAATAATGACATAACTCAAATGTCAATGCAGAAGCCCCAAGAGCCGAGCAGGAAAAGGCAAATCCTTTCCTCTGATGTTCAGAAGCACCAAGGGCAGAGTGTGTGGCTGGCTGATTTATGGCGGTTGAGGCACATGGAGCCAGGATGTGTTCTGGACAGGCAAGTGTGTGGGGGCACTGAGACGACAATCTGGATTCAAGGCCAAAGCAGTAGTGGAGTGAACACGCAGAGCACAACCTCACGCCTACCAGCTCCCCTGGCCAGACCCAGGCTGCAACCTCTGTTGCGTGCCTGGTGGATGTGAACACAAACAGCTCTCCAGGAAATGTGTATCTGATGCAGCGTGTCAGGGGACCTGAGAGGCAACTTAGTGCAGTGCCGAGGCAGGCCAGGTGGCCTTGCATTTCATCACGCGTCTGCCCCTCACGAGGGGCATATTGCTTCTGGTGACCTTGGGCACAGTGCTTCATTGCTCGAAACCTCAGTTTCCTCCTCTGTAAAATGGGCATATTGATAGCACCTGCCTCATAAAATAATGTTTGAAAAGTGTTCAGTGCGGCCTGTCATGTATTATACACTCAATAAAAATTAAAAATCTCTAGTTTGAGCTCTGTGTCTACTTAGCTCTGATACTTTGTAATAGGCATCTGGTTTCATTGAGCATCAGGTTATTCATCTGTGAATCATGACTAAAAAATAATGGATTTGGAGAGTTGGGTTAGAATCTCCCAGTTTTTGTATGCTTTGTGATTTTGTGATAAGAAGTCTATCAGAAAGTCACAAAGGAAATGACTGACAGATTTAAAGACTATGACAGCACTGTTAATCAGTTGTACATCGAAACGAAATAAAAAGTTTAAAAAAAATAAAACAGTATTTCCTCACAGCATTCAACTGTCATAAATCCCCTCCCCCAAGGTTTTGACTCTTAATACTGGAGAGAAGTCACATAAATAAATATTGTGACAAAAAAGTAAATAAAATAGGTAACCAACAAGTTGCCAAAGGCTTTACTGACTACACCAAAGCCTTTGACTGTGTGGATCATAACAAACTGTGGAAAATTCTTAAAGAAATGGGAATACCAGACCACCTGACCTGCCTCTTGAGAAATCTGTATGCAGGTCAGGAAGCAACAGTTAGAAATGGACATGGAACAACAGACTGGTTCCAAATTGGGAAAGGAGTACGTCAAGGCTATATATTGTCACCCTGCTTATTTAACTTATATGCAGAGTACATCATGAGAAATGCTGAACTGGATGAAGCACAAGCTGGAATCAAGATTGCCGGGAGAAATATCAATAACCTCAGATATGCAGATGACACCACCCTTATGGCAGAAAGTGAAGAGGAACTCAAAAGCCTCTTGATGAAAGTGAAAGAGGAGAGTGAAAAGGTTGGCTTAAAGCTCAACATTCAGAAAGCTAAGATCATGGCATCTGGTCCCATCACTTCATGGGGAATAGATGGGGAAACAGTGGAAACAGTGACTTTATTTTTCTGGGCTCCAAAGTCACTGCAGAGGTTGACTTCACCCATGAAATTAAAAGACGCTTGCTCCTTGAAAGAAAAGCTATGACCAACCTAGACAGCATATTAAAAAGCAGAGACATTACTTTGCCAACAAAAGTCATCTTGTTAAAGCTATGATTTTTCCAGTAGTTAAGTATGGATGTGCGAGTTGGACTATAAAGAAAGCTGAATGCTGAAAAATTGATGCTTTTGAACTGTGGTGTTGGAGAAGACTCTTGAGAGTCCCTGGGACAGCAAGGAGGTCCAACCAGTCCATCTTAAAGGAAATCAGTCCTGAATATTCATTGAAGGACTGATGTTGAAGCTGAAACTCCAATACTTTGGCCACCTGATGTGAAGAACTGACTCATTGGAAAAGACCCTGATGCTGGGAAAGATTGAAGGCAGGAGGAGAAGGGGATGACAGAGCATGAGATGGTTAGGTGGCGTCACTGACTCGATGGACATGAGTTTGAGTAAGCTCCGGGAGTTGGTGATGGACCGGGAAGCCTGGTGTGCTTCAGTCCTTGGAGTCACAAAGAGTTGGACACGACTGAGCCACTGAACTGAACTAACAAGGATCTACTGTATCGCAGAAAAAAAAAAGAAAACTTATTTCCATAAAAGTTATAAGCAAAATTAAAAGACAAAAATCAAACTGAAAGAACTTGAGAAAATAAGTCAGTATCCTTAATATAGAAAGTGCTTCTTAAAACTCAACTGAAAACATTATGAGCTCAACAGAAAAACTGGCAAAATGCACAGAAAAGATAGTGCACGTGGATAATAAAAATGAAAATCTGTTCCAACTTTACTAATAATTGAAGGAAATACAGTCAAAATGACTTTTTTTTTCCTATTGTGACTAACACATTGACGCCTATCCTGTACAAGGAAAAGTCATTTACCCAAAAGTTCCCTCCTGGGAATGTGGACAGACCACCTTCCCGCAGGCTCTGCAGTTAGGTGTGGCCATATGACTATCGGAGTAGGTGAGTGGCAGTGACTTAAGTTACTCTGTGAAACTGTCAGCTCAGTCTCACATGCTGTCCCTTTCCCTTGTTTATTCACTGAATGGAAAGTGAAAAAAACAAAAACAGTGGAGGATTCTGAGGCACTAGACAATGGTGACGTCCTTAGGTGAAACGAGACTGCCTCCCTGGATGCCTGCATGCCTGTGTGGAGCGGAATGCCCCTGCCAACCCACATCGGATAATGAATTGAACAAAAACTTTTTGTGTGTTAAGCCTTTGAATCTCTGGGATGGCTTGTTGTAGCTACTTGCTTACCCTAACTAATCATGCATCAAATTGGAAACTATTATAATGCTAACATTATTGGCAGGTGTGTTGATTTCATCCATTTCAGTGGGATTTTAGGTGGACACACTCTTTTTTAAAACAATTCATATATAAGAAGGATTTTAAATAGTTATACCTTTTGGCTTAGTGATTCTGGTTTTAGGAATCTGCTATAAGGAACTAAGCAGAGAAACAGGTAAAGAATTTCCTATAAGAATATTTGTCACAGAGTCCAACAATAAAACAATTCCTTAGATATGTTATCTGGCTTCTGTGGGGTGAACTATTAAACAGTGATTAAAATATTTTAATATTCTATACTAAAATATAGAATATATACTTATATACGTTGTCTATATATTAGTTATTAATATATACTTATGCATAATCTTTGTATTACTTATTAATATTTACTTATGTATGTTATCTATATGTTCTAGTATAATCACTTAAATAGTTTTACATTTTATTTTTTACTTTAAATCATAAGCATTTTATTAGTAACATTCATATTTTAATCACTGTATAATAGTTAACCCCATAGAAACCAGATAACATATCTAAGAAATTCCTTTATTGTTGGAATCTGTGATGAATATTTTGTAGGAAATTCTTTACCCGTTTCTCTGCTTAGTTCCTTATAGTAGATTCCTAAAGCCAGAATCACTAAGCCAAAAGGTATAACTATTTAAGATCCTTCTTACTTATGGGTTGTTTTAAAAAACAGTGTATCCACCTTCCCTGGGGACACAGTAAAGAATCTGCCTGCAATACAGGACACCTGGATTCGATCCCTGGGTCAGAAAAATCCCCTGGAGAAGGGAATGGCTACCCACTCCAGTATTGTAGTTTGAAGAATTTCATGGATGGAGGAGCCTGACAGGCTACAGTCTATGGGGTCACAAAGAGTCGTACATGACTGAGTGACTAACACTTTCACTTCATATAAAATTATTAAGCATAGAAACAAACACCAGAAGGGAAAACACTGAAAACCTTGCGTGGTTAACCTGGATTGTGGGGTTGTGAGTAACTATCACTTTCCTCTTTATGTTCCCTGTCGTTTTCAATTTTTCTTCAATAAACACGTATAATTTTATAAAGATCTTTTTTCTAAGTGTTCCACACAGCCGTGAAGTCTCACCTAGACCCACCTGGTGGATAAAAATGACGCTTGTTGTCTGTGAGTTTGTTCTGTTAGTATTGGTACTCTTGGCACACCTGCCTTCCCTGATGTGTGTGTGTGTGTGTGTGTGTGTGCATACACAGATGTACATAGGTGATTGCCAGAGGGCCAAGGGCTGTTTGTAGATGTCAGGACCTGGACCTTATAGCAAAAGGAGAGAAGGTGGGCCAGAAGGGTAGCTCAGCCTGAGCCAGAGCTGCCCTTGGTCCCGGGGCCAGCTGCCTTCGATCAAAAGTGGCTGGAAAATATATTGATTTTTGCAGTGAGGCGGCTCATCATCTTGGAGAAGGCTTGGGTAGCACGTCAGAAAATCTGTGGTTCTTGTGCAGAGCCCAGGCTGTGGAAGTCTGACCTTGTTTCCTACGATGTCTACAACCCAGGCATTACAAATCATTCTTGGCAGAGGATGCTGGGGAGGGGTTGAGTCTGAGCAGGGAGGAAAAATGGAGTCTGTCTGTAGGTATCTTCGATTCCTAGGGAGGGTGGCCTGCATCCCTTCACAGTTCGCTGTGATGTGTGTCTGAGAGAGCAGAGAATGTCATTGATGGTATTAATTTCAGAAACAGTTATAGTTATTATAAAGCAGTAGAGTCTCTATTCAGACTGTAGGCTGGGCATCAGTACATTTGAAATGTATTACACTCATGCCTGAAGAGAAGGCCCTCCAAGTGAGATTGAATGTAAGTTCTTCCTGTCATCACAGAACACCTACTGTGCCCCGAAGTGCTGTTCTAGGAACCAAGAATATAAAAAATATTCCTTGAGAAAAGTCTTTACTCTTCTGTAGTGTCCTGTGACGGGGAGGAAAGGAACGCACCAATCATAATGGTACACTGTGACAATTGCTGGGTTGGAGTTCTGAATGTGAGACCTACACAGAAGTAGAGAAATTCAACCAGGTTTATAGAGTGCTGTAAATCAAATGGCTTAGTAAGTAATATTTGGACAAGAGAAAACACTCTTACTCCAAATACATTTCTCCCTTTTATCTGCAGTATCATGTCATCTGAAATTGAAAAAGCAACTCTGTACAGAAGCAGGAACAAATGGCTCATTTATTGAAAAGATCTTGCCTGCCTGATATTTCTACCCTAGACTGTTTTCCTGGGTTACCTGGGAAACATTTTTTAGGAGTGAAAACAAATATACACCACATTAATGTCAATGACCATGAAAATGATGTAGTTTGCCTTGAAATCCTTGACTAATCCATGCTGATTACCTAGTTTCTCCAGGGAAGAAAGGAGAACTAAGGTGATTTCTTTAATGAGTTAGCAAAACCTGCTGTAATGTGTTTGCTTAAAAGTATCCAGGGAGTTTTAAGATCTTCTCAACATTTTTTCTTAATTCCAATTCTCTGGGTTTTCAGGATGCTCTGGGCAAGCCAGCCGATTTGCAGAATGGAAGTTCAGTGGGAAGAAATGAGTTCTGTGGCTGAGTTTCAATATGATGTGGAAGAAGGATGGGCTTTGCAAGGGGTAGGAGAAAAGACCAAAGATAGAGAGCAGAGGGAATGTCAGGGGACCCATCTCTCTGGCTGGCCTCAGCCCAGTAGGGTGATACTGGAAATGTGACCAGGCCTGGGGCCCCAAGGTCTGTTTTCCTCAATATCCTGGGCTTCCGTGGTGGCTCAGACGGTAAAGAAACCACTTGCAATGTGGGAGACCTGGGTTTGATCCCTGGGTTGGGAAGATCCCCTGGAGGAGGGCATGGCAACCCCCTCCAGTATTCTTGCCTGGAGAATCCCCATGGATAGAGGGGCCTGGCGGGCTACAGTGCAGGGGGTCACAAAGAGTCAGACATGACTGAGAGACTAAGCACAGCAGAGCACAGCACTGCTGCCTGGGGCAGGATTTCCTGAAAGGGCTGTGGTGAATGAGGATGGCCAGCAGAGGGCTTGGGAGGGTCGGACCCACTGTGGAGGCAGCATGCATCTGCAGTGGCCTGGTGCCTTCATTCTATCTCAAGGGCAGTCTGCAATAATTCACTGAGCAACTAGCATTTCAGTAAAAGTCTGCTGGAGACACACACCATTCATCAAGCTTTTATTGCATAGCCACTGTGTACCAGGCAATGATGAGCAAAGATGTAAAGATGAATAAACTTGTCCCTGGCCTTGAGAAGCTCCCCGGCCAGTGAGGGAGGAGCGGAAACAGAGCATAGAGCAAGCATGCCTAACATCTCTGTTAAAAGAGATGATAATCCATTCTCCTGTAAGCTTCTAGCTTACAAGCTTCTAGCTTCTGTCCCGTACCTCCCATTGTTGGCTGGCAAATTTGCCCACCTTGTTGTTAATGGTGGCTCGTCAAAGGATATTCCTCTCTCAAAACAATAATGTAAGTGCTAACAATAGAAGGCCACTGTGATATTTACTTTTTTGGACTCTTGGCATTCCTTTTGCCTGTACCAGCCATTGGTCACTTAGTCTCGGGTAATGTGTCATTGTGAAAGAAGTATTTATTTATGTATTTGTGTATTGGGGGTTTCCCTTGTGGCTCAGCTGGTAAAGAATCTGCCTGCAATGGAGGAGACTTGGGTTCGATCCCTGGGTTGGGAAGATCCCTGGAGAAGGGAAAGGCTGCCCACTCCAGTCCATGGGGTTTCAGAGAGTCCGATACAACTGAGCGACTTTCACTTTCACTTTTGTGTGTTTATTTGGCTGCCTCGATAAAAGTTTAAGCTCCTCAAGGGCAGGGATCTCCCCACCCCTTGTCATATGTACTATCTCGCGTGAAGCTTCCTAACCCAAGAGGTATTGAAAGCTCATTAGCTGGTAACCTATATGCCCCCATACAAATACTCAAGGATGATCTCAGGATGACTGGTCCCAGCCCTACAGAAGACATGGGGCCACTCTGCTGTGTTGCAACTTAAGGAATCCACTGTATCCATTGAGACTTAGAATGTTCCTTTAACTCTGGACGATACCAGGGAAAAGACAGCAGCAGATGCAACCTCTGTTTTGCTCTGTTGGTGTGTGGATAGCAAGCAGCATCAAATGATGGTTAAGTGTATAAACTCTAGGCTCAGGCTGCTTGGGTTGTATTGTGACTTTACCAACTGCTAGCTGGGTGACTTTGGGAGAGTTCTTTGACTTCTTGGTACTTCCATTTCTCAATGATACGTCTTTCATGGGGTTGTTGTAAGGATAAAATGAGTGAATATAAAATGCTCAGAATACCATCTGACACACGGCACCCACTCAGTAGGTGTTTGTTAGAGTTCCCAGCTACTTTATTATTATCTGAAATAATAGGTTATTACATTGCTCATCTTGGCTCAGTTTGCTCTAAGTGATGTTCATGGCACAGTCAAGTCATGTCTTGAAATATTTCATCTCCTAGCAAAATAGGTGAGATACACCCAGTCCCCTTGGGGAAGCATCTGTCCCTCCATTCATTCACTTATTGAGTGTCCAGCTATGATTCTCAGCTAGGTGGGAGGCAGTGAGTCTCATAAAGGGAAAAGAGGAGAGGCCCTGTGGTTGGTGGTCTGTCTTCAAGTCCAAGCCCTACCCTCCACCCATCACATGTTCTCAGTTTTGCCAGGAGAATTAAATCACATGCTTATGTCGTGTATCTGATGCGTAGTAAAAGTTGATTCCTGACATTGAGTTTTCTTCCACTTTTCTGATCATTTAAGGCAGAGGTGGTTGGATGCCTTGATGTTGGGAGTTGACACCTGGTACTGTGGTCCACAAACCAGGTAGTGAATATAAAATGCTCAGAATACCATGTGACACATGTCATATGTGGGCCTCAGGTAGGAGCGCTGTACACAGCGGGCCGGAGGTCCAAGACAGGACAGTTCTGGGAGAAAATATGGGCGGCGCAGGAGAGGGTGATGCTGGCGTTATAGGCGAAGACACGACAGGGCAGGATGGAGGCTCCGGCGTATCAGGACCCTTGGGTGGCAGCTTTCACAGAGGAATAGGCAGGTCCTAAGACTTGTCCTCACTCCATGATTCTCCTGGGTGCTGACTTGGGGTCTAAATGGCCCCTCCCTCTGAAACCTATGGTTCTCATTCTTGCACTGGTGAGTTACTTCCTCTCCCCAGGGACTAGGGCCTTTGTTTTTCTGGGTGATGGCTTTTCCTTGCGGGAGGACGGGAGGGGGACTGGCCTGTCTGTGGTTGGGATGTGGCCACAAAGTGGTCTCACTGAACCCAAACCTGAGAGGCTGAGCAGACGCTTCTTTCTGGGGTATGCTGAAATCAGAGAGGGGGATCTTCCAGGAGTTCTGCAGGCCAGGAGGAGAAGGGGCAGGAAGGATGCTCTGAGGTGGACTGTAGGAAAGGGTAGCACAGCTGTGCCAGTGCCTAGGGCACGGTGACCCCTTCTGGGGTTAGGGAGCCATCCCCTGTCCTGAGTCACATCTCTCCTGGCCTCTCTTTCCATCCTCTCAACCCCAGCCTTCACACGTCCTGCCACATCCTCCCCACCCTCGAGGTGTTGGGGCCTGTGACTTTGGCCTGAGCCATGTCAGGTGCCTGGTCCAGCCTTCCTGCAAGCTTTCTGTGGAAAGGAGAGCCAGCGGGGCTTCCAGCCACCGGGGAGCATATGTTCCAACAGAAACTAGATTGATTATTTTTTGTTCACTGTCAAGAAAGGTTATAAATCAACAGGAGCAAACCCCCGAAGGCGACTCGCTCCACAGATAGTGTGTTTACTCAGTCCTAGAGCTGTGGCCAAATGGGTTTTCAGGAAACTTCACTTTCATCAGGTCCCTCCCTGCTCCAGAACCTACAGGGGCTCTTTCTCATCCATCTCATCAGAGTTCTCCTGGCATTTCCCAGGGCTTGGGTAATATGTCTTGGCTCCATCTTCACGATTTTATTCCCCCCATCACAGCAAGAATCCTGCAGTGCCTTCTGATCCACCAGAGCCAGGGCTTCTAAACTTTTCTGACCAGGAGCCTCAGTGAGACATGCTCACTTAGCCTCACTATGTGTGATAAACACTGCTATTTTCTCTTTCATTCCTTTCTATTTCATTTATAAAGGTGCAGGTCATGACTCATGCAATTGATTTCATGACAGACTAATGGGTCATGACCCACAGTTTGAAAAGCAGAACTGATTTCACACATACTAATCATGGTAGCATGTCCAAGCTTGTACTGTTCACTGCAGGACAGGCCACAGGCCAGTCAATGCAGAGACAAGTTTTGGAGGCAAGGAATAGTGACTTTATTTGGAAAGCCGCGAGGATGGAGGACTAATATCCCAAAGAACCATCTTGCCCAGGTTTAGATGCTAGTTTCTTTTAGAGAACAAAGAAGGGGAGGTGAAGAGGTAAAGCAAAAAGGGTTGTCGCTGTTGTTTATCACTGAGTTGTGTCTTTTGTGACCCTACAGACAATAACCTGCCAGGCTTCTCTGTCCATGGGATTTCTCAAGCAAGGATATTGGAGTGGGTTGCCATTTCCTTCTTCAGGGGATCTTCCTGACACAGGGATCAAACCCGCATAACCTGCATTGCAGGCGGATTCTTTACCACCAACCCACTAGGGAAGCCCTCCAAAAGGGTGATAAGTTGTTGGAGTGATTTCCTGGTTCCAGCCAGACTCCAGAGGGCATGTGTTAGTTTCTTCCTTCCTGCAGCTATTCACAGGTGGGCCTGCTAAGGAGGTTTCCTGTGAGCTAAACAAAGATATTTTAGCTTAATGCTCAGGTGTGGGAGGCAGGGTTCCCCGAGATGGACCATTATGTACACTTTAAACTGTAGGCAACATCCCTTGAGTGATTAATTTGTAGCAAAAGCAATACAGTGCAAAAGTTAAGAGAGAAAGATCCAATATGGAGTCAAATTTGTTATTCCCTATTATAGTCATGGAAACCCAAGTGGACACCAGGACAGGCTCACCTACCATCTCAGGAGATAAAAGTAATCAGTCACATCTGACAAAATATTGGTCAAAAAACATTCAAGAGTAGTGGCCTCCACAAATTTTTTTGATTGCACTCCATCAGTAAAAAATGTTTCAGCATATAGCCCTGATCTATGTTTGGTTGTTTTTTTAACCTACCAGTGTATGATGTGACCACATAAAACATACACTCAAAATGGAAATTTTAAAAGGGTGGCATAAAGATGAAAGGAACTGTATTTTAAAATGGCATGCTAATCGTGTTGGCTTCATTCTGTTATCAGCAAATATCCAAAGGCAAAATACATAGAAAGAACGAGGTTCATGGTTATCAGCAGCAGTTGTAAATCTATTTTCAAACTGTTTTGATGATTTAAGGTGTTTTTCTGGTTGATTTCTTGTCAGATTTGGAAACCACGGCTTTGTATCACACCCTCTTTCCTCAATGCTGCCCTTCCTTTCCTGACAAAACCGAAAAAGCTCCATTAGCAACCTCCTTTTGCTACTTGCGTCCACTAGAAATCTGGAGGGAGTCACTTTTGACACCTTTCCCTTGCCCACCTCAGCCAGCCATTTACCACTCTTGCCCGGAAAGTCCCATGGATGGAGGAGCATGGTGGGCTACAGTCCATGGGGTCGCAAAGAGTCGGACACGACTGAGCCATTTCACTTGGCCACAACTTCACTTGGGGATTTTATTACTCAGTAGAGGATCAGCCCTTCCCATGATCTCCTTCAGTTGCTGCATTCCTGCCACGCTGCCTCCTCCTTCCTCCCAGTTCTTCACACACCTTTCATGTGTGATTTCCCTCTCCCTGGAGTGCCCCCGCCCTTTTCACCTGACTGGCTCCTACTCACCCCTCAAAACCCAGCATAAAGGTCTTCTTCAGAGGGACCGTCTCTGGCCACTGTGCAGTATACTTTCTGAGGCACCTTGCACTTTCTTCCATGGCTCGTATAGCAGTTTTATTTTTATACTTATTTATGCTTCACTTTCTTTCAGGAGTGCAGCCCTCTAGCATCTAGATTGTATTGAGTTGGCCAAAAAGTTCATTCAGGTTTTTTTCTGTTACCTCTTATGGAAGAACTCGAATAAAATTTTTGGCCAACCCAGTAATTTCCTTCAGGGCAGGGACCATGCCTGATGTGTGTGTGTGTGTGAGAGAGAGTGGGTGTTTAGCATCCACATCATGGACATATTATTTAATACAACAAATGTATTACAGACAGTACCCCCATTTTACAGATGAGGAAGTTGAAAGTCTGAAAGGTTATGAGGTCACCTGGTTAGTACGTGGGAAACTGGCCTTTGATTTAGGTCTTTCAGATTGTAGTGTACACTCTTGCTGACCCCTCTGGATTAAGGACTGGTTTTCAGTCCTTCCTTCCTTGTTGATACCAGCTCCCTAGTGATTCTCCTCCTGAACTAGCTCCATTTATGCTCAGGGTATCTGCATCACACTCTTCACCCTAAGTTATTCTGGATGACTCTGACCTTCTCCCACACAATTTCACGTCCCTAAAACTTATCCATGTTTTAAGTTGGAAAGTAAGACTGCATTGCTTCATCTTCTCTTGAATTTCATAGCACCTTGGAAAGAACCTGAGCGCCCCAAATACTAAGTAAATAATTACTGATTAGTTGATCATTATCAAGAGCTTGGCAGAGATTTCATCTGCCTCCCAAGTTAAATCCCGTCTTTGTGCATATCCGCTTCCCAGCCAAGAGTAAGAAGACCGTGCCTCAGATTCAGAGGGGTTTTAACTGTTCCAATTTGCACTTGTTGGCCTTCTTCCTGGTGGATCTCAGTGTAACTTTTGGCTGAGACCCAGGAATTTAAGGGTCTTCAATACCATGAGTAATTTCATGAGTTGCTGATGGCTAATTAGGGGTGATTACAGTCAAGAGATTTGACTGTCTTAATAACCCCCAGAAATGGCTGGTGGTGACTTTAAACATCTTGATTATTTTCCCCTGCAAATGGAATTTTCTGATTCTTCTGAGTGTCTTTTCATAAGTCCTTGTAATTTATCCTCCACCTCGCCTTTCTAGTGAAAAGGAAATGTGAAGTCCTGAGGAGAATTTGGAAACCAATGATTTTGGAAAACTCTACCTTTATTAGTGAGGACTCCTGGGCACACCTTGAAACCCTGCTTCATTTCTTTGTCTTTCCCTGGGAGGAGGTGTGTGAGGAAAGGAGTCTGGACCACAATTTTTCTCCCCAAGATCCAGTACATTCCAACCCAGCCTCCCATCCCGGGCTGTCTGATGCTATTTATAATTTACCTTTGAAACCATTGCCTCATTTGACAATAGTAAGAAATTGTGTTTAGTGCGGTTTTCTGAATGGAGTAGTGTTTGTAGGCGAGGGGTTTTACCTTCCTGTTGTTACTGTGACAACAGACCTTATGTTACTTGGCCTCTTCCTGCATCGGTGTCTTCAGAGCTACTTTCATTTTTTTCAGTTTTTTTGGGTTTTTTTGCTATGCAGGATCTGAGTCCCTCACCAGAGATTGAAAACAGGCCCAGTGCAATGCGCTGAGTTCTAACCACTGGACTGCCGGGGAATTCCCCAGAGCTACTTTTAATTGAGTGTCCCCTGTTCTAGGCACTGGGCTAAGCATATGACATGTGTCCACTCGTTTAATATTCACAACCTGCCTCAGTTCTTTAGGACATATTTTTTGAACAGGTTTTATTTTATTTTTTTCTGTTTTGTTGATTGGCGTGTAGGATCCTAGTTCCTCTACCAGAGATTGAACCCATTCCCTCTCTGTGTGGAAGCATGGAGTCCTAACCACTGGACTGCCAGGGAAGTCCTGAACAGTTTTATTGAGATGTAATTCACATGCCATATACTTTGCCGATTTAACATGTAGAATTAAACCTTTTTTTTTTAGTGTACTCACAAGATTATACAGCCATCATCACAATCTAATTTTAGAACATTTTTGTCACCTCAGGTGGAATCCTCACACCCTCTCCACCCTCCAGACCTTGGTAATCACAAATGTATTTTTTTTGTCTCTATAGATTCTGAACACTTCCTATAAATGGAATCATACAATATGTAGCCTTTTGTATTTCACTTGTGTGATGTTGTCAAGGTTTGTCAGTATCCAGATGTCATTTCTCTTTCGGTTCAGTTCAGTTCAGTTCAGTCACTCAGTCGTGTCTGACTCTTTGCGACCCCATGAATCACAGCATGCCAGGCCTCCCTGTCCATCACCAACTGCCGGAGTTCACTCACACTCATGTCCACAGAGTCAGTGGTGCCATCCAGCCATCTCATTCTCTGTCATCCCCTTCTCCTCCCGCCCCCAACCTTTCCCAGCATCAGAGTCTTTGCCAGTGAGTCAACTCGTCGCATGAGGTGGCCAAAGTATTGGAGTTTCAGCTTCAGCATCAGTCCTTCCAATGAACACCCAGGATTGATCTCCTTTAGAATGGACTGGTTGGATCTCCTTGCAGTCCAAGGGACTCTCAAGAGTCTTCTCCAGCACCACAGTTCAAAAGCATGTTTGTGTTTAGGCAGTATTTTTACCCCTACTGTACAGTTGGAGTAACCAGGACACAGGGGTGAAAGGACTTTCTAATGATCTGCTGCCGCTGCTGCTAAGTCGCTTCAGTTGTGTCCGACTCCGTGCGACCCCATAGACGGCAGCCCACCAGGCTCCCCCGTCCCTGGGATTCTCCAGGCAAGAACGCTGGAGTGGGTTGCCATTTCCTTCTCCAGTGCATGAAAGTGAAAAGTGAAAGTGAAGTTGCTCAGTCATGTCTGACTCTTAGTGACCCCATGGACTGCAGTCTAGTAGCCTTTAATGGATGGAGCAAGATTTCCAATGTGAAAAAAAAAAAGAGATTTCCAATGCGAATTTTCCTAATGACAACTCTGCTGTTAGCTTAGACTCTGAAGTAGTCATACGGATGGTAGCTTATTAAACATTTTCTGTGGGTCACTCTGCTGAGTGTCCAGTAAATTTGTTACCTCACGTTCATACATAATGAACTTTCATTTTGGAGAAGGCAATGGCAACCCACTCCAGTACTCTTGCCTGGAAAATCCCATGGAGGGAGGAGCCTGGTAGGCTGCAGTCCATGGGGTCGCAGAGTCAGACACGACTGAAGCGACTTAGCAGCAGCAGCAGCAGCTTTCATTTGGGCAATCTGGTGACCATAACTGGGATTAAATGGGCAATGGTATTTTTGTCCTAATGTCTTCCATTTGCTCACTTCTTGTTGAACGGGCTGGCCTAAGCTGCAGAATCTTAGATTCTAGACTCTTTGTAAGCTGATGATACTAAAAATAGCATTGTTATTCTTCTGTAGGAGTTGAACATCACCCCCATCTGCAGAAAATTGGCAACATCTCTGAGGAGTCCTTGCTTTTTCCTGGGACACCCAGGATCATGGTTTCCTGTTTCATGGAGTCTCTCAGGTGAGTAGAAAATCTTTTGAAAAGGAAATAGGAAAATAAGAAATTCAATATTTGAATTTTACTGTATATCTCTTCTAGTAATGAGCCTTGAGGGCCTGCATTTCACAGATACCTTTGATGTGTGATGCACATATGTGTAGTAAGCTTGATACTCACAAAGGTTGCTGAGGCCTGGACAGCTGAGTGCTGTGGTGAGAAGTGCTTCAGTTCAGTTCAGTTAAGTTGTTCAGTCGTGTCCGACTCTTTGCGACCCCGTGAATCACAGCACGCCAGGCCTCCCTGTCCATCACCAACTCCTGGAGTTCACTCAAACTCATGTCCATCGAGTCAGTGATGCCATCCAGCCATCTCATTCTCTGTCGTCCCCTTCTCCTCCTGCCCCCAATCCTTCTCAGCATCAGAGTCTTTTCCAGTGAGTCAGCTCTTCGCATGACATGGCCAATGTATTGGAGTTTCAGTTTTAGCATCAGTCCTTCCAATGAACACCCAGGATTGATCTCCTTTAGAATGGACTGGTTGGATCTCCTTGCAGTCCAAGGGACTCTCAAGAGTCTTCTCCAGCACCACAGTTCAAAAGCATCAATTCTTCAGCAATCAGCCTTCTTCACAGTCCAACTCTCACATCCATACATGACCATGGGAAAAACCATAGCCTTGACTAGACGGACCTTTGTTGGCAAAGTAATGTCTCTGCTTTTTAATATGCTATCTAGGTTGGTCATAACTTTCCTTCCAAGGAGTAAGCGTCTTTTAATTTCATGGCTGCAATCAGCATCTGCAGTGATTTTGGAGCCCCAAAAAATAAAGTCTGACACTGCTTCCACTGTTTCCCCATCTATTTCCCATGAAGTGATGGGACCAGATGCCATGATCTTTGTTTTCTGAATGTTGAGCTTCAAGCCAACCTTTTCACTCTCCGCTTTTACTTTCATCAAGAGGCTTTTTAGTTCCTCTTCACTTTCTGCCATAAGGGTGGTGTCAGACTTAGACTAAGTGGCTTGGGCTCTATGCTGTGCTCCGCTATTCGCTGAGAGATATCTAGGACTCAGAGTTTTCATTTATTCTTTATTCATTTGATGCTCTGCTTGGAATATGGGATCCTAGTTCCCCAACCAGGGATTGAACCCGTGTTCCCTGCATTGGAAGCACAAAGTCTTAACCACTGGAGAGCCAGGAAAGTCCCCTCAGATTTTTCTTAAAATAAAAATGTTAATAGACTTGTGGGTATTTACCATGGCTGCATAATAAAATTACCTGAAGAACTTTAGAAAATATTGTCCTTGGGCTGCATCCCTACAGATTGTGATATAACTGATCTGGTATATTTAAAAGGTGGCCTCTCTGGTCCTGTTTGTTCAAAGCATCTGTGACTTGCCCCTGCATTTTAATTTGATACTGATATCAACCATGCAAAGTAAGTGGAACAAGTAGTATGGTCTCTGTATGCAGATCAGAAAATCAGTGTTTATCTGCCCATTCCTTCAGTGCAGACTCAGGGAAAAGACTCGGTGCTCTGGAATTTAGTCTGTATATTGAGACTTTTTTCAAGCTTTCTAAAGATGATAGACCCCTTTAAAAATTCTTCAATCAAAATCCTAGGTAAAAAAAATAACAAAAAACCCCTCATCATTATAAAATAGCCACTGGCAGTATTTTATTAAGGGAAATTTATTTTACAAGTTCAAATTTGTAATGTTTGCACATTATGAGATTCATGAGTCTATCTGCATAAACATCAGAATTTGGAATCAGAATTTACAGATGATAGCTTATATGTTAGCCTCTGCATTGAGTTTATTTTGTGACTGGTTTCAGCTGCATAGTAATCAGAAAATCTTGGTTCATCTAGGTAAGTAATTACAATTGGTAACAGTTCTTTAGTGAAGCTCCTTTTACAATCTCAGGATACTCTAAAGAAATTGACTCAGAATCTAGAAAGGGAAAAGAACTTTTTGTTTCAAAGTTGAATTACTAAGTTTATCTTTTAGGTTTTTTTTCTCCCTCCATAACTATGATAGTCCCAAATGCCCAGAATTCACACTGAAAAGTGAAAACGGTCTATAACATATTATTATGATGGTGCCACATGTAATGTCTCAACCAGGGCTAGAGCATTTGTCAGGCAGATGCTCTTAGCCCATGGCTGGCATTTCACTGAGTATAGTACGTGTGTGTACTCTTAGTCTGTAATTGCTTGTATAATTTTACATGAACTGACATGTGCAGGCCTGCAGTCCAAAGACCCATGCAGAGCTATAAGCTTCTTCATCAATGACATAAACCAGTGTGTCAGAAAGAGTCAGAGAAGGCAGGAAGTGCTCCATTCTGAGGCCTCTACAAAATTCAGCCATGAACAGAGCAGCCTGAGTCTCTTCAGTGTTCATTTTTGGTAGCTAATCTAAATTAGCATGTGGACAGTTTTTAGCCATAGTTTAAAACACAGTTTAAAAGCTGTTTCAGGACATAAAATGTGTATCCAGTTTGTGTGAGCTCGCATGTCCTGCTGTAAAACCACAGGGGAGTGGAGACATGCAGTTGGACCCCACAGTCATGTTAGGACCACAGCCTATTTGAGCACAGGCCCCAATGGGAGACACAGAAGTGGAAGTCACAGTCATATATTTAATTGAATTAAAAAGAGCAGCAGATAAAACGTTGTTTCCCCATATAGTAAGCAAGTGGTAAGCAAGTGTAAGTCTGGCTGTATCAGAAAGGCCCCCTTGAGTACTGAAGACCCTCAAAAATGTGGGGCCACCAAGGCTGTACAGGAAGGGGTTCATTTGAGAGAAGTCCCTTTTGCAAAATTTTTTTTTCTTAATGTTTGGAATTTTAATTGATGCCCCTGCAATTAACCTCTGTAATGATCTGTGATATGGAGGCCATCTCCCAGGGAGGCCTGGTGGGCTCACCTCCAAGCTGTGCATTATTTCAGAGAAATTGCCAACAGAGTAGAAGTTAGCAGGGTAGGAGCTGTTGAAAGCTAGATGTGGCCTTGCTACCCTCCAGGCAGAACTCTGGGAGTCTTGACAGGCCTCCAGGATTAGGGTCCTGCTGAAGGGATTGTTTGAAAAGAGCTGCTCAGTCAGACGATGCTTCCTAGCTGGCTCAGAGGTTAGCAGGAGATGTGGGTTCAATCCCTGGGTCGGGAAGATCCCCTGGAGGAGGAAATGGCAACCCACTCCAGTATTCTTGCCTGGGAAATCTCATAGACAGAGAAGCCTGGTAGGCTGTAGTCGGTGGGGTTGCAAAGAGTCGGACATGACTTAGTGACTAAACAACAACAACTCAGCAGGATGTTTCTCCAACAGTCCTGCTCTAAGGAAAGAATATATGACTTATGAGTCCAGGCAAGTCTTCAGGAGAGCTCAGCTGAAGATTTCCACCAAGTCTCCTTCTTTGTAAGCCAGGTGCTCATAAACCATTTGCATTCTGTTTCGAGGCCCACATAAATATATTTTAACCTGAGGGGGAGGGAAAAAGAAAGCAAGAATGTCTTTTGTTTAAATACTTTTCAAAATGTTCTGGGGGAAAGGGCCATGGTTACTTTAAGAGTAAAAGTCTGATAAAACTGGTAGATGAGAAATACACAGAGACACACAAATACTCAGGGTTTAAAAAAAGAATATTGATCAAGGCAGCCAAATACATAAACAGTAATAGGAAAAGCTGGAGGATATCTCTACCTATAGAGAAAACAGGTCAAAATTAGGAGTTAGTCACCAAGAAAACCCCTGAGAGGAAAAAAAAAACATTTAAGGGGATTCACAATTCTTATATGCAGAGATTTTGTTTAAAAATCCCTCCCCAGCTCTTGCCAAGCCACAGGGAAACAGAAAGCCAGCTTCTCCCTCATTGAAAGAGACGGAGAAGCCCTGAGTGTTAATATAGCAAGAGTGCCTCTGCCATGCTCAGAGTCTGTAGTAATAAAAAGAGCCATAGTTAAATCCAGGAGCAGAAGAAACACTAAGACTAAGTCTGCCTGGAACTGGTTATTGAGTTGCCTTTGGACCTTGGATGAGTCTTGGATGCTGTGCAAAATTCAGGACAGGTGATATCCATTTGGAGCAGAGTTGGTCAAGGCTAGATTAAGATTTGTCACCTATTACAAGTTAGAGAGGAAAAGGCACTAAGTAATACAGGAGTGTATTTATCTCTTAAAGACTTGCTCCAAATTGTGCACTGTTTTTTTTTTTTTTCTTGTATGTACAATTACATCTTTGTTTGTTTGTTCAGTGATCGAGAGAAATGAAACTCAGTTTTCTCTCTAGAAGCAGCATAACAGTTGAAGATGACCAGCCAACCAAGTTTCTTTAGAGCCAATCACCCTGGTCAAGGGCTCTTTCTTTACCTCGTAGAGTGCTTTTGTGCAGTTGACATAATATACCTTTGAAATGAAAACACAGAGGAAAACAAAACCCTTGAAAATGCCAAACAAATGGTTAAAGCTGATTCGGGGATTCTTATTTGGAATAGTAGTTTTTTAAGAAATACAGATGTAATTAGAGGGATTACAGGGTTAGATGGTGATTTTTATAGCTCTTATGAAGGAGAGTTCTGGATCATTTTAAGGGTTTTACAGATTGATGGCCCTAGGTCAAGTGTCTGGTTTTAGTCTTCTGAAACGTGAGGCTTTTCTTTTCCTTGATACACAGTTCAGTACAGGAATATTACAGTAATGCCTGTCAGCTACTTCACTGAGAAATACAACCACAAGGGGTTGAGGAAGTGAGAAAGAGAAAGGTTCCAGTTCGTTCCAGCTCTTAGAGAACTGGAACAAGATCCTGAAGACAAAAAGCAAGAAAGAAGGAGGCTGAAAAAGTCTAAGTGCAAGAAAGAGGATGCCCTAAGTAGTGATAGCTGAGGTGTGAAAACTGAGACTCCCTTTGGAGTAGGGAAATCTGTGATAATTGGGAAGGGTCATGGGATCAGTTAGTGTTCCTGTGCCAGGGACCAAGAAGTGGGGTGCAGGAGGAGGGGAAATAAGAGAAGGAAGAATACAGGGAAGAGACGGAGCAGGGGGGGACAGAAGGAGGATGGAGAGAGGCCGGAGGAAGGAAGGGGCAGGAGGGAGAGGGAAAGGAGCAGGAGAGAGGGGAGTGGTGGGAGGGGGGCAGGAGGAAGGGGGAGGGGCAGGAGAAGGAGGGGGAGGGGCGTCAGGAAAGGGGAGGGGCAAGAAAAGGAGAGAGGCATAAGGGAAGGGGGGGCATAGGGAGGGGAGGGGCATACGGAAAGGACAGGGGCACAAGGGAAGGGGAGGGGCATAGGGAGGGGGAGGGGCGTAAGGGAAGGGGAGGGGTGTAAAGAAAGGGGAGGGGCATAAGGGAAGGGGAGGGGCAGGGACGGAAAGCGGAAGAGGCCAGGCTGGGATCCTAAGTATTAAACTTCAGGGTGTCACTAAGGCAGGACTGAATTGCTGTGGCCCACAAGGAAACCACTACCCAGTTAATGCCTAATAAATATTGGGTTGGCCAAAAAATTCATTCGAGTTTTTCCGTAAGATGTTACGGAAAAACCCAAACGAACTTCTTGGCCAACCCTTTATTTGTTGAACATTGAATGAATAAATTAATAATTCTCTTTAATGTGAGAGAAATAAAGTAGATTTTTCTTTCCTAATCAGGATTTTTACTTGATTATAAAAGTAGGTTAAAGCAGAAAATCGAACAAGTGATACAGACACACACCTTTAACAGTTTATTTTTAACATAAACCACATGTACACTCACCAAGTGTTTGATGTGGGGGCCAAGGACTTTTCCTTGAGAGTGAACCCCTGATTGTCTTTCTTTCATAAACCACACCCATAGCATTATCAAAGGTTTCCACTTGGGATTCTTTCAAGTGGAATGAGAATCTAAGACATTTGCGAAGCAATCTGAGTATAGAATGCTGCTGAATTTTTATTATTTTTGTTTCTAATCATTTACAGTTGTCCAATCCACACCAAATTTGCCAGTGTATTTTTTTTCCCTTGGCAACTTGCCTTTATCAAGTCTTTTCCAAAGCATTCAGCTTAATTTATGTAGAAACAACTACCAACTACTCTTTCTTTTCGCGTTTTGTTTCATGGGCTTGTGTAATGTTTGAATATTATATGTAATTACAAAGCCCTGGCATCATCAATTTGGGGACCATGGTTAAATTCCATAGGAACGCAACTCATCTGGTGAATGCAGAAGAGTACCAGGGAAGAACCTGCTGGAATCTTTTGTGGGACGCCCAGTAGGAGCCATCTGAATGGTAGGCATAGACGCTAGGAGGAAATAAAACAGTTTCTTGGAGGACTGTATTGGCAAACCCCTCCCTATAAAACAATGGCAGGTGTTCAGACAGTATTGATTTTTCTTTATGCCTGGCACAGTCCTGCACCTGGCATATATCCTCATCCCTCAGAACTTAACAGTGGGGTTTTCTAGAACCTCCTGTACCTAAAAGGGTCGATGCAGTCAAGGTGTGTCACTGAGCTGCCAACTGCCTGTTCCTTATGTACCGAAATAAATTTGTATGGCTCAGGTTAGCATCACACCCCACCCGCTTCCCCGGGGTCAGAATCAATATCTTCAACTTGTAGAAATCTACCCTTTGCGCTTGTCCCCATCCCACCCCCCACCCCCCGCCCTGCTCCTCACCAGTTTCTGTTTTTCCAACAGAGAATTCTAGGGATGTACTTAGAAAACACTTTACTGATGAAAGTGTCGCTCACAGCAGCACTTTGTGTCTCTTGGTGACTGGCATTTCCTCTCTCTCTGTCGTTTTCCTTTTCCCCCTCACTGCATTCTCTTTCCTTTCTTTTATTCACTTGCTATTTATTGGCCCTGCGTTTGGACTAAGACTGTGCTGGTTGTTCTGTTTGCTGCAAAGGTGTATCAGAAACAGTTTCCTCAAGAAACCTACCACTGAGCTGAGGAATTTACTGAAGGGTTTTGTGTCTTAAGAACCTGTGCTGAGGGACTTCCCTGGTGGTCCAGTGGCTAACATTCCACACTCCCAGTGCAGGAGGCCTGGGTTCAATCCCTGGTCAGGGATCCCACGTGCTACAGCTAAGAGTCCGCAGGTTGCAACTGAAGGTCCTACATGCTGCAACGAAGATCAGAGATCCCACGTGCTGCAGCCAAATAAATTAATTAAAAAAGAAAGCTGTGCTGTGACAGGACACCTCACTTTTCCAGAGACCCCAGTCCAGAAAACACAAATGGCTGTGAGAGTTGAGAACCTGGAAATAAGCAATAGAAACAAATATGCAGTTAGAAGAGGTGTCCTTAAGTCCATGCTCTAAAATGGAAACATTTACTCCATAACAGCCAGCCAGGCCTTTTACTTGAACCTGTTTGGTCTTGGTTTGGCTGCAGCTTGGTTGTCTAAAGGTTTTCGCAGCCAAGGCTGACCCGAAGGAAGCGGAGCTAAGAGGCACAGGCTCATCCACAGTAAGGTAAGCAGTACCTGACAGCAGGAAGGAACCGGCAGAGGGCCAGCTGGATTCAGAAAGCCCCAGGCTTCTCCGGTGCTCTCAGGCTGCTCTGCTCCATGGCTGCCACCTTCTGCTGCCCAGATTGTTTGATACTCACTCTGGTGACTCTGAGGCATCTAAACAAGGTTACTACAGCTCAGCATACTCTGTATGAGAAAGCAGGGCAAAAGAAATAGAATGCATTTTTTAAAAAGTTTGGAATTTCAATGGTTAGTTTCAATTATTTTAGAATATTCTCTAGTGAGATTGGTACATATTTTCCTGTATCTACTTTTTCTCTGATTATTTTTTTCAAGAAATGACAGAAAGTAAAACAAATGTGGGAAGCCACCACCTTATACAGACTGGGGAAGAAAATTGGTGTAATAAAATGACAAATGCTTGGTTTCACAGTGTGTTGGGTGTGGAGGCCCAGACCATAGTGGTTAAGGGTCCAGGCCGAGACACTGACCGTTGGCATTGGAATCAGGCTTTGCCACTCAGTAACTGGGTGTACCTTTCACTAACTGACTTGGCCTCTCTGTGCCTCAGTTTCCTCACCTGCAGAATGGGTATAATCAAAGTGTCTGACAGCATGGTTGTGGCAATTAGATGAAATAATACTTGTAAGCATTGAGGTCAGTGGTAACTGTGTAGTCTTCTGGCTAATGTCATTTGTAACTCATCTCCTTCTCTTCTTGCCTTTACTGTTTAACTGCTGTGAGAGGAAGTTAGAGGGTTGGATTGAGTACAGTAAAATGAATGCTTAGCAATCATTTTTGATCTCCAGAGTGCAGTAGGTAGAGATTTCACTCCAGTGCTAAGATTTTGGCTCTCTTTTCAAAGGTTGATATAATTTTATTCCTGATCAGGTTGCTCCCAAAATATCTCTTGGGTTGTATTAACTGAAGAGGAAAAGAAGTCAAGTTTTAGTTTTTTTTTTCCTCTCTTTTTCTTGTTTTGTAGTTTGACAGTGTTCAAGTGGCACTGAGTTCATTGAGATAATCCCAGGTATACAGTGTCTGTGACATGACCCACCCTCGCTAGAGTCAAGGATGACTGGGGTGGGGATGGGGGTTTGAGGGAAGTGTTGGCCCAGGCAGATACAGAAGGAAAAAGTCCCAGTTCCATGATGTCAATCTTGTACCAAATTTCAATGAGCATTATTTTCTACAGGAAATGAAATGATGGAGTGTTTAAAATCTAGAACAGGGTTGGGTAAATGGCATGATTTTTTTTTTCTGATTGGTGTGAACTGTTGGGTTGTTTCTCCTGCAAGGTGAATCGGAAAGTCTTGCTAGGAATGTGGCTCCCCCCACCGCTTGGAGGGGAGTATGTGATCTGTTTGCCAAAGGCCCTGGTAGCCTTCAATCTGTCAAAACGTTGCAAGCTGGGAGCAGTTTGCCAAAGCAAACTATCAAAGTGAAATAACACACGAGTTGCACACACACAGACACACACATGCTCTCCCATTCCCCAAACATTAATTTCGAATTGGGTCAGCAGGAACAAGACTTTGGGCCAGATTGCCAGTGTTTTGAAGAGCTGTGGGCACAGCTTTGGACTACCAATTAGATAGGTATGTGTGAGAAGGGTGGGGTGTCCTAAAGTGGAGTCTGCAGTGTAGGGGTGGGAAACTTCCAGCCCTTGGCTGAGTTTCATCTGGCCCCTGGGGTTATATATTGCTCTGGCTGCTGCTATTGCAGTCCAAAGAATAATTTCCCCTCTGGGGGAATTTATTCTATTCCATTCAGAGCAGAGCCCACTTAATAACTAAGATTTTATTCCAGCATGAATTTTATTGGGTACCCCTATGCATCTGAGCCTCACTAGGGCCTGACTTGATGAAGAAAAGAAGCATTTGAACATCTAAACATAACTCGCGTAGCCTTTTTGCAACAAGAAGCACTCACAAACATTTTGTTGCCAGACCTTGTGTAAATCCTTTAAGAACAAATTTGGGGGAAGTCATGCAATATTCTTGCCTGAAAAATCACATGGACAAAGGAGCCTGGTGGGCTACAGTTCAAAGGGTCACAAAGAGTCAGACACCACTGAGCAACTGAACACACACATGTAGAGACTCAAAAACATACTGATTTTTATAAATCCCTCGTAAAATAGCATTTAAAATCTCCCAACATTACTTTGGACACTTTAAAATGCATTAATTTGCACTGTTTCCACTCATCTTGAAATTTCACAGGTCACAGGATGATGAAGGCATATTCATTAATTCAGTGAATTAAGTTCTTTCTATATAGCAGACACTCTGCTTGGTACTAGGAGATAGAGGAGTGACCAAACAGGCTCCCTGATCTCGTGGAGCTTATATCCTAGTGGGCAGAGGAAGAAGTTTAAGTGAATAAAGACATACTATGTGAGATGGTAGGGCTTCCCTGGTGGCTCAGTGGTAAAGAATCTGCCTGCCAATGCAGGAGTCACAGGTTCTGTCCCTGAGTTGGGAAGATCCCCTGGAGGAGGAAGTGACAACCCACTCCACTATTGCTGCCTGGGAAATCTCCTGTACAGAGGAGCATGGCGGGCTACAGTCCATGGAGTCGCAAAAGAGTTGGACATGACTTAGTGACTAAACAGCAACAACACGTGAGATGGTAAGTGCTGTGGAGAAATAGAAATAGGCTAGGTTGGGAGAGGGTGTCCTGGGGAGGGAACATGCTATAGCCGTATCTGGGAGGAGAGTTGACCAGGCAACCCTGGAATGTAGTTCCTCCAAGAGAGTGGAAAACCTAAAATTTTCCCTTCTCCCATTTTCCACTCCTTCTCCCACTCCAAGTCTCCCTGACTATGATGGCAGTGCAGCCTGGGATGAATGGTTATGCAAAACAGCTCCTGATTGCATTACAAATATGTGGCTTAGGTGTGTGCCAAGAACTTGGAGGGGCTGAGGTGTAACACATTTCTGGAGCTGCTGTTTGTTTTTTTAACAAAACCACACCAATCTGGTTTTCTTTTTAAATGAGTAGACAGTGCCAGAATGCGTTACAAGTGATTCAGATTTGTGGGCACAGCTTCATAATGTATTTTCTTACACATAAACTCATTTGAGACAGTCAGGGCAGGTACCGTTATTCCCATTTTACAGATGAAGGAACTGAGGTGCAAAGGTGATCTGCCTGAGGTTATGGAACCAAGGAGCATAAACTCCCAGATTGTGATGCCCATGTCCCTTGATTTCTAGAACAACCTAAATCTAGTAAGAATGAAAGTAGAAAATGACTGTTCTTTTCTCATCACCGTGTTCAGACCTATTTCTTTAGATGCCCCTGCCTTGTCAAGGGGAGACAGATAGGCCGTTTTCTGGTCCATTGCAGGTTTAATGAGCAGTCTCGCTCACAAGTATCAGAAAGCCCCCAAAGATGTGTGTATGTGTAGGAGGGATAGCTTTAATGGTTGCATGTCCATCCTTCTAGAAGTTTGCATTTTCCTTTAGGAGCTTTAGTTTTCGTTTTCCTTGAGTCATTTTCGGATGAATCTAAGACATCAGTAACTTCACCATCCAGACCTGCACCTTTAGCCCCCGTGTGCTAAGCAGCACAAATCCATGTGCCTGTGCATTGGACAGTACAGAGACAGCATTTTCATCCTCATAGAAAGCTGTCTTGGACAGCACTGGCTTAGAGCCCCAGCAAGTTATAAATCAACTCCTTGATTCTTTTCACCACTCATTTTAATATTTTTCTGAATAGATTCCTTACTTGGAGGGATTTTGTGTATATTTTGCTACATTAAAAGAAAGTCTAGTCAGATATAAAATCTTTAGTCTCTCATCCAATTTAAAGCTTCTTTCCTCCCACATCCTGGGCCTGGTCTGGCCTCAGAGTGCTGTAGTCGGGAAGAGAAGGCTTGGCTGGTTTCATCATACTCCTAGTTCCCCTCTGTGCCCTCTCCTTCTGGTCCTTGTTCCTCCAGGATGGAGCACGGGGGAGAGAGGTAACTGGGCATAGAGGGTCCCAACAGGAGTGGTGCCCACTGTCAGCTGATGTGGCTGTCTTGGCTCGGCAGATGTCAACACTGTGGATTCTCCTCTCGGGGCACTTTGGCTGGTCCTTTGAAGAACCTCCCCTCACTGGGGTCTCCTGCTGTGGATCCCCTGGTGCAGGCTGTGCAAACATCAGCTGCCCCTTTACGACCTTCCCCCAGCTCCTGGGCCCCATGGGTACACCCCTCATATCACCCTGTCTCTTGGGGGTGACCTGATCCTAATGAGTTACCTTCTTTGAGGAGGTCCTTACTGGACAACTGCAGTCCCACTTTCCGCAGGAGACCCGCAGCCCCTCCTGCCCCTGCAAGTTCTAGGCACAGACTGCCCCCACTCCAGCGCTCTCTCACCACTCTGAGCTCCCAGACATTCCAGCTAGGTTCTGACCTTTAGATACTTTTCAGGGGACAATCAAGCACCACTCGGTATACTGCAGACACAGAGCATCCAGATCAAGCTCTCTTCCTCCCCCTGCAGCAGGATGGAGGGGCTATGCTCAGCACTCCTGTATCCCTAGCAAACGTGTCCCGTTCTCCAGCCCACACCCCACTCCTTGTTCAGGCCGAAGGTTGAGGATGGGTGGGGCCAGAGGAGGACACCTCCATTTCTGGTCCTGAACAGATGGTTGAATCCTTCTCTTTGGAATGTGTGCGTATGTCATTCTCTTGGTTCTTAGTTTGGGGCCTCAGTGCAGCAATACATTTAACACCTTGGTACAGAGGCACCTGGCATCCATGGCATAGCAAAGAGTCAGGCATGACTGAGCAACTGAGCAGCAACAACATGTCCCTTCCCCCTGCCTCTTGCCCCATCACATGATCTCTAACCAGTCTAGCCACATCCATTCTGGGTGGTTTCCTAGGACCAGACTCATTTATACACAGTGGGGGCTAGGGTGGAACTTAGGGTTCCTAGAGATGGTGGGAGCTTTCCTAACTCCACAGGTCTTACCTTCCAGCTTCAGACAGATTTTCCTCATGCCTACCTCTACACAGGACAAGGGCTCATCTCTCAGCTACGATGGAGGCCTCTAAAAGGTTGAGAACCGCTGGGTTACCTGACTGTGCTCAGGGTTTAACCCTAAGAGGATTCCAAAGACAACTAAGTAGGGCCAGTGGCCTTTTTGCTTTGGTGCCTCAAACAATGCCGTTGATGATGTGACATCGAGGAGCTCTGGGCATTTAATTAATTGGCAGTGCTTGTTTCTGCTCTGACTCACTAACTGTGCTGGGCGTGTTCACCTCTGTTGGCCTCGGTGATCCTTACATACGGCAACCTTAGGGCTCACAGACGTGGGCTCTCCCAGGATCACCTGGATGGGAATGACAGAGTTGGGATTCTAGCCTCAGAGTGTTTGAATCCAAAACTTCATGCTCTTCCAGCTCACCCTGCTGCCTTGTGGCCAGTTGGCTCCTATTTCTGCACCTCTGTATTTGATGACAAGCCCTAATCAGGGCTGGTGACAGTAGGGCTTAACACAACTAATCCCACCCGTGGAGAACATATGTGACACTGAAGGGCCAAGGACAGACAGAGGAATTGTTCTGAGGAAGCCCAGGGTGTAGGAGGGGAACTCCCCTGGCCAGGCTCAGAAGCCCCCCTTCTGGGTTGACATTACCACTTCCATGAGGACCAAGCGTGCATGAGCACTTACTCTGTGCCAGGCACCACGTGTTATCTTATGCAGCCTTCCCAGACCTCCAGCCAGCTTCTGTTGTATCCCGATCTTACAAGGAAGGAGACTGAGGCTCAAAGAAGCTCAATGTCCTGACCTGGAAACCTTGCCAGCAAGTGGTAAAGCAGAGTTTGATCCCAGGTCTGCCTCATGCCAAGGCCCTGCCCACAGCACTGGGCTGAAAAGAAGCTCAATGTCCTGACCTGGAAACCTTGCCAGCAAGTGGTAAAGCAGAGTTTGATCCCAGGTCTGCCTCATGCCAAGGCCCTGCCCACAGCACTGGGCTGCCTCCTTGCCTGTGGGGCTAGCCCTTTGCATCTTCACTGGGTTTACATCCCAGGGCCCAGTTTGTCTGTGCTCCTTCCCTTGTGGCTCAGCTGGTAAAGAATCTGCCTGCAATGCGGGAGACCTGGGTTTGATCCCTGGGTTGGGAAGATCCCCTGGAGAAGGGAAAGGCTACCCACTCCAGTACTCTGTCCTGGAGAATTCCATGGACTGTATAGTCCATGGGGTCACAAAGAGTCGGACACAACTGAGTGACTTTCACTTTCACCTCCTTCCAAAGATGAAATGGAAATATACCTTTCCACTAGATGCTGCTGCCTGGAGCACGCTCACAGCTCTGCCTGTTGCTATTTTTCCTTCTCAGTGTCCTGGGTTCCCTCCTGCTGCTTGGACTCCAGCTCGTCTGCCCGCAGCCCTCCACTGAACACAGAAAGGTAAGCCTTGGCCTTTCTGAGGCTTTCGTTTTCTGCCAAGGTCCTGGGGTCATCCTAGTCATCAACGCCTTGAATTTTATTCTGTTTGGAGGTGAGTCACTGCTGATTCTCAGAGGAAGCACCATTTATAGGATGTTCACCCCTCCTAAGTCCTTGACCTTAAAAATGAAGCCAGTGCCCAGGGTCAGTCTCTGATCAGAAAGCAGCGCTGGCCTTGCAGTCCATGTCAGATAGAGTGGGTCAGCTAAGGAGAGGCCAGCGGGCAGACTCTACCCACTGGGAGTGGAGGAGCGCCAGCACGGAGCTTTGCTGTCCTCCGGGGGCACCTTCAGCGCGATGGGTGTGGATGGTTAGAGCGGTGGTGGGAGCCATCCGTGATTTTCGGAAGGACACCAGCCAATAGCCAGGCAGAAAGGGAGAGAACAGGGAAATAAAGACCAGGTCCTCTCTTTTCCCCTCCCCTCCATCTCCTGCTGGTGAGTCCTTCAACCTGAGCCCAGTCAAAGTACAAGAAACAAAGAAATCCATCGATGCGGTGCTCAAAGGCCAGCCTTCTGGGCCACAACCTGGAGAAGGGTGGACACAGCACCTGGAGGGACACGTGGACAGTATCAGGCACGCCTCCCTTCAGGCTCTGGGGTTACATAGTTAATGAACCATATGCTGTTGCCTAAACAAGCCCAATGCTGTCCTGCAGCAGAGCAGTTGCATGATTAATATTTCCTTAGAAATAGGTGCATGAAATGACCTTGGGAGGGTCCCTCAAATTCCTTTCTCCTGCCTAAGAACTCCTGGTGTCTAAAGGTAATGAAATGCAGACACTTCAGAGAGGACTAATAGGCCAGCCATTTGTATCTAAGTGTGACTGAATTGGTTGGAACCTTTCCTAGAGGGGCTTTCATAAGGGAAGTCCAGGAGCAAAGGGAGCCAGGAAACGAGTATGTGTATGGGTTTGCCTAGATATGCACCTTCTTGGGACAAGTTCTTGATGTTCTTGTGTGATGAGTCTTGTTTCTTTTAGGTCTGTGGATTGTGTTCTGGCTTTGTCTTTCTGGCCCAGATATGAACCTGTATTGTGTGGTGTCCTTCATTAGGGTGTCAGCTCCATGAAAGTGGGATCTTACCTGTCTTGTTCATTACCCTATTTCCACCTCCTGGAATACAGCCTGGCATGGTGTAGATGCTCAATAAAACACCTGTTGAATGACTGACTGAATGAGTGAGTGGAAAAACTGGCCAAGATCTAAGCATTATTTTGGTGGATGCCTGGCAGTTTACACCCCTCTTAACCAGGTGGCTCAGTGGTAAAGAATCCACCTGCCAATACAGGAGACGTGGGTTCGATCCCTGGGTTGGGAAGATCACCTGGAGAAGGAAATGGCAACCCTCTCTCATATTCTTGCCTGGAAAATCCCATAGGCAGAGGAGCCTGGCAGGCTACAGTCGTTAAAGGCCATTTCGATGGGTTCTTAGATGGTAATGAGGAACAAGCTATTGAAAACTGGAGGAAAGGCTGTGCTTGTTATAAAGTGGCAAAGAACTTGACTTATTCCTGCTGTAGTGTTTTGTGGCAGGTAGTACTTGGATGAAATCAGTTATTTAACCAAAGCCATTTCTAAGCAAAGTGTTGAAGGAGTGGCCTGGTTTCTCTTGACTGCTCATAGTAAAATGTGAGAAGAGAGAACTGATTTAAAGATGGAATTGTTAACTGGAAAGGAGGCAGAACACAGAAGTTAAAGATTTGGAAATTCTTCAGCCGATCCATATTGAAAAGAATGAGAAAGCCTGTCCATTAAAGAACAAACACTAAGGGTGTGGTTGAGAGACTGATAAGGCGATTAGTCAGCCATCTTGACAGAAGCCAGAGACTGCTGTCCAAGACAATGGAAGACTGTAAAGGGGGCGGTGGTGCCTTCCAGGCCTGGTTCATCTTGGCACCATCTCTCTTGGTGGTTTCCACTCCCCACCCTCAGGCTGAGTTCCTAGGCTGCTCCAGGAGCTGCTGCAGTGATGACCCAGCGGGGTTGGGCTGTGCCCAGCAGAACCTTGGAGGGCATGACTATCTCCACCCAGATTTCAAAGGACAAGGCTTGAGTCAAGGCCCCAGGACCCCAACCCTGGAGAACCACAGTGAGGGCAGGGCAGCCTGGAGCTTTGGGGCCCCAACCTTTTCAGGCAGGACCGTGGGCCCAGTGGGCCTGGAGACCAGAGCACAGAGCCAAAGAGAATTATTCTTAAGCCTTTATGAACCTTTCCTGGGTGGGTTGCAGACTTTCTTCTTTCTTCTTCTTCCCGTTTGGAATGGGACTGTCTGTATTGTGCCTGACTTACCATTATAGTTTGGAAGCACATAACATGTTTGATTTCACATGTTCATAGCTGGAGAGCAGTTTGCTTCAGTATGAATCACACCTTGAGTCTCACCTGTGTCTGATTTAGATGATATTTAGGTGAGACTTAGAACCTAGACTTTAATAATGATGCTGGAACCAGTTAATGCTTTCTAGGTTATTGGGATGGAATGAATGTATTTTGCCTGTAAGAAAGGTGTGAATTTGGAGGGCCCAGGGATAGAATATTATAGACTACATGTGTCCCCCCAGATTCACATGTTGGAACTAAATCCCCAGTGTGATGCTCTTTGGAGGTGGGACCTTTGGAACGTGATTAGGTCTTGAGAGGATAAATGTTCCTTATTAAAAGGGTCATAGAGGGATCTCTTGCTTCCTCTGCTATGTGAGGATACAGGGAGAAGACTGCTGTCAATGAACAAGGAAATTGGTTCTCTCCAGACATCAGATTCACAGGCCCTTTCATCTTGAACATCCCAGCCTTCAGAATTGTGAAAAATAAATTTATGTTTTCCGTAAACCACCCAGTCTATAGCATTGTTTTTATTGCAGCTGGATCAGACAGTCGTCTATTCTCATGTTTTATTATTTATTAGTGTTTAGAGTTATCAGGGTTATTAATCTTAACAGTTGAATCAATCTACCAGTGTTCTTTTTTTCTTTTGCTGTTATTCAAATAGACCATCATACCTTAAAATATTTTATAAATGGTCAGTTTACTTTGCTGTGTCTATTAATTTTTCAAGTTAGTCTGAATGATATATATGTAGCCTGAACAAAAGTTTCACAAAAAGGTACTGCCTCCATTTTGCTTTGTTTCTTCATTTCTTTCTTTTATTTTTAATTTATTCTCTTTAACAAGTTGTACCATAATGTGCTTGTTAAGTCTCCATATTTCTTAAGTAAAGTATTCATTCTGAGAAATTTGAAAAATGATTTATGAATCACTTTAGAATAAAAAAATAAAATAAAAAATAAAAATTGAGTAAAAGGTTTCACATTTTAGTGTATTGTTTCTCCTTGTCAAAATATTAAGAACTTTGCAGTAGAAAGTTAGAGTAGGAAAACTTTTTTCACAATCATTTATAGATTACTCAGACAATACACATTTTAGGACAGTTCTAAAATATAATTATGTTCATTTTAGTTGCCAGGATCATTGTCACTGCCATTCACCTCAGAGGAGGAAGATTCAGTGCTTCCTTGGGTGGCAAATTTCTCCTTGACGTTTTATTGGAGTTCTGTGAAGCTGTGGCTGTCCTCCTGCCTGACTGTATCCCCAAAGCCCTGGGGCAGCAATGGTGTTGGCAGTAGTAGCATCCATTTATTTCTGCAACATGAGAAATGAGGAGATACCTTTTAAAACAGGAGTTGGAAATGTTTTTCTATAAATGGTCAGTTGTGATTGTTCTAGGCTTTCTGGGCTACAAAATCTCTGTCATAACTAGTTAGCTCTGCTTTTGTAGCACAAATTCAGTCATAAACAACTTGTCAATAAATGTATATGGCTGTGTTCCAATAAAACTTTATTTGCAAAACATTGGATTTGGCCCGTAACCCACCGTTTGCCAGCCACTGCTCTAAAGTCAAGGTAGAGAAGAGTTAACTGTAATTACTGTATATGTATTTCGAAGTTGGAAATTGTCTCCTCCTGGGACCTTAAGAAACACAAAGGATTTGAGGGGAAAAAAGTATATTTTTTCATGAAAACATAAGAATTATGATTGCTATCAAATTGTTTTCATTGCTTGGACAAATCATGATTGAATTCCTGCTGACTGCTTTGTGGCAAGATCCACTTTCAATCTGTAGAAGAGAGCAGCAGCAAGAATTAGAAAACCATTTATGGTAAATTCTTAAGGGACAGCATTACGAATTTGTGCGCACTGTAGTTCAGTATGCATATGAAAACCACCCTCTAAAAGACATCTCTTTTTCTTTCTCATTACTATAGCATGTCCAACTTTAGCATATGGAAGCATTTCTACACTGTAAGTTATTCTGAGGAAAAGACATAATTTGTAAACGCTGTCAAATAAACTATGCATTTCTAAATGCTACTAGGGTGACTGGATACATCTCTGTAAAAACTGTCCCATAATAGTGCAGGAAAAGAGGACTCGAGTGCAGAGTGTAAGTAGTTCTTTCAAGATATTTTTATCCAGATGTCTTCCTCTTGCTCCTGATGGATGGCATCAGAAAGGACTGTTCAACCTCTGTTCTTGGTAGGTATTTAATGACACTTGGCAAGTGATTTCATTTTAAAAACTCTCTGTGGCTTCGTTTGTAGATAAGGTAAGACCAAGAGTGGAAAAAACTTGTCCCAGACTCTAATAAAAACCATACGTTATTAGTAAAGGAGAATATGTAGATTGTAGAAAGCTTTAAAGTTAATGAAAAGTGTTCTGTCTGTCTGACAGACATTCACTGAGCAAGTTGCTTTATAAGTCATAAAGTGTATGGTCAACGTAATCTATTTAGGAAAAAATCATGAAACATCTTATTTTATTCCTACAAATGGAGAAACATACATATACTCGAATCACCACTGCTTAACTTTATTTTTTTTTTAGTTTACTTTTTAATTAAAAGTATGCATATATATTAGGCTTCCCTGGTACCTCAGATGATAAAGAATCCACCTGCAAGGCAGGAGACCCCAATTCGATTCCTAGGTCAGGAAGATCCCCTAGAGAAGGGATAGGCTACCCACTCCAGTACTCATGGGCTTCTGTGGCGGATCAGATGGTAAAAAATCCACCTGCAATGTGGGACCCTGGAATCGATCCCTAGGTTGGGAAGATCCCCTGGAGGAGGGCATGGCAACCCACTCCAGTATTCTTGCCTGGAGAATTCCCATGGATGCAGGAGCCTGGTGGGCTACAGTACATGGGGTCACAAAGAGTCAGATACAATAAGTGACTAAGTACAGCACATGCATATTTATTATATAAAATTTAGAAAACAATGAGGAAGAAAATAAAAACTCGCTCCTAGAGCCACCAACCAAAGAGAAGTGCTCTTCAATCTGTTATTTATAGAAACTTTAAAACAAACAAAGAAAAAAACCCAGACGTACTACAAAATGAAATAAGGGTGAAGTAAAATATTTGTTTTGCTAGCTGGTTTGCAAGTCACAATATGAATAGCTGGGACCCTTGTAAAGGGTTTGCTGCTGCTGCTGCTGCTGCTAAGTCACTTCAGTCATGTCCGACTCTGTGTGACCCCATAGACGGAAGCCCACCACGCTCCCCCGTCCCTGGGATTCTCCAGGCAAGAACACTGGAGTGGGTTGCCATTTCCTTTTCCAATGTGTGAAAGTGAAAAGTGAAAGTGAAGTCGCTCAGTCGTGTCCGACCCTGAGCGACCCCATGGACTGCAGCCTACCAGGCGCCTCCATCCATGGGATTTTCTAGGCAAGAGTACTGGAGTGGCTTGCCATTGCCTTCTCCGTGTAAAGGGTTTAGAGCCTACTATTACTGTGTACAGGCTTCCCTGGTGGTTCAGTGATAAAGAATCCACCTGCCAATGCAGGAGATGCAGGTTTGATCCCTAGGTTGGGAAGATCTCCTGAAAAAGGAAATGGCAACCTACTCCAGTATTCTTGTCTGGGAAATCTCAGGGACAAAGGAGCCTGGTAGGCTATAGTCCATGGTAGCCCCAAAAGTCAGACATGACTTAGCAATTAAACAACAACTATAACAACTGACTTCGGATTGCTTCTTGACAATGTCCTACAATTGGATATTGAACAAATAGCCTATAGAAGGACAAAAATAACTTTTAGATAACATGAAATTTCTCATATTATTCCTCCTGTATTCCACAAAGGAGAAAACAGTTAGGTTTTTGGAAGAAAATATATGAAAATATCCTGATGACTTGGGATAGGCAAGGGTTTCTTAAACAACACACCAAAAGAACTAATCATAAAAGAATTGAACTGTGTGAAAATTGAGGAGTTTTATTTATTATCATGCACCATGAGGAGTGAAAAGATAAGCCAAAGATAGGGTGAAGATATTCACAATTACTTATTTGACTGAAGATTCGTACTCAGATTGTATAAAGAAGCTCTGCTAATTATTAAGAAAATGTTAAGCAGTTAAATTTTTAAATGGGCAGAAGACTTGAACAGATGCTTTGTGTAAGAGGATATTCTAATGGCCAATAAGCATATGAAATATGCTCAGTCAGTCAGTTCAGTCACTCAGTTGTGTCTGACCCTGTGATCTCATGGACTGTGCATACCAGGCTGCCCTGTCCATCACCAACTCCTGGAGCTTGCTCAAACCCATGTGCATCGAGTTTGTAATGCCATCCAACCATCTCATCCTCTGTCACCCCCTTCTCCTCCCACCTTCAATCTTTTCCAGCATCAGGGTCTTTTCCAAGGAGTCAGTTCTTTGCATCAGGTGGCCAAAGTATTGGAGTTTCAGCTTCAACATCAGTCCTTCCAATGAATATTCAGGATTGACTGGTTTGATTTCCTTGCAGTCCAAGGGACTCTCCAGAGTCTTCTCCAACACCATGGTTCAACAGCATCAATTTTTTTGCACTCAGCTTTCTTTATAAGCCAACCCTCATATACATACATGACTACTGGAAAAACCATAGCTTTAATTAGACAGACCTTTGTCGGCAAAGTAATGTCTCTGCTTTTTAATATGCTGTCTAGGTTGGTCATAGCTTTTCTTCCAAGGAGCAAGCAACTTTTAATTTCATGGCTGCAATCACCATCTGCAGTGATTTTGGAGCCCCAAAACATAAAGTTGCTCACTGTTTCCATTGTTTCCCCAATGTTCAATCAAAATCATTAATTAAGTGTGACTTCCCTGGTGATTCAGTGGCTAAGACTCTGCTCTCCCAGTGCGGGTGGCCCAGATTCAATCTCTGGTCCAAGAACTAGATCCTGCATGCCACAACTAAGAGTTCACATGCCACAACTAAAGATCCTTCATGTTGCAATGAAAATTGAAGATCCTGTGAGTTGCAATACAGGAGATGTGGGCTCAATCCCTGGGTGGGGAAGATCCATTTCCCTGGAGGAGGAAATAGCAACCCACTCCAGTATCCTTGCCTGGAAAATTCCATAGACAGAGGAGCCTGGTGAGCTACAGTCCATGGGGTCACAGAGTCAGACGTGACTGAACACACACACACACACATTGCTCTGGACATCACAAACAGATCATAAAAGCAGTACTGAATGGTTCAAACTGTTTCTAAATAGCTTACCTATCCTAGTATAATTTTCAAGAATATGGGAATATGAAAATATCCAGTACGCAACAAGGTAAAATTCAAGATGTTTGGCATTTAGTCAAAGATTACCAGGCACGCACAGAAGTAGGAAAACATTAACATTATTCTGCATAATGAGGGGAACAATCAGTTGAAACCAACTCTGAACTGACACAGATACTAGAATTTGAAAACAAGGGTATTAAAAGTTATTAAAACTGTATCCCATATATTCAAAAAGTTAAATAGAGGTTTGGGAAATATTAAAAAAATGTCAAACTTCTGGAGATGAAAATGAAAAATACACTGGATGGGATTAATGGAAGACTAGATGTGGTCAATAAAAGAGAACTTGAAGATATAGCAATAGAAACTTTCTAAAAAGAATTGTAGAAAGTTGGTATTGTGTGAATTCTGGGGCACTTTCGACATGTTGGACTTTCTTGAGTTTTACACATTCATAAGTGAATGGTCTGTATCTCGTGCCTTTGTCGGTTTTCTGTGAGCTGTAGTTTCTGGGAAGTGAGCAGCTCTCATTCCTGTAACTCTTGTAACCCAGTCATTCGTGTGCCTCCTTCATGAGGATTCAGTACGGCTGTGGTGCTGTTATCCCTCTGATAGGAACTCTAACTCGGTGTAAAGCCCCAAAGATCTGTTACTTATTTTTATTTTATATTGTACTGTATTTTATTTACAGCGTTGTGTTTGTTTCAGGTGTATAGCAAAGTGATACAGTCATATATATATATATGAATTAACGAAAGCAGTTCCTGTCTTTTGATGGGGAGCTCGTGGTTTATAATATAAATGGCATTATTTTGAAGGAGGGCTAACTTAGGTATGGCATTGGGTTTTTTTTTCTTTTTGCAGCTTGAGGCAGTTGTAAAATAACTTAATGTAGCTTTTTGCAACTGTGTATTCTATAGTATTTTTTTTTCATTTGGTGAAATTTTAACTGTTAATGTTTATGGCATTGTGCTTTGTACCATTTATTAAATAAAATTTTAAAAATAAAAATAAAAAATAAAAAGAATTGTAAAAAAGATGATGAGCATCAGTGAACCCTGTAACAACTTCAGGTGAATTTATGTGTATGCAGTTGAAGTACCAAAAGGAGAAGAAGTGAGGGGTGACAGAAAAATATTTTTTTAAATATTAGGAAATACTCTGATTTTGATTAAAACTATGAATCTAAGAATACCAATGAACTCCAAACACTAGAAACATGAAGAAAATGGCACCTTTACACCATGATCAAATTGCTTAAAATTCAGTGATAAAAGGAAGCAAAAATCTGAATCCCTAGTGGGGAAGAAAACACATTACATCCACAGAAACAAAGAAAAAGATGACAACATATTCTTTGTCTGCTGCCATTCATGCATGTGAAGCAATATCTTTAAAATACTGAAAGAATAAAACTGTCAACCTGGAATTCTATATCCAGAAAAAACATCTTTCAAAAATGAAAGTAAAGACATATTTATACGTAAGTGCCGAGTCACACTTGTAACACCAAAATTGTTAAAGGAAATTCTTTAAGCAGAAGGAAAATGATACAAAGAAATATAGATCTATACATGAAGTGAACCAGAAATAATAACTACATGGGTAAATATATACAGTTTTGAAAAATACTTGTCTCTTTCAAAGACTGACTCTTTAAATGAAAATAATATAATGGTTGTGGAGGTAATAATGTATGTGTAAGTAAAATGTGTGGCAACAATATTGTAAATGCCAGAAGAGGATAAATGGAAGTATAATATTGTAATGTTCTTATAATAGGTATAAAATTGTATATAACTTGAAAGTGGACTACGATACGTTAAAGATGTATATTGCTGCTGCTGCTACTGCTAAGTCACTTCAGTCGTGTCCGACTCTGTGTGACCCCATAGACGGATGCCCACCAGGCTCCCCTGTCCCTGGGATTCTCCAGGCAAGAACACTGGAGTGGGTTGCCATTTCCTTCTCCAATGTGTGAAAGTGAAAAGTGAAAATGAAGTCGCTCAGTCGTGTCCGACCTTTAGCGACCCCACGGACTGCAGCCTACCAGGCTCCTCCATCCATGGGGTTTTCCAGGCAATAGTACTGGAGTGGCTTGCCATTACCTTCTCATAAACCTTAAAATAACAAAGTAACAAATCAAAGAATTTTAGCTCACAGAATTATTTTAGGAAATAAAATAGAGTCATAAAAATACTCCAACAATTCAAAAAAAGACAGAAAAGAAGAAAAAGAGATGGGATAACTAGAAAACAAATAGCAAGTTGATAGACTTAAATATATTAATAATCACAAAAACACCTCAACTAGAAGGCAGAGTTTGAGCAGGCTGGATAAAAAACAAGACACTCAACTGTATGCTGTCTACAAGAAACACACTTAACCATAAAGACACAGATAAGGTTAAAATTAGAAGGATGGAAGAAGACATACCATGTTAACATTAGTCAAAAGGCAGGTAGAGAGACTCTATCAGTATCAGATAAAGTAGATTTTAGAGCAAAGAATATTAACAAATATAAAAAAGTCATTTCATGACGTTAAAAGGTTCAGTTCATCAGAGGACATAACAATCCTAAACATCTATGTACCTAATAATAGAGCTTCAAATTACTGAAGTAAATCTGAATAACTGCAAGGAGAAACAGAAAGATCCACAATTACTGCCTGAGGTTTTAATGGTGGCAGTTTAGTCTCTAAGTCATGTCCTACTCTTGTAACCCCATGGACTGGAGCCTGCCATGGGATTTCCCAGGCAAGAATACTGGAGTGAATTGCCGTTTTCTCCTCCTTGGGATATTCCCAACCCGGGGATGAACCTGGGTCTCCTGCATTGCATGCAGATTTTTTACCAACTGAGCCACCCCCTTTCCAAACACTGATAGAGTACTTAAACAGAAAACTCAGTAAGAATGGAAAGATTTGACTATGACTATCAGTCAACTGGACCCAATGGACATTTGTAGAACATTCCCCCAAACAAAACCAGATATGTATTCTTTTCAGATGTATGAAGAACACTTACTAAGATAAATCATATTTGAGGCCATAAAGCAAGTCTCAATAGACATGATTCAAATCACAGTTTATTCTCTAATCAATGTGGAATTGATTTAGCAATCAATAGAAAAGATATCTGGAGAATTCCTAAATATTTGGAATGGAATAAAACCTTTCTAAATAATCCATCTCAAAGAAGAGATGAAAGAGAAATTAGAAATTACTTTGACCTGAATGAAGTTAAAAACACAAAATATTAGAAATTGTGAGATGCTGCTAAAATAGCACACAGAGGGAAATTTATATAACTAATCAACTATAAAGACAAAAAAGGTCTCAAATCAGTAACCTCAGCTTTCCACCATAAACAACTAGAAAGAGAACAGTGATTAAACTCAAAGTAAGAAGAAAGAAAATAATAAAGATCAAAGCAGAAACCTGTAAAGTAGAAACAGAAAAACCATAAAGGAAACCGTTTATTCCAAAAGTTGGTTCTTTGAACAATCAATGAAATGGATAAATCTTGAACGAAAATCGTTAGAGAAAAAAATTGAAGACATAAATGATCATTATCCGGAGACAGAGTGGTACCATCACCACAGATTCTGTAGATATTAATAAGGGTATTAATAAGGATAATAAGGGAATATTATGAATCCTTTATTCTTATAAATTGAACAACTTAGATGAAAAACACAAATCATCTGAAAAATACAAACTACCAAAGTTCACTTAAAAAGAAATAGATAACCTAAATATTCTATATTTATTAAAGAAATAGAATTTATAGTTAAAAACCTTCCTGCAAAGAAAACTCCTGATGGCTTTTCTGATGAACTCTTATAAGCATTTAAGGAAGAAAATAATACTAATTTTACACAAACTCTTCCAGAAAATTGAAGAGGAAGAGAACTTTCCAACTCACTCCATGAGACCAGCATTATATACCAAAGACAAATAAAGATGTTAAAAGATAAGAAAACTATAGATGGTTGTTCATAATGAACAGAGATACAAAAGCTCTAATTAAAATTTTAGCAAATTAAATACAACATTATAAGAAATGATATGCATCATGAATAAGTGGGCTTTATTCTAAGCGTTCAAGTTTGGTTCAACATTTAGAAACGAACCAGTATACAAACTAAAAAGAAAAGTTATATGGCTACCTCATTAAATGCAGAGAAATTTTGACAAAATCTGATATCCATTCCTGATAAAAACTTTCAGCAAAGTAGGAATAAAAGGAAACTTGATTTAACCTGATAAAGGACATTGCCTTAAAACCTATAGCTAATGATAGAGGATGAGAATGGATGGGATCACCAGTTCAGTGGACATGAACTTAGGCAAATCCCAGGAGATGGTGAGGGACAAGGAAGCCTGGAATGCTGCAGTCCATGGGGTTGCAAAGAGTCGGACACGATTTGAGACAACAACAACGATCATTCTTAATGGTGAAGGACTGAATGTTTTCCTTCTAAGATCAAGAAAAGACAATGATATTTTCCCTCACCGCTTCTTCTTTTTTTTTTTATGTTTATATATTCATTTATTTTGGTCTTCGTTGCTGTACAAGCTTTTCTCTAGCTGTGGCCAGTAGGGACTCCTCTCACTGCAGTGGCTTCTCTAGCTGGAGCACGGGTGCTGGGGCGTGCATGCTTCTGTAGTTGTGGTTCATGGCCTCAGTGGTTGCAGCTCCTCGGCTCTAGAGCACAGGCTCACTAGTTGCGGCACAGAGGCTTAGTTGCTCCACAGCGTGTGGGATCTTCCTGGATCAGGAATTGAACCCGAGTCTCACTTTTCACTTTCATGCATTGGAGAAGGAAATGGCAACCCACTCCAGTGTTCTTGCCTGGAGAATCCCAGGGACGGGGGAGCCTGGTGGGCTGCCGTCTATGGGGTCACACAGAGTTGGACACGACTGAAGTGACTTAGCAGCAGCAGCAGCAGCAGCTTCTGCATTGGCAGGGGATTCTCTACCACTGAACCACCAGGGAAGTGCCCTCACTGCTTCTATTGTGCACAGGATTGGAAGCTGTGACCAATGCAGTCAGGCAATGGAAAGAAACAAGACGTATACAGATTGGAAAGAAGTAAACTTGTCTTTATTTTCAAAATCTGATAATATATAAAAAAGACCATAAATGAGTTTAGCTAAATTATTGGATATAAGATCAATATACAAAGAATTAATTGTATTTCTGTAACGGCCAATGAATAATAGAAAATTAAATTAAAAAGGAAATAATTTACAAAATTTGACAAAAGATGTGAAAGATCTATACATTTATACCTATAAAATATTGTTGAGAGAAATTAGAGTTAAATGGAGAAATATACTATTTTTATGAGCAAGGAACTCAATATTATTAAGATGATCATCTCCCAAACTTGATCTATAGATTTAACACAATTCCAATAAAATTCCCAGAAGACTTTTTACAAAAATTAACAGATATATTAAAAAACCCTTTATGAAATGCAGAGGACCTTGAATAGTCAAAACAAATTTCTGGAAAAAGAACGAAATCCCATGAGCTACACTGTCTAATATTTGCATTTTTATAAAGCTACAGTCAGGAAGTGAAGTGAAAGTTGCTTAGTGGTGTCTGACCCCTGGCAACCCCATGGACTGTAGCCTGTCAGGCTCCTCTGTCCATGGAATTCTCCAGGCAAGAATACTGGAGTGAGTAGCCATTCCCTTCTCCAGGGGATCTTCCCAACCCAAGGATTGAACTCAGGTCTCCCACACTGGATTCTTTACCATCTGAGCCACAGGGGAAGCCCATGTTTTTTGGCATCAAGGTAGATAAACAGTGAAACAAAATAGAGTATAGAAATAAATCCACAAATATATGGTCAACTGATTTTCAGGAAAAAATGCAAAGGTAATTCAGTGGGAAAAGGGTAATATTTCAATAAATAATCCTGGGACAATTGGGTATCCACATGCAAAAGAGTGAACAGTCAATCCATACCTTGTTCAATATGCAAAAATTAACTCAAAATGGATCATAAATCTAAATGTAAAACCTAAATCTTTAAAACTTCTAGAAGGAAACAAAGGAGAAAATGTTTGTGACTAGAACTAGCTAGAGATTTTATTTTTTAGATGCATCATCAAAGTCATGACCCATAAAAGAAAGAGTTGATTGGTTAAATTTTATCAAAACTACTAACTTCTACTCTTTTAAAGAAAGATAAGCCACAGACTGAGAGAAAATATCTACAAAGCATATATTGATAAAAGACTTGTGTTCAGAATAAACAAAGAGCACTCAAAACTCAGTAATAAGGAAAAACAACCTGATAGAAGAGTAAGCAAGAGATGTGAAATGATGCTTCACTAAGGAAGGTATCTGGTTGGCTAATAAGCTCAGGAAAAGATGCTCGACATCATTATTCATTAGGGAAATACAAATTAAAATCACAGTGAGATATGACTACCCACCTACTAGAGTAGCTTAAATTTAAAAGATCAAGTGCTGATGTTGACAAGGAGGAACTACCTCCCTCGTAGGCTGTTAGAGACTATAAAAATGTCAGACTATTCTAGAATACAGGTTGGCAGTTAAAAAAAATACTACTCATATACCTATCATGCATGTGTGTGTGCTAAGTCACTTCAGTCGTGTCCGACTCTTTGTGCCTCTATGGACCGTAGCCTGCCAGGCTCCTCTGTTCATGTGATTTTCCAGTCAAGAAGACTGGGGTGGGTTTTCATCCTCTCCTCCAGGGGATCTTCCTGACCTAGGGATTGAACCTGCAGGGATTGACCCAGGGATCTCTTAGGTCTCCTGCGTTGGGAAATGGGTTCTTTACCACTAGCACCTCTTGGGAAGCCCCATACCTATCATATGATTCAGTTTTTACCCAAGAGAAAAGGATATATATAAACTTGTATACATACATAAACTTGTACAGGAATATTCATAGCAGCTTTCTTTGCCATAAACTGGAAGTAACCCAAATGTCCATAATCAGGTGAATGGGCACACTATATTAATCCATTTATATAAACTTCTAGGAAATGTAGTTCAGTTCATTTCAGTCGCTCAGTCATGTCTGACTGTGACCCCACGGGCTGCAGCACACCAGGCTTCCCATGTGCATCAAGTCGGTGATGCCATACAAACATCTCATCCTCTGTCATCCCCTTCTCCTCCTGCCTTCAGTCTTTCCCAGTGAGTCAGTTCTTCACATCAGGTGGCCAAAGTATTGGACCTTCAGCTTCAGCATCAATCCTTCCAATGAATATTCAGGATTGACTTGTTTGATTTCCTTGCAGTCCAAGGGACTCTGAAAAGTCTTCTCCAACACCACAGTTCAAAAGCATCAATTTTTCGGCACTCAACTTTCTTTATGGTTTAACTCTCATATCTATACATGACTACTGGAAAAACCATAACTTTGGCTAGATGGACCTTTGTCGGCAAAGTAATGTCTCTGCTTTTTAATATGCTGTCTATGTTGGTCATAGCTTTTCTTCCAAGGAGTAAGCGTCTTTTAATTTCATGGCTGCAATCAGCATCCATCTTGGAGCCCAAAAAAATAAAGTCTGACACTGTTTCCACTGTTTCCCCATCTATTTCCCATGAAGTGATAGGACCAGATGCCATGATCTTAGTTTTCTGAATGTTGAGCTTCAAGCCAACTTTTTCACTCTCCTCTTTCACTTTCATCAAGAGACTTTTTAGTTCCTCTTCACTTTCTGCCATAAGGGTGGTGTCATCTGCATATCTGAGGTTATTGATATTTCTCCCAGCAATCTTGATTCCAGCTTGTGCTTCTTCCAGCCCAGCATTTCTCATGATGTACTCTGCATGTAAGTTAAATAAGGGTGACAATATACAGCCTTGACGTACTCCTTTCCCGATTTGGAACCAGTCCATTGTTCCATGTCTGGTTCTAACTGTTGCTTCTTGACAAACTAATCTATAATGATGGAAAGCATATCTGTATTTGTGGGGGATTGAGAAGGCAAGGAAGGGAAGATGATCACGCGATACAAAGAAAACTTTGGGGTGATCTGTATGTGCATTGTCTTGATGATGGTGATGATTTCATGGGTGAATACATATGAGCCATCTTATCAAATTGTACACTTCAAAAATGTATGATTTATTGTGTGTCAATTATACTTCAATAAAGTTGTTAATAATAAACTATTCATATAAGCACCAACTGGGTAAATGTCTCGTGAATCCCATTCACTGAATATGTTTTTCTTACTGACTCTAAGACACCAGACACAAAAGTGCCTATAGTATAAGTCCATTCAAGAACAGGCAAAGCTAATATGTCATAAAGATAAAATCAGAATAATGGAAACCTTTGAAGAGGGTGAGACTGACTAGTAAGGGGCATGAGGAAACCTTCCAGGATGTAGGAAATATTCTCAATCTTGAGCTCAGTGCTGGTTATGTAGGCCTTAATGTATGTCAGGAGCCATACATTCATCATGAGGCTACTTGATGAGCTTCTTATATTAATACATTATACCTCAATAAAGAAAAGGATAAAGAAAATGCAGTTCATTAAATGCCAGTACTGAAGTGGCACTGAAAGTCTTTGGAGTAGTGTGGGATTGTCCTTTGAGTGTGACCAGGAAACAAAGATGCTCTTCAAAGTACAGCATAAGGCGCGTTCTCATTCTCTATTGAGTGTCCAGCCACAGAGCCCTTGCAGAGTTGGAAGCTGACTCTAAAGCAGGCACTGTGTCTTTTCCAGCTGGTATTTGTCAGACCTTCTGTTTCTAGTGGCGTGAATATAACTGACTGCTTCTGAAACATTAAGAGCCCTTCTACTTACGAGAAATGAAGACGTTAAAGTGAAAAGACCTTATTAAGGACTGGGAAGAAAGTCAATGTTCATTAATTCACGCTTTGCCAGATTTCTTGGATTCAAATCCAACGGCCGAAAAATCAAATTTGCTTCTATTACAAATGGAACAGCAAGCTTAAGACTGCATGTTCAGAAAGCCCTTGAGAACACAGCAGAAAGAGCACATCTTCAGCTTTTAGTCTGGGCATAATGGGGCATTCCTGTCCTCTTAGTCTTTTCTGGTTTAAGGCCAGGATTCCCTACCAGATCTCCAATTTTTTTTTTTTCTGAGTGTGCATTTTGCCCAGGGGTAGATGGGACAAAGTGGAATGTAGAAGAAACCACTCTGCCTAGAACCCAGCTTTCACTGGGTTGGCCAATGCTTGCTGACTTCCTCGACTGCAAACGGGGTCTGCCTGCCCAGCCCTTTGGCACTTCTTTGCCTTCTCCAGCCTTGGTTGACTTAAGTTGGGTGGGTTTTTCATCCTCCCAGCCTTGGGATATCTACCAGGTCTCTCCTGTGGAGGAGTCTTCGTCCCATCTATCCTGATATCAACTGCCCATGCCTGGCGCCAGGAAGACAGGGAGGAAGTCATAGCTGTCACGTATTCTATTTGTAGAAGTCTGTGAAAACGATGAGGGCCCATCAGAGGAAGCAGACACTGGGATAATGTAAGCTCGGGAAACCAAGGCATTTTTAATGGCAAAAATTATATCCGTTGAGTTTTGAGTGTTCCTTCCCTAATGATGCCCTCTACCCTGACATCTTTAAAAACTACTTTTAGTATTTAATTTGTACTAAGTTCAGGGACAAAAAAAAAAAGCTTTATTTTTCTATATTGTGAGTATTTCTTTTGTTTTGAGTGATTTTCCTGCTTCCCAGAAACACGTACAACCCAAGTTTATAAATTCCTTCCTTTGGAAGTTTGTGGTTCCATTTGTAAGGGTATTTAAAAATAAATATCTTATAAATTTGTTATTATTGTCTGAGCAAACTCTAGTCTAATACCCATATCTCAAATGTGATATCACTACAAACAAGCCAACTTATACAGAATAGATTTTTTTAAATGTGTTGACCCTAACAAAGTTACTTTGAGACTATAAATAGTTATAAGAAAAAATGAGTATTTTATGTACTTTAAGTTTTTCTTGAAATTTCCATTCCTTCCCACACTTATACACACAAAACTCAAACCATAAAAAGGTGTTTTTAAAATAACTTCTAAATTCCCCACTATGTTATGTTTCCAGGCCAAATTACAGTTAAAACAAAGTTTTGACAGACAGAATAACTTATCACTTAGGCCACAAATCTTGGTCTTTGGAAAAGAAAATGAACAGTACAGTCTTAAGACCACTGTCCTGTGGAGTCCTCACATGCCAGCCAACTTCTAGCCCCTCCACAGGATGCTCACTCCTTGGTTGCTTGGATAAATAGAGGATAAGTCAGTATCCTTTTGCTCCTAATTTTATTTTGTCTGTATTGCTTCTCTTATATATTTGATGCATGTTTTTACTTATGGCCAAGTTCATCTTTTTTTTCCACATTAACTCATCAAACACTTACCAAGTGCCCTACTATGTGAACTTAGACTCCAAAGCCAGACTGCCTAGTTGAAACCTGGTTCTGCTGCTTACTAATTTTGGACCTTGGGCAAGGTCCTGTGCCTCAGTTTTGTCATCTGTGAAGGGGGGCTGAAGTAGTACCCATTGCATAGGTTGTTCTGAGGATGATGTGAATTTAGGGTGTTTCGGATGATATTTGGCCCAGTAATTGCTATGTTGGTGTTCCTGTCATTGTTTGCTGTTGTTGTGATGACAGATGCCAGCCTCGAGCTATGTGCTGCATACCCAAGTGGGTTGCTTTTCAAGGAACTTCCCTTCTAGTGTCACCTTTAGGATTTCTATCCAAGTCTGATGTCTCCAGAGTTTCTCAGTCTCAAACTATTGGCGTTTGGGGTGGGGCAGTTCTTTGCTGTGGCACCGTGCTATGCACTGTGAGAACTTTAGCAGCATCTCTGGTCTCTACCCACTAGATGCCAATAAGATGCTCTTCCAGTTCAAAAATGTCTCCAGATGTCTCCAGATGCTCCTTGGGGGACAGAATTGCCTGAAGTGGAGGACCGTCTATTTAGGCGGTAAATCTGCCTGCAGAGGCAGCACTGTGACTCCCCCTGCTTTCTAGGGAGGCTCTTGGGGCTTCCCTGGTAGTTCAGCTGGTAAAGAATCCACTTGCAATGCAGGAAACTGTGGTTCAATTCCTAAGTCAGGAAGTTCCCCTGGAGAGGGGATAGGCAACCCTCTCCAGTATTCTTGGGCTTTCCTGGTGGCTTAGAGAATAAAGAATCCACCTGCAATGCGGGAGACCTGAGTTTGATCCCTGGGTTGGGAAGATACCCTCGAGGAAGGCATGGCAACCCACTCTAGTATTCTTGCCTAGAGAATCCCCATGGACAGAGGAGCCTGGAGGGCTACAGTCCATGGGGTCGCAAAGAGTCGGACACGACTGAGCAACTAAGCACAGCACACAGCAGTGGTTACCTGCAGTTGTTTTCCCCCGAGCATGTTTTTGAAAATCCATGTTATATGTTACAGGTGCCTCTAACCACATGTCTGGAACCATAGGAATATTTCTGCTGTGACCACTGTGGCCTCCTTAGTGGGAGGGGCTCCTCTTTAAAATGGACTTCTTTATTTTTTAAAAGTTATTTGGCTGTGCTGGGTATTAGTTGTGGCACACAGAATCTTTGTTGTCACATGCAGGCTCTTAGTTGCATCATGTGGGATCTAGTTCCCTGACTAGGGATCGAACCTGGGCGCCCTGCACTGGGAGTGCAGAGTCTTAACCACTAGACTGCCAGGGAAGTCCTTCTTTAGAAGAGAGGAGGAGAGACATAATCATCCTAGCACTTCAGTCCAAGGCTCCCTGTGAAAGCCAGCCCCCTGACCCTTTACAGCTGAAAGAATTTACTGCTTATCACTATGGGGAACAAGCAGAGGTCACAAGACTGCAAATGGGGAATCTCACTATGGGAGTTTGTGTGCTGTGGTCCTTGGTCCTCACTGGGTGAACCCTAATGATTAACATTGAGAGAATGCTCATCACATGCCAGACTGAGCTAAGTACGTGATGAATATTGCTCACATTCACCCTTGAAAGCAGATATTTTTATACCCATTTTATAGGTTGGGAAACTTCAGCTTAGAGACATTAAGATCACAGAATCAGGATTCAAATCCAGGCGACCGATTCCAAAGTTCTTAACCCCAGTGACACTTATCCTCAGAAGCACTGCCTCCGTAAAAAGCAGCGTCTTACTCTACAGGAATGTCCCCTGTCTGTGCCCTAGTTAGATTTTGGTTCCCAAATTCCATCCTGGTCACATAAAACTATCCATCAGTAGCTTCATGCTGACCTGAGATGTGACAGGAGTGACATCATTTTGTTTTGTTTGCATGTAATAATGTCACTGCTGAGACATACCCTGTCCCCCACTCTTATTTTTTACTCTCCCTACGCTAAGAGCCCTGGAGAGGGGAATGGCTTACCCACTCCAGTATTCTTGCCTGAAGAATCCCATGGACAGATTGTAGCAGGCTACAATCCACGGGGTCGCAAAAAGTCAGACACGACTGAGCGACTAACACTATGCTAAGAACCAAATCTTTTTCTTCCTTGTGTTTAAGCGGTGTGCTTCTGCTAACTGACAACAGTCCTTGTGATGTAAACCAACCTTTAAATTAGAACTCTCTAAATGACCCTTAGGTCACAGAACTTATCCTGCTGCACCAGTTGTCCTAACATCTGAACTTCTCCAGGATGAACCTCTTTAAAACTATTAATTCTGTAAGCAGAAAGTAATTACTTTTAATATACTTCCAGTTCTGTCCCAGACACAGAACTTCATACAAGCCCCAAATAAAGAACTTAATGTAGAAAAAGAGTTATACCTAATTTCAAGGGCCTTTACTAGAATTTTGTTGTATTGAATATTGTTCAAAATACATTGGCCATTGAAGGTAAGGTGTCTTTTTCTCCCCTTTACAATGATAGTTTATGCTAACAGGCTGTGGTTTGGACCATAAGTCTATTTATTACCTGGTGTCTCTTTGGCCTGCCTTGGTTTCCTTCTGCTGAGGCCACACGGGTCTGCTTTACTTTTCCACTTTGTATTAAAACCCCTGGCTTTAGGATCATTGTCCTTATAGCTTTAGTAAAATCATCAGCATCTGCAGAAAGCACTCAGAGAAAATGAAGGTCATAAACTATCAAAGTACAAATGAATTATGTAGAATCTTTGCCCTAGAATATTTCTGAGTAGAATCAAGAACATCTCGTTCTTTTTGTCTAGTCTCCTCCCGCGCCTTTCACAGGGAGGAGGCTCCATGTCTACGCATGAAACGACAGGAGGAGGGCGGAGAGTTCGGTCTGGAATTAATCAGTGATGCAAAAACATGTGGGAGGTTTACTGAGTAATTGCTGTGGGCCAGACACTATACAAGCTCCTGGCGATATGATGGTGAGGTACTGGCCTCTCCCTGGAAGATCTCAGAGCCTAATAGGGGTGACAAGAATTAACCAATCACAGTGCAGTCGAGGAGATGCTGTGATCTAGTCTGGTTGTTGAGTTTGGGATCACAGAGAATGGTACCTAACATTTATTGAGCACTTTCTACATGCATTGTTCAGTCGCTCAGTCATGTCCAACTCTTTGCAACCCCATGGACTGCAGCACGCAGTGTTTCCTGTCCTTCACCGTCTCCTGGAGCTTGCTCAAACTCATGTCCATCGAGTCGGTGATGCCATCCAGCCATCTCATCCTCCGTCGTCCACTCTTCCTGCCTTCAGTCTTTCCCAGCATCAGCGTCTTTGCTAAGGTGTCAGCTCTAAGCATCAGGTGGCCAAAGTGCTTTCTGCACATCATCTCTGTTTTTAATTCTCACAACAACTGTGTGAAGCTGAAGCTGCTCCTAAACCCATTTTATAGATGGGGAAATTGAGACTCAAAGGGAAATTCCCTGAGTCTTAAAAGCCAAGTAGCAATTATCCAGAGGGAAGGAGGAGGAGGTAGAAATTCTGGAATGAGGGAAAAGCAAGTATAGAAACACAGAGGCAAATGGATGAGATGACCTCTGTGTATCAAGAGGGCACTGGGAGCTGGGGGTTACACCATCCAGTTCTGCCCACAGTTAAGTGATTTCAAACTTGTGACTTGTTTTTTCATTGAAGAACAACCTGTGCTTCCTCAAGCCACTCGATTATGTAATTCACCCACGTGATCAGGATGAACTCCTCAACCTTGAAGTGGTTGTTCAAGTGCCTCTGATTTTAGGCTTGGGGGAAATAACAGCTGGGAAAGTCGCTGGGCTGGCAGGGTCCCCATGGGTATTGGGTTCTCAGGCTTTCAAGCTGGACTTCAAGTGGCCTTAGGCAACTCACTTAACCTCTGTGACATTTGCTTTGTCCCTCACATGCTCAAGTCTGTACCCCCAGAACCTACTGCAGAGCCTTTGTGGGTGTATCTGTGTGCACATATGCTCAGTCATGTCTGACTGTTTGCGACCCCATGGACTATAGCCTGCCAGCCTCCACTGTTCGTGGGATTCTCCAGGCAAGAATACTGGAGTGGGTTGTCATGCCCTTCTCCAGGGGATCTTCCCAACCCAGGGATTGAACCTGCATCTCCTGCATTGGCAGTTGGGTTCTTTACCACTGTGCCACCTGGGAAGCCCTACTCCAGAGCCTAGACCTGCATAATCCATAAAATGGGGGTACCAGTGAAGGCAAGATGATTAATTATAGTTCACATGAAAGCCTTTAAACAATTCAGTGAAAAGTAAGGAATAAATGGGCTTCCTAGGTGGTGGGAGACCTGGGTTCGATACCTGGGTTGGGAAGATCCCCTGGAGAAGGAAATGGCTACCCACTCCAGTGTTCTTGCCTGGAGAATTCCATGGACAGAGGAGCCTGGCAGGCTACAGTCCATGGACTCACAAAGAATTGAATGTAACTGAGCAATTCTCTTTCAGGTGGCTCTAGTGGTAAAGAACCCGCCGGCCAATGCAGGCGATATGAGGCGCAGGTTCGATCCCTGGGTGGAGAATACTCCCTGGAGGAGAGCATGGCAACCCACTCCAGTATTCTTGCCTGGAGAATCCTGCCTGGCGGGCTATGGTCCATGGGGTCGCAAAGAGCTGGACACAACTGAAGCGACTGAGCACGCAAGGAATAAATAATCCCACTTCACAAGAGATTCCTTCACTAACTACTCACCAGCGATCTGAGTCCTTATATGCAGAGCTTGGCAGATGTTAGATGTACTAGGAAAACTGTCTTGGCCTCTGCTCTGTGCAATTTTAGTTCGCAGCGGGTGGGTACAAATAAGAGCAAACCAGAGGTGGAATTTTTTTCCATACAAGGGGCATGCCTAGTGGAAAAGCAGCCCTTTCATCAGGGGAAGGCAGGTCAAGCAGGACAGAAAAACCTGCAACCTCTGATTGTGCCTCTTCTGATGGCTTCTCCTTTGCAAGGGCTGATCCCTGACATTGAGTTGGGGGAGGGTGATGATTGCATTGAAATGTCTGCTCCTAGGCAAGACCCTGCCTTCCTCCACACCCTCTCTTCTCCTCCAAAGACCTTCTGGAAAACAGAGCAAAAACAATGAGGCAACTCCAAGGGTTGATGAGAATTGCATTCTCCGTGCAGCCCCGATTACCCTGCGCCTTTGTCCCCGTGGACTCCGTGAAGGGCATGGCTGTCAGGTGTCACTCCTCCCTGGGCCGGGTAATCTGCGCTGATTGACTTGTCCATTGTCCTTCCCCTGGAGCTAAAAACAAAACAGGAAAGGCTGCTTGTTGGGGAGAGAGGGGACCTTGGTGGCCAAATGCTGTTGCTTTCCCGGCATTGGACACAGGCTTGCTCTCTCTGAGAAAACTTACATCCAAAGGCAGTGACTTTGAAAGGACTGTGGCTGTGGAATTAGAGACAGATGCTTAGCTGGCCATGAGCAGATATTAAATTGTATTAAACTATGCAAACCGCATTTCTCATGCAAGGCTTGTTTCAACCTTACATCAGCCCTTGGGCTGCATTTGCATCTCTATAGAGAAGGAAATAAAAGCAGCATGTCACTTATTCATTTCTATTCATAACTGTGAGCTGTTATTATTCTAGCTCTTGTCTCCCCTACACAGCACAGACTAGATTAATCTTTCTCAACCTCCATCAAGAGCTCGTTCCCAGCATTTCACTTTATCAACTCCTGTTTATAAGGCCCAGGTGCTGAGAAGGATATAAGGACATAGAAGACGGGACTAATTTTAAGGTCACCAGACATTCTGCTTCATCTGGGATAATCCTTGTGTAAGCAATTCTGATATAATTTGATAGGACCCCCTTCTGCTTTCAGAAGTGATCCAGTCTTCATAATGAATTACATAGTTACCCTACTCACGTGCTCATAAGCTAAAGGGGTGCAAAGGATGAAGAGAAATACAGTAGTTGCAGAACAAGACTGGAGGCAGAGGAGGTTGATGGTTGGAGAAGGAAGGGAGGCGCCCCAGGGCTCAGGTTGACACAAGACCTCGGCATCAGAGGTTGAGAATGATTGAGGCAGAGGGGAAGGAGGCCTGGGCGAAGGCGGGGGGCCAGAATCATGAAGAACAGTATGTGTTCAGGGTTCTCCAGGGGCCCCATAAAAGTGAAAGTGTTAGTTGCTCCATCGCGTCTGACTCTGCGACCCCATGGACTGTAGCCTGCCAGGCTCCTCTGTCCATGGCATTCTCCAGGCAAGAACAGTGAGTGGGTTGCACAGGAGACCGCAGAGATGGAGGTTTTTTCTGAGGAGAAGACAAAGTGGACTGGAGAGGTGGGAGGGATGCATGTGGAGGTCTTGAAAGGTAGGGGGGCATCTTGTGCTTCACCTTGGAGCCGGCAGGAAGCCACAGGTACTGGCGTGAAAGACTCAAGGTGAATAGGAGGTTTCAGCTGCTCCTGGCCTAGGACTGGTCACCCGACTACTGACTGCAGATATGGGATTTGAACGGCGGAAGTCGCTTCTGAACTGTGCTCTCTGCTGTCATGCCCTTCTGCCTGTCTGTCTCCCATGTCCCGCACGATTAACTAGGCAAATTAAAATTTTCCACACATGACAGGGTGAGGCAAATGGATGTTCTGGTGTCTTTGGTTTCCTCTAAGCAGAAGCCTCCAGCCAAGAGTTGACATGAGCTTGCTGTTTGAACATTGGTTAAAATAATGATTTTAGCATGATTTTTTGACAGGAAAAAACCAAAAGCATACATTTACAGGAGCAGACCAGGCAGTTTGGACAGGTAGGACCCTTCAGGGGGCCGTCAGAGAATGACTCGCCCTGGGGTGTTTCTGTGTTCCGTGGGGTTAATCATCTTCTTAGTAATTCTGCTCGACTGAAGTCAGAGCTAAGGTTCCACATGTGCGGTGAAGCTATTTGTTTCGCTGGTGTCATTTCTTTTCTTCATCCATTTTTCCTTTCCTTCAATTAAAACCGTTTATCAGGTGTCCCAAACTCTAAGCTGGTTGCCCTCACTTCACTATCACAACCACCATCCAATCCTCTGAAGTCAGAGCATGCCCATTTTACAGAGGAAGAAATTGAGATTTGCTGAGGGTGAGTGCTACTCAAGGAGACCCTCTGTGTGTGTTGTTGAACACATTCCCATGGCGAGCATCATCCAGCAGGGCTCCAGAAATAGTCTGATGATTTCCAGGGATGCTGTTGAGGAAATTAAATGCCAGATAGAAGGCAATACTAAATTAGTGGTACCCAAGGAAATGGCAGCCCACTCCAGTGTTCTTGCTTGGAGAATCCCAGGGACGGGGGAGCCTGGTGGGCTTCCATCTATGGGGTCACACAGACTGAAGTGACCTAGCAACAGCAGCAAGCCAGAACATGCATCAGCACCATTTGAGGAGCTTTAAAAATGCAGGTGCCTGCGCTCTATCCCCAGAGATTCTATTTAGTGGGTCCTGGTGAGCTTAGGAATCTCTGTGTGTGTCTTTGTGTGTGGTGTGTGTTTTACATTCTGTAAGGCACTGGTTCTCAGACTGTGTGCATCAGCATCTTGCATCTTGCCAGGCTTGCTCGAACAAAGATAATGGGCAGCCCCCGTCCCTGATTCAGGGAGGTTCTGATTCAGGAGATCTTAGGTGGAGCCTGAGAATTGCATTTTAGGTGGTGCTAACGCTACTGGAGTAGGCACAGTCTGAGAACCGCTGCCCTAGCAGTTGGGGATGCTCATCCAGGCTAGGGACCGCTGGCCTCGGGGCTCATGGCCTCTGACTGATGCTTAAATTGTGGAGACTGTGATAGGATTAGAAAAACCTGACCTAGGATGCCCACAGAACCAGCACTCCCGCTTCTTCCTCACCTGGAAGGGTCACTGTGCCCTTTTTATGTGAGTCTGGATGTGGGCTCAGTATCTCTCTCACCTCTCTGCAGCAGGCAGACCCGAATCAAACAGGGTTGGCTCACAAAACAAACGTGTTTTTGTTCACTAAGCTAACGAGTCTAACTGGTACTTCCCAGATCAATAATTTTATGTCTGTGAAACGTGTGCCCTATGTATTCATTAAAGGATACCCCTTGGGGAGTAAGGGGTTAACCTTGGTTGCACAGTAGGATCACCTAAGACGTTCAAAAAAATAATCGCACAAAAATTCCTGATGCTGGGCTCCCTCCCTCACTCCTCTGCCTGTCTGGCGGTGGCTCCTCGTGCTGGTAGCTTTGCGAGCGTCACCTCCTGTGCAGTCAGCTGTGGGAGCCGGTGACCAGAGGCACCAGTGCTGTGCAGGCACCTACTTCTCCAGATGCCACGTGAGCTCCTAAAACCTGTCTGTGGATTCCCTTTCAGGGCATCCCTTCTCTCCCCACCCGCTTCCATGTACCTCTTTATCTTTCTGCCAAACAAAACAGAAGGGAAAGCAGCCAAAGGCCTGCTGATATCCATCACTGTCCTGGAGGTTCCCTGACAGGGGGCTGAAATGGGTGAGAGCCACTGTCCCAGAACAGCAGGAAGGAAGCCGTGTTCCCGGAGCAATGCCAAAGGAGCAGAGTTCTGGCCACTTTGCTCACTTTTGCGAATGCTGGGATGCACCGGGTCCCACCAAGAGGAAACATTTCCATGTGGGGACTCCCCAAATCTCAGCCCCGTGGTTTTCCCTCTCTGCGCAGTGCCAGGCTGCTAGCGCCACCTTTGCCAAGACTCAGTCCATCACAGCTGCCCGCTTGTGCTTCATGAAAACTGCCCTGGTCTGAAGCCACCAGGGCTTCCTCAGGGACACGTCTCATTCTCTGCGTTCCTCCTGAACCACCTGACGGTGCTGGCCCCCCACTCTCCGGGCACCTCCACTACCCTGCCTTCTCTGTGTCCCTTCTCTGTTTGCTTTGCTGACATCTCTGCCTTCTCTCACCCTGTCAATGGGAGCCTTTCCCCACTGCCGCTGTCTCTGTCCCTCAGCACTTCTCCCCCACCTTCTTTCCCTTGGGACTCCTTTTCCAGCTCCAAGGGACTGGCCTGACACGCTGAGTCCCAGTCTCCCAACAGCATCTATTCACAGAACTTCCTCTTGGGTTCACTGAACTCGCCCTGTCTCTGGGATCCTCTGTTTTTATTCCAGGCACCACCATCTCTTCTGATTTCCCACATGTGGGAGCTCAGCTGCATTAAGCTGCTTTATCCAGTCAATGCCCGAGTCTGGTCCATGTTTCCTTTCTGCTGCTTCTCAGGATGGCCATTCTTGCCTACGCCTCTGCTACCTTGTGCTGGGTTGTGGTGAGCACTTTCCAGAGAACCACTGGTTTCCAGTCTCACTGTCCTCACATTTACATATCACCATCAGAGTCCTCCTTCTAACGTGCTCTTACTTCTCTCCCTGCGAACGTCTGTGGATCTCACGCCATGTGCCTGGCACAGTGCTAAGGATGTCTGTTATCAACCCAACGACAACCTTATGAATCCATGAACACTATTATTTTCGCTCTTTTACCTGTGAGGAGGCAGAAGTGGAGATGGTTGGGAACTTAGCCAAGGCTCATAACCAAGGACAAGTGGTGGAACAGAAATGCTGAAATTCTCTGAGCCTCTGAACTAGACTCTTGTTTCTCCCTCTGCGCCCAGCCCTCAGTGTCTGCCCAGCCCACGCAGAATAAACACCAAGATCCCTGGATCCGCACGTAGGCTTTTGCAGATCTACTCTGCCTCACCTTCGCAGTCTTCTCTTCTTTCATCCTTCTGTGTGGGACTTAGCACCACGTGAACGGTTTCCTCCTGGGCCCCCAGGTCGCTTCACTTTGTCCCTGTTCTAGTAATACGTTTTTGCCCAAATCCTTGGTGACATCCAGTCCCCCAGGAGCACTGCCGCTCCTTGAAGCTTAGTCATCTTGGCCTTTCAAACCGTCTGGGTTTCAAAAGCCTTTTTTGGTGCACTCTCTTGTGTTTTACATTCCTTTTAATGTGAAACCACTTTGGACTCCTTTTCAGGTATTTCAGTGTTATTTTCCTGGATGGGTTAAAACCCTGGAGGGTAGAACTGTGTCATAAACTTAGTTCAGTGTCCTGACTTCTCAAGGATGCAGCGGTCGCTCAAGTCGGTGACTTCTGCTCTTGTCCATCACAGGGGCTTGCGCTGCGTCATGTAAATGAGTCTGTGAGAGGCCGGCCCACCCCCGGGAGCTGTTCTGCTAAGGTGCCCTGATCCCCTTGCGGCCCTCAGCACAGCCGGAATCATTTGTTAGATTAGTTTTCCATCCTTCGTGGGAATCATTTTTCTTCGTACGTTTCTGTTTTTAAAGTTGAATAAAATGGAGACTTGGCTGGACACCAGGGAGGTTTAGGAGAGAAATGAGCAGCGGGACGTCCCCAGCCAAACCTGGCTGCAAACTGCTGACTGCGCAGGAATACAGATGACTTCTAGTGGAATGGGCGGGACTCCGTGGGGACGCACTGCGGGTCCTGCTTTTGATCAGCGGTTGGGCTGATGTTGGGAATCTGAGCACAGTCGTCCCTCGGTATCTGCAGTATCCGGTATCCGCGGGGGTTGGTTCCAGGACACCCTTGGATACCAAAACCTGCAGATGCTCAAGTCCCTTGTATAAAATGGCATAATATTTGCATATAATCTATGTACGTCTTCCTAGGATACTTTAAATCTTCTCTAGATAACTTACACCTAATACAATGTAAATGCTATATAAATAGTTGTAAATACAATGTAAATGCTATGGAAATAGTTGCTCTTATTGTTTAGTCGCTAAGTCGTGTCCAAGTCTTGGCGACCCCATGGACTGCAGCACACAAAGCTCCCCTGTCCTTCACTGTCTCCCAGAGTTGCTCAGATTCATGTCCATTGAGTGGGTGATGCTATCTAACAATCTCATCCTCTGTTGCCCCTTCTCCTTTTGCCTTCAGTCTTTCCCAGCATCAGGGTCTTTTCCAATGTGTCATCTCTTCGCATCATGTGGCAAAAGTATTAGAGCTTCAGCTTCAGCAGCAAGCCTTCCAGTGAATATTAAGGGTTGATGTCAATGGCAAGCCACTCCAGTACTCTTGCCTAGAAAACCACATGGATGGAGGAGCCTGGTAGGCTGCAGTCCACGGGGTCGCTAAGGGTCGGACACGAGTGGGCGACTTCACTTTCACTTTTCACTTTCACACATTGGAGAAGGAAATGGCAACCCACTCCGGTGTTCTTGCCTGGAGAATCCCAGGGAAGGGGGAGCCTGGTGGGCTTCCGTCTGTGGGGTCACACAGAGTCGGACATGACTGAAGTGACTTAGCAGTAGCAGTAGCAGTCCTTTAGGATTAACTGGTTTGGTCTTCTTGCTGTCCAAGGGACTCTCAAGAGTCTTCACCTGCTGGCAAGTAGCAAATTCAAGTTTTGCTTTTTGGAAATCTCTTGAATTTTTTTTTTTTTTTAATATTTTAAATTTGAGGTTGACTGAATCTGCAGGTGTGGTACTCATGGGTACAGAAGTCAGGCTGTTTTAGTGCAGCCCTCCACTGGGTTCCCTGCTTTGTATTTTCTGGGATGAACTTGGTGTCCACAGTCAAAAAGGACCACTTCTGTTTCAAACCTGCCTCTTGCTGACTGAAACAAGTTGGTGTTTGGGATGGCAACTCGTGATGTGCCTCATATAGAATCATGTGAATAATAGTAAGAAATTCTGAAACAGAATGACAAATAACATGGCAATGAAATAAACATCTAAGCACAATTAGTACAATTAATTTTTGTGGAGAAGGCAACGGCACCCCTTGCCTGGAAAATCCCATGGGCGGAGGAGCCTGGTAGGCTGCAGTCCATGGGGTCGCTAAGAGTTGGACACGACTGAGCGACTTCACTTTCACTTTTCACTTTCATGCATTGGAGAATGCAATGGCAACCCACTCTAGTGTTCTTGCCTGGAGTTCCCAGGGACAGGGGAGCCTGGTGGGCTGCCATGTATGGGATCGCACAGGGTTGGACACAACTGAAGCGACTTGGCAGCAGCAGCATTTTTGCAGAGATTACTAAATTACTTTACAACGTTGTGTTAGTTTCTAATGTACAATGAAGTGAATCAGCTATACGTATACATATATCCTCTTCTTCTTGGATCTCTCTCCCCGCCTCTATCCCACCCATCTATTATAGTTCATCACAGAGCACTGAACTGAGCTCCCTGTACTATACAGTAGGTTCCCACTGTCTATCTATTTTATACATGGGTTATTCAGTTCAGTTCAGGTCAGTCACTCAGTCGTGTCCAACTGAGTCACATCCCAGGCCTCCCTGTCCATCACCAACTCCTGGAGTTTACTCAAACTCATGTCCATCAAGCTGGTGATGCCATCCAACCATCTCATCCTCTGTCATCCCCTTCTCCTCCTGCCTTCAATCTTTCCCAGCATCAGGGTCTTTTCCAATAAGTCAGTTCTTCTCATCAGGTGGCCAAAGTATTGAGAAAAGCAAATCAAAACTACAATAAAGTATCATCTCACACTGGTCAGAATGGCCATCATCAAAAATCTACAAACAATAAATGCTGGAGATGGAGAGGTTTTGGAGAAAAGGGAACCCAATTGGTACAATTCTAATGGTTCATAACTTCTAGAAACTCCAGGATCTCCTGCTGCTGCTTGGGTTATTGTTCTAGGCCAGCATCACAGAATCTGGGTCATCTAAAGGAAGAACTGCAGTCATCCTCTACCACATGGGATGTGCCCTTCTCGCTCTCATGGGGCACTATTTTCTTCAATCAGTAAATATTTATTGACTACTCTTATGTGCAAGGCATTGCATTAATTCATTGTAGAAGGTAGAAAACCAATAATGTTTGTGAATGTGCCTAACAGTGCTCAGTCCATGGGAGAGGCTAAGAAATGTTAAAATCTTTAGGTATGAATGTGTGTACATGCATGCTATGTCACTTCAGTTGTGTTCAACTCTTTGTGACCCTATGAACTGTAGCCTGTCAGGCTCCTGTCCATGAGATTCTCCAGACAAGAATACTGAAGTGGGTTGTCATAACCTCCTCCAGGGGATCTTCCTGACCCAGGGATAGAACCTACTTCTTCTGCGGTTCCTGCATTGCAGGTAGAGTCTTTATTGCTGAGTCACCAGGGAAGCCCTCGGTATGTGCATTCTACTGTGAAAGATAAAAAGACAACTGAGCATTACTGAGTTGAAGGACAGCCTCTTTGCTGGGGTCCAGAGGGTTTGGGAAGGCAGAATTGGGGAGAGTTCAATAGAGGGAGGCTGATAGGACATTTCTCTTGTCAGCTGGAGTTTGTGTAGGGTGGATGGAGATGGGGAGACACGGGTGGCAGGGAAACCAGCTTGTAATAACAATTATGTTATTAATAATAGCAGTAACAACCACCACCAATTATTGAGCATACCCTAGGTGCTAGGTACTGTACACATATGGTTTCTGTCTTACACGACAAACCTACAAAGTGAGTACATTCAACCAATGAGGAAACTGAGACTTCTCCATGTTGAATAGCCCACCCAGTGTCATAGAGTTAGTAAATGGCAGGACCAGCATTTGAACTCCAGGCTGCTTTCTTTCAAAGCCCAGGCTTGGGACTTCCCTGTTGGTCCAGTGGCTAAGACTCCACGCTCCCAGTGCAGTGGGCCCAGGGTTGATCCCTGGTCGGGGAACTAGATCCTATGACCTAGTGCAGCCAAATAAAAGCAAAAACATACAAACAAAAGCCCAAATCCCAGGCTGGAGGAGGTGGGTGGGTGGGGGGTGTTATTATGAATTTGGAAAGCAAATTAGGGGAGTTACAATTAAATTGAAAGGGAGGGGCAGGTGAAAGATATGATTGGAAGAGGTAAGAAAACTTGACCACAGGACCAGGTTTGGAGGGCAAAGGAGACTCAAGGAAAAATAATGAGTCTATTTTGTGACTTCAAATATTGGGCGAGAGGGTTGCCATGCCCTCACCAGGTGTCATGAACAGGAGGTGATCTTGCGTGAACGAGGCAAGAGGGTACTGTGATGAGTTTCAGAGATGTCACAATCAATGACATCACTGGAATCCCAAAAATTATACAAATGAATGTATACACAAAACAGGCATAGAGAAACATAGAAAACAAACTAGTGGTTGCCAGAGGGGAGAGAGAGGGAAGGAGGGGCAAATTAGGGGTAGAGGATTGAGAGGTACAAACCACTGTGTATCAAATAGGTCAGCAACAAAGATGTACAGCATAGGGACCTGTGGCCATTATCTTGTAATAACTTTTAAATGAGTATACCTGTAAAAATATTGAATCATAATGCTGGACATCAGAAATGAATGTAATATTGTAGATTAACTATACTTCAACTGAAAGGAGAAAGAAACATGGCAATCAAAGTAGAAGCAGAGATCCCAGGTCGCGGGTCAGTCGTCTTCTCTGACTTGGGTTGTAAACAAGCTGTGAGTGTGGGTGAACAGGAACATGGAAAGGAGAAAGACTCTTCAGTTAGGGGTGGATTCTGGAGGAAGTTAGAATGAGGAATGATAGTGGACATAGCTTTCAGAGATGTAGGACGAGCAACAAGGATGGTGTCATGGTGAGCATGGCAGAAACTGGCAGTGGAGTTGGTTCCAAGTGAGCTGTCAAGGTGCCACGCATGTCAGAGAAGATGCTTGGTCCTGCCTGAACCTGGGAGGGCGCAGTTCAACTGACCACACACTCAAAACGTAGTTTCCATAGGCTGGCCTTGTGTTTGGTGCAGAGGATGGAAAAAGACTAGAGCCTACTTTTGAAAGGCTCAGGAAACTTGAAACAGACCTGAGTTGCAGTGTGGCTCTTCCACTTCAAGATTGTTATTCTCTGAGCTTATTTCCTTATCTGTAGAATGAGCATATTAATACTGGTCCCTGAACAGGTACTGCTGCTGGGCATTTTTCTGGCATTCAGAAATGACTCCTGTACAGCACTCACCCAGTACCTGGAGCTTCATGGTACTTGCCTGATGGTGCTTGGAACTCAAAGTGACACATAGGAGAATGAAGGGCAGTTTCTGGGGATCTGCCTGCTAGACTCAGGGAAGCCTGCCTTCCTTGGGAGGAATCGTTTCTTCAGTGGTTTGTGCTGTTCAGTCAATCAGACCTGATCTCTACTGCCTCATGTGGCTTTTCAGGACTGAGAGGAATCTCCTATTTCTAGAGCTTCCCGTCCTTTCATGTGTGTTTTGGCCCAGATGTTCCAACAGAGCGCCTTTTCATTTTTCTTTCCCAAGTTCAGAGCAGAGACAGAGCCCCCTTCTGTCGGCGGGTGGCGTTTTTGCTGGCCACGTCCCGGGAAAGCAAATAGAGTGCTCCGTGGCAGATGGGAGGGTCCCTAAGGGCTCTGAAGGTTGACAGCACAGATGTACTGGATGCATCATGGGCTGAGCGGACTGGCCCGAGGGCTGCAGGACTCCAGCACAGCCTCCCTGGGGGCTGGTAGGTGGGGGAGGAGGGGTGTGGCCCTATATGTGTTTGGCACTGTTGGGAGAGTAGGAAATAGAGGTTGGAGGCGGGGGATTGATGCCACAAAGATAAGGGCTCCTGGAAAAATCCGTGTCTGACCTCAAAACTGAAAGTTGTCTGTGTGGAAGGGGAAGAGATCAAAGAGGGGACAGAAAAGGCCAACCCGGTGAGCCGTGAGGCTGTACAGGAAGGCTGTGGCCCAGACACTGCCTCCTTCCTGCCCACCCTCTTCCTGGTGGGCAGCTCTGTCCCATTTCTTTGCCGTCGGTCTCCCCTGCACCTATATCCAAGGCATGGAGGTTTTTACACACCAGGCTGGGAGGGCCTTCGGGGTCACCCATTCCTTCTCCTCCTCCCTCCTTCCCCAGCAGGTGACTGTTGCCTCGGTTTCCCCAGTGACTGGAGGAATGTAAATCACTGGTGTCTCAGTGTCACGGGCATAGCTTTGGGCATGGAGGGCAGAAGGGGTCAAAAGGGATCCAGGGTAAGGGGCTTGCTAACCTGGCGTAGTCTACCTCTTCTACCTGGCCAGGTATGCCCAGCCTCTGAGAAGGCCAGCTGGGAGGCATGGGCTCTAGGTTAACTGTCTTGGCAGTGCATATGTGGCCACACCACCGTCCACTGATATGGATGACCCAGCTGCCTTTAAATAAAAACTCACTTATAGCTTGATCACTCCAAGGGCCCGGCCTCAACCATTTAAAGAGTCAGAGCAGCATTCCTTTTCATTCCAGACTGACCAGTTTCATTCGGGGTATCTTTCCTATTTAACCTCAGTAGTATCAAGTTTAATCAACTGGCATAAGCAGTTCCCCTATTAATAGATTCACTGGAAATCCCCTGATGTGTCATTTTATTTGTGACCTTGTTTAAAATTAGCCCATATCAACATCCCCTAGCGAGGCACCCAGGGTCAAACTGCCCACCCGGCTCTTTGCACCAGTGCCATGAGACGTTAGAAACAAGGCTAAGGGTGGGTCTCGGGGTCCCCGACACATGCGCTGCCACACCCCGCTCCCTCTGGGCCTTTCCCTTTTGAACTCTTGCTCCCTCTCATTCTGCGCCCACCCGCTTCCTCCTCTTAGTCACAGTGCTAATGCTCTGGGGACCAGATTCCTTAGCTGTGCTCAAGCCAGAGGCAGAACTCTGTGGAGAGTAAGGCTGCGTGGAGTCAGGGTATCCCTGGCTCGTTCCAGAGCAGAAATTTTCACCCTCAGGGCCATTGACATTTGGGCCCAAGAACTGAAGCTCTCAGAGGGGTGGGTGCAGAGATGGCTGTCTCGTGGGTTGTAGCATGCTGGCAGCATCCCTGACTTCTACCCACTAGATACTAGCAGCATCCCCCACACCCTCAACTATGAAAACCAAAAATGTGTCCAGGCGTTCTCTCATGTCCCCTGGTCGGCAAAATGGCCCCTGATTGAGAACCATTGTTCTAGAAACCACAGTAGCAGTAAGTGTTTCAGGCGCCTCTGGAAATTTCCCCAGTCTCTCTTTCAGTCGGGAATTTCGGAGGCTGTGGGGACATAGGGCATGTCCCAGCTCCCTCCACATTCCTGGGCCTGGTGTGTTCCTCCTTCATTGCTGTGGCTGTTCTCCCAGCCAGAACCCCATCACTCCTCACATTGGTCTGTGGTTTGCTGAGTCCCTGTTGCCCCAGACAGGCTGCTCTGCAGGCCTCTGGCCTTGCATGGCAGGTTGACTGGGGGCAGGGCTGGTGGAGAAATCCCCGGCTGGTGTCTCAAGCTCCGCCTCTCACTGGTGATGTGACTTCAATAACCTTGTGGGAAATGTCAGCCCTGGACCTTGGCAAGCTTGTCATATCATCCACTGATATTCCTGCCAGAGATGCCTCAATGCCTGAATCCTGCCTGTGGGATTCCTGAGCTAGAGAGAGACCCTGACAACAGTAGCAGATGGGACACAAAGCCTGCTGTGTCCTTATGACATTAATTATGCCCCTGAGAGGTTTTGTGCTAAGCATCAAGTCATTAAAGCCGTGTTTCAGAGGAAGAAAAGGGTTAAGTGTTTGAGAGTTTCGTACTTGCAATAATAAGGTTTTCTGTAAGAATTAATAAAGGCTTTTTAATGGTCACCGGGTATATTTTGGTAACATATGCAGGCTGCTGTCATTATGATCCACTGTTAGAATCAATAAAGTACAAAATTGAGATAAGCTGTGGGGAGCAGGGAGCAGAATATCCAAACACAGTGCAGCTCCATTCACAACCGCCACCCTCAGGAGGAGACACCATCTTGGTGGCTCCTAAGCCCCAGACAGAGTTGTGCCCACTTGGGGGAGTAGCGGTGGCTTCTCCTGTGTCCCTGGCTGGCCTCCCTCGGGAATCCCATATGGCCAACATCCGTGTGATGAGATGCCTCCGAATGAGGCATCTCATTTTTTAACCATTCCTGTTATATCCAGTTTACCGTAAGAGTTATGTTGTGAGGAAAATGCCAGAAAACACTTTACCTGGGTCAGTGCCTAATGGGTCCCAGTGCAGAGTTCTGACAAAGCACAAGTGGATTATATAGCTTGGATGTGAGGCCTAAATGGAACCTTCTGTCTCTGTGAACTCTAAGCAGTGACCAGCACTTTCAAGAACGTCTAAGAAAAAAGATGTGGAGGACCCCTTGCTGTGGAAGAAAGAGCCAGAGGATGGAAGCTTTCAAAGTGGTGCCTCTGCTCGCCAGTAAATGTGGTCCAGGCAGCATAAGGGATTCTAACCAATTAGATTAATGACTCTCCTGTGGATAAAGGGAGGATGCTAACCTCCCAGGATTAGGGTGTGGATTAAATACATTTATACGAATGCAGTGTTCTCACCATCCAAAACACTGGATCTCAAGCCTCAAGCAGTTCGAAAATCCAAAGATGCCTCTGGTTCCTCCACATTGTCCTGCCCTAAATGTGGCAGAACCCGCCTGCGCTCCCAGCACTTCCTACGGCACCTTTGGTCTCCCACATAATTGTCTGTGAGCCTTGGAAATAGCTGTGGTTTTTAATACAGTGATATTTCCTCTTCAGGGACTCTAGCCCCTGGTCTGGTTTCAACAACTGCTAGCACAGTCCCAAAACGTGGTTCTTGTTTCTTCCTTGTCTAATGGAGAGAGTGTTTGCATTTGCACAGGGTTTTTAATGGGCTGTACGCTGTTGGCTCTGAGAGGGATTCTTGGTTCACAGCCAGGGAGAGTTTAAATGTTTGGGGAAGCCTGTGAGTGCTGCAGAGGAGGCCCTTTCGGGGCTGTCCACATGACCCACGTCTACATGGACAGGGGCGTCCCGCTTTCCCCTGACAGGCAGGTTCCTCTGACCTCCATGGGATGCGTGCTGCTCTGTTCCTTGCCTGAGCAAGGATGCTGCATCAGGCAAAGTTTTCTATGACTGTCTGGGGCAGACGTTTCAGATCAAGCCAGAGTCTGTTAAGAATCCACCCCCCACCCTTTTTATCATTCCAAAAACAGTGGTAGGAGCTTCTAATTTGGCTGAAGCTGGTGGTCTAGACCATAGCATTCTCGGAATGGAAATAAGTTCCAGAGATTGCCTCTTCTGGGCAAGACTACACCTACATCATCCCAGAAAGACAAGCCTGTTTTATTTTGACTCGTTCTGGGAAGGAGGCTTTGCAGCCATCCTTACAACAGAGTCTCTTTCAAATAACGCCTGTGCTTTTACTTTCTCACCTAAACCACTTTAGCTGAGGTCTGTTGACCTTTCTCTCTCTAGCACCATCTTTCCTTACCTTGAACATCATTGTTTAGGATTGTTGTCCCTCAGCTCCTTTTTTTCTCTGCTAAATCATTTCAACTCCAGTGCTTCTGAGTGGTGGCCAGTACAGTGTGGGGCTTCCCAAATGTCTTCCTCCAAATGTCCCACTAGAAGAGTGTGAACATTTGCACACACGCCCTTGCAGGCACATAATCAAGCAGAATACAACCTTTGGAGTGGCCCAGAGTGGCCTACTGAGAGCTCAACGTTTCCTTGAAGTTTACCATTTTCTTTAAACATTTTTGGAAATGTGACATTCTGTTCCCAAGTACAACTGATCGTTTTAATTTTAAAACAATGTTCTAAATTACTTAACATCAGGGAAAAATTCACATACACATATGCCCTGAGGAAATTGGTTATTGGGGAAGGTCCCACATCTCCCCACCCCTCCCCGGGATGTCTTGTGCCCTGCTAACAACCCCAGTTAGAGAAGGTGGAGGAGTGAGCGTCTTGGTTCCTGGAACAGGTAGGTTGGAGTTTCCATTCTGACTGTATCACTTCCTAGCAGCCTAAACCTAAGCAGAATACATTAGCTTCTCAGTTATAATAGAGGGACGATGTTTCCTACTGGGTAGAGTATATTCATTCCGACAACCACTCATCATCTACTATGTGGCAGGCTCTGCTCCTAGGGCCTGGGAACAGAGGTGAAAACACAAGATCCTCACATATAAGAGGGCATTTCTAGTCTAGATGGGAGCAACAGAAAATAAACAAGCAAGCATATAAGAGTGTTTCAGACTGTAATAACTGCTATGAGGGAAACAAAACAGGGCAATGGAATAGTAACTCTGTGTGTGACTCTGTGTCTGTGGATGTTTGTGTCTGTGCGTGTGTATAAGTGTGTACACGTGTGCCCATGTACACTTGCTACGTTAGATGATGTGGCCAGGGAAGCCTCGTTGAGGAGATGACATTTGAATTAAGGTATGATTGGCAGTGGGACTTCCCTGATGGCTCCATGGTAAAGAGACTGCCTGCCAATGCAGGAGATGTGGGTTCTATCTCTAGGTCTGGAAGATTCCTTGGAGAAGGAAATGGCAATCCACTCCAGTATTCTTGCCTGGGAAATCCCATGGATGGAGGAGTCTGGCAGGCTACAGTTTATGGGGTCAAAGAAGAGTTGAACACAACTTAGTGACTAAACAATCACAGCAACTGCTGAAGGTGGGGAAGCCAGCTTTAAAATTCAGGCCAGTAAGTTAGCAATGTGCCTGTCTGGCGCATGGTTGGGGCGTAGTAGACATTGCTTGCCTCTCTTTTTAGAAGAATCAAAGAAATGCTGTTTAAACACAAAGAGATAGATTTTTATAGGTCATTGGATGTGATGAGAAGAATCTCAGAGGTAACCAAGGAGTTCAACTGGACCATGGAAATGATAGGGTCAGAAAATGTTTTTGCATCCTAGACGATTGCACCTCTTCCAGGTATGGCTGCTCACAGGTGTTCCTGGGTTATCAGCAGTTTTCTAGTTGCATTTGCACCTGGGCCCTTGATAATTAGCATCTTTTCCTTTGCTGGGAGGTCCCAGTTTTCTGCTTACCTGCTCCCATGGTACATGTAAATAATAACTTTATCTCCTTAATCAAACAATATCAGATTTGAGTTATAACCTGTTAAATATATAGATAGAACTGATATAAATATTATCTCCTTAAAAAGGCATCAAATTGTGGCAAGATAGAACACTTCCTAAAATAGGCCTGTTCCTTTTCTGGAGTATTTTCCTTTGACCTATATAAAAAATAATGAACTAACCCTCAACTAATCATCATAGAGAGTTTTATGGGACTTCCCTGGTGGCTAGCGGTTAAGAACCCGCGTGCCAATACAGGAGACATGGGTTTGATCTCTGGGTCAGGAAGATCCCCTGGAGAAGGAAATGGCAACTCACTCCAGTATTCTTTCCTGGGAAATCTGATGGACAGAGAAACCTGGTGTACTACAATCCATGGGGTCGCAAAAGAGTTGGACATGACTTATCAACTAAACAACAAAAGGGCTTTATGGCTTCTGAAGCTCTTTGGTGCCCAGTATTTGGGCCTCAGAGCATTCTTGAGAATTAAACGCCAGGGGCTGAGAGAGAAGAGACTGAACTTTGGAATCAGCCCAGCCTGGAGTCAAATCCTGGCTCTCAGCCTCATCATTTTTCTTTAAAATTAAAACAGTGTTTTATAAGCCAACGACCCATAGATCCCTGGAGTCTTTTGTGTATGCTTGGTGATCTGCATCTTAAATTAGATTTTTTTAGTTGAGAATTTTCATTTTGATGATAACGTAAAAATATTACTGTAAATCTATTCTGGGTAATCTGAATGACAGTTTATACCTTCCTTTTAGTGAGGAAAGGTTTTTCAATCCATAACAGGGTGGAGATATATGTGATACTATCTGGGTATCAATCTCCAAAGACCCTGTCTTGTAGAAATGCAGAAGGAGGTCCACCTTCAGCTGTATGCACAGGTTCTGTCTTTCGTGACCCAGCTCACACTCATTCCTAATAAGTACAGTGGTAAATAATATTGAATATTTTTAATTAAGCAGCCTTAATTTTCAGCCTTATATATAGACCTTTCTCTGTGATGGATTGGTGGTTTAAAACAAGTTCATTTTTCAATAGGAAAAAATAACTCAAATGATAGTTCATCATGCCCAAATTCAGAAGAATGTAGTCAATAAGTAAAATTTCAAAAGCTTAGATGTATCCTAGTCACACTCTGCAATGTCTAGTTTCATTAACCATCCATCACATTAAATTAATATTGTTAATTTGATTTTTTTGTTGTTGTTCTCAGTTTTATACTTATTCCATTTGCACATGAGCATAAGAAATTTATATTGGTTTTGCTTCACAACTTGGGATATGAGACACATCAAGAAGTTATAATGGAATACGTAAAGTGTGCTCAGAATTCTCTGAATGCCTAAAGAACAGAGCAGTCATCCTTGCCTAGATAGTTGGGGTTCTCTGCAAAGAGGGTGTGACATCCAGTAGGTCTAGAAGAATGAGCAGGAACTTATTAGGTGAAGTAAAGGTAGCGAGGGCTTGTGAGCCCAGGGGCATGGGTTATATTAGGCACAGAGTGGTGTAAAGACTCGAGGCAGTTGAATAGGGAAGTGCTAGCAGGGGAGGCTGCAGGTCCAGGAAGAAACCAAAGAGTGAGGGGGCTTACGAGCCAGGCTGGAGGACTAGCTCTGGAGGCAGAGGGGAGCTCCAGGAGTCGATAAACATGGGACTTGGATGCGTGATTTTTGGGACTGTAATTCTGGAAGTGGGGTTGAATGGATAGAGACCAGGTAAGAGCAAATGAAAGTGAAACCTTGCATCGGTCATGGGCCCTGGGGATGGGGGAAATGGGACAGAGTCCAGAGACATTTTTGAGGTCAAGCTGTCATATTTTATAACCAGTTGAACAGGTATTCGGGTCCTGGTTAGGTGACATATTGAGTGTGAGAAGCCCATGTGTGGGTAAGTAGAGTTGGTGATTTAGAATATAAATCTGGTGCTTGGGAGAGAGTTTGGGGCTACTCGTTAATAAGGGAACTATCATGAAAGACTGCTGATGCTACAGTATTTCCCTGTAAGAAGAGTTGGATAAGATTGGAAAGTGAAGAGTGGAGCCCTAACATTTGAAGGGCAAATAAAAGAGGAGAAGCCAGCAGATAGAAGAAGACCTAGATAACAGAAGAGAAGAGAGCTGGAAGTTTAGGAGGAAATCTAGGACAGCTTGGTGTCCTGGAGTCAAGGAGAGAGAAAGTTTCAAAAGGCAGGAGATAGTCAGGGGATCAAATACTGAGTGCATTGCTTTGAAGAGACAGGAGCGGGCATGCTGTTCTGGGGAGAGGAGGTGTTTGACGTTTCACACAGCAGGAAACCAAGCAGTTGGTACATTCGTCATCCATTCATCCCTGTGCTCATTCATCCTTCCATCAAACATTCTCCAAGGGCCTTGCCAGGTGACAGACACTGTAAGAGGTGCTGTTAGAGAGAGTAAATGGAGGACAAAGATAAATAGGCATAATCCCTGCCTTATGGGCTCATGGTGTTGTTGGAGAGACAGGTAATTATAGTTACGTACACAGATAATTATAGTGCCAGGTGGTAAGTGCTCTGGAGAGGGATGTGGGTAATGACCCTGCAGCATGGGAGAGAGACCATTAGACCTGGAAGGGAGAGGTCTTTGGAGCTGAGTGGGAGTTCCCAGGCGGAGGAGGAAAGGAGAAGGGAGAGGCATTTGAGCTATGAGCTTAGCAGGGCGAAGGCAGAAGGGGAGAAGCATGTGTCCTACTTCTCAACTTCATCCATGCCATGAGCGTGGTGGGGGGACGGGGGAGAGAGCTGCAGAGGAGTTGAAGCTGGAACGGAAGGGTGAGGCTGGTTTATGAGGTTTATGAAAAGCTTCAAATGCCATGGCACAAAGTAAGTTTGGATCTCATCTTCTGGAGAGTGAGAACTCAAGAGACATTGGTAAGCGAGAGAGTACTGCAGTAGGGCCAGATCTGGAGAAAGTAGCTCTGCTGGCACGAGGCGGAGTGAGTGGGCATGGGAAGGACTTGAAGATGGGATCCAGGTAGGGCCTCACCTCAAGCCATCCGCAGCCTCCGTCATCCCGCCGAGTGTCTGCTGAGTGTCTCCTGCGTGCTCTGCTCTGCGTGGGATGCTGCCAGTTTCCAGGGCATGCTTTCAAACTCCTTCTAGGAGCCTGCTGGTCCCAGCTGCTTCCCGGCGAGTGCTGGCTATTGCCTCAGATGCAAATGGCCAAATCACCAGGCAGAAGTCTCTCCTGGAAGGTTCCGAGTCAACCTCCGGTCCAGAAGCCAGCGCTCCTTATTGTGTGAATTACGCACTATTTTGACTTGTCCCGGTTGGCTTGGGGTGAAGGCAGTGGATTGCTTTTGAGAGCCTGAGGCCAAATGGACCAGCCACCAAACAGAACACACAAGGCCCTACGTACAGAGGAGACATCTGCTTGTGTTTCCTGAGTAACTGTGCAGCCACACAGGGCGGCCTGGGGACCCAGGCACATGCTCCACGTTATTTTCTAGTTACAACCAAGGATGATTTCCATGTGGCTGGTGATGAAAGAGTCAGGTCCATTTCAGAAGGGGGAGTGTTTCCGATTATGCAGATCACATTCAAATATTCACCTCATTCCCTCCTTTTGGCCGGGCTCTGCCTTTGAGTACTATGGAAAGGCATCCTGGCCTCCTTTGTGCCACATTTAGGGAAGATCTTCTGTGCTGAAAGCCTTGGCTGGCAGTGGGGACCCCTGGGCACAACCTGTGGGATTGCCTCTCTGTTGTGGTACTTGAAGCGAATCCATACGTGGCAAGGAATGTCAGCTCTCTTCCAGGAAAAATCAGAGCCTGTTAGCACTGGAAGGGACCCCAACCCTCATCAAGCCCAACCGGCTCATTTTACTGATATGGAAACTGAGGTCCAGAGCCACAGACCAACGTGCCCCAAATCAGAAAGTGAGTTACAGGGAACTTGGGACCAGAACACAGGGGCCAGTCCAGGGTTTCCCACGAGTCTTCGCTTCGCTTCTCTTTCATCTTCCTACAGTTCCGATTGCTGCTGTACTTCCTTTCTTAAAAGTACATTTCAAATGCAGGCTGCTTGGTGTGGATCCCAGGTTAGGTACGTATCCTCCTGTGGATGCTTTCCTGTCTTGTCTGATAAACTCTAGGTTGTCATCAAATTGAATGAAAGAAGTGAAAAGGGTGGGATGAAAAGCAGGGAATTTGAGGGTAATAAAATAGTGTGGCTAGAGCATTTGGGGATTAGGAATTAGCAGTGTGTAGTAGGGGCCAGGGTAGGGAAAACCACTAGACCATTCAGATATGACCTAAATCAAATCCCTTATGATTATACAGTGGAAGTGAGAAATAGATTTAAGGGACTAGATCTGATACATAGAGTGCCTGATGAACTATGGACGGAGGTTTGTGACATTGTACAGGAGACAGGGACCAAGACCATCCCCATGGAAAAGAAATGCAAAAGAGCAAAAGGCCTCTCAGGAACCCTTACAAATAGCTGTGAAAAGAAAAGAAGCGAAAAGCAAAGGAGAAAAGGAAAGATATAAGCATCTGAATGCAGAGTTCCAAAGGATAGCAAGGAGAGATAAGAAAGCCTTCCTCAGTGATCAATTCAAAGAAATAGAGGAAAACAACAGAATGGGAAAGACTGGAGATCTCTTCAAGAAAATTAGAGATACCAAGGGAACATTTCATGCAAAGATGGGCTCCATAAAGAACAGAAATGGTATGGACCTAACAGAAGCAGAAGAAATTAAGAAGAGGTGGCAAGAATATACAGAGTAACTTACAAAAAAGATCTTCATGACCAAGATAGTCACGATAACGTGATCACTGACCTAGAGCCAGACATCTTGGAATGTGAAGTCAAGTGGGCCTTAGAGAGCATCACTACGAACAAAGCTAGTGGAGGTGATGGAATTACAATTGAGCTATTTCAAATCCTGAAAGATGATGCTGTGAAAGTGCTGCACTCAATACGCCAGCAAATTTGGAAAACTCAGCAGTGGCCACAGGACTGGAAAAGGTCAGTCTTCATTCCAATCCCAAAGAAAGGGAATGCCAAAGAATGCTCAAACTTCCTCACAATTGCACTCATCTCACACGCTAGTAAAGTCATGCTCAAAATTCTCCAAGCCAGTCTTCAGCAATATGTGAACCGTGAACTCCCAGATGTTCAAGCAGGTTTTAGAAAAGGCAGAGGCACCAGAGATCAAATTGCCAACATCCGCTGGATCATGGAGAAAGCAAGAGAGTTCCAGAAAAACATCTATTTCTGCTTCATTGACTATGCCAAAGCCTTTGACTGTGTGGATCACAAGAAACTGTGGAACATTCTGAAAGAGATAGGAATACCAGACCACCTGACCTGCCTCTTGAGAAACCTGTATGCAGGTCAGGAAGCAACAGTTAGAACTGGACATGGAACAACAGACTGGTTCCAAATAGGAAAAGGAGTACGTCAAGGTTGTATATTGTCACCCTGCTTATTTAACTTATATGCAGAGTACATCATGAGGAACGCTGGGCTGGAAGAAGCACAAGCTGGAATCAAGATTGCCGGGAGAAATATCAGTAATCTCAGATATGCAGAGGACACCACCCTTATGGCAGAAAGTGAAGAAGAACTCAAAACCCTCTTGATGAAAGTGAAAGAGGAGAGTGAAAAGGTTGGCTTGAAGCTCAACATTCAGAAAACAAAGATCATGGCATCTGGTCCCATCACTTCATGGGAAATAGATGGGGAAACAGTGGAAACAGTGTCAGACTTTATTTTTTGGGGGCTCCAAAATCACTGCAGATGCTGATTGCAGCCATGAAATTAAAAGACGCTTACTCCTTGGAAGGAAAGTTATGACCAACCTAGATAGCAGAGACATTACTTTGCCAACAAAGGTCCGTCTAGTCAAGGCTATGGTTTTTCCCATGGTCATGTATGGATGTGAGAATTGGACTGTGAAGAAAGCTGATCGCCAAAGAATTGATGCTTTTGAACTGTGGTGTTGGAGAAGACTCTTGAGAGTCCCTTGGACTGCAAGGAGATCCAACCAGTCCATTCTCAAGGAGATCAATCCTGGGTGTTCGTTGGAAGGACTGATGCTAAAGCTGAAACTGCAATACTTTGGCCACCTCATGCGACAGGTTGACTCACTGGAAAAGACTCTGATGCTGGGAAAGGTTGGGGGCGGGAGGAGAAGGGGACAGAGAATGAGATGGTTGGATGGCATCACCGACTCGATGGACGTGAGTTTGAGTGAACTCCAGGAGTTGGTGATGGACAGGGAGGCCTGGTGTGCTGTGATTCATGGGGTCACAAAGAGTCGGACATGACTGAGCGACTGAACTGAACTGAACTGACTGATGATGGAGTTTGATGAATTTAATATCATTTACTGTCAGGATTCGTCAGCTCAGTGAACACAGGTGTTAAGAGAGGGCCCAGGGGCCTGGCAGATAGACTTGGAATTTGCAGGTCAACAAAACTCATACTTACTTAGCTTTCGGTTGGCTCCCTGTCAGTGGGTTTTCCTCTATATGGTTCATGCTTTAGCTGAGGCTTGATATTCCTCTTTCCACACAGCTCCCCCTTCTCTCCCTTGACTTCCACCCACTCCTCCCCCTTTATTATGGTTTTGTGCAAATGCATCCTTTTAAAATGCATTTGTAGAGCTCTCTTATGTATAAACTTTTGACATGATGATCATAGTTGAGCGTGTTTCACTCCAGTCTCCCATTTTTGTGAGATTCTTACATTCATTTTGCAGCTGCTGGCCTTGACATTATGCTAAAAGGTAAGAGCAGGGGCTTTTGCAGTCTGTGTTGTAGCAGAGTCAAGATAGCTGGTTAAAATGTAAGGCTGAATTTGTGTCTCTGAGAAAACAATCATGGAGGTCTTTCATTTACATCTGGTTTAAGTTTGGAGCTTCTTCATCAAGGGGTACCACCTCCCAGTACTCCTGCACAGGTAACAAATATCCTTGCTGGCGGCCAGCTCGATGTGGCTGCTTCTGTGTGCTATCAGAGTTCCAAAGCTTTGCTCGCTGGGATGAAACTCCAAGGTGTACTTTTGTCATGTTTCCTTTAGGGTGTTGATTTGGTTATGTGGCTAAAACCAAAGGCTTATTTTCCAGTCTCTTCTAGAACAAGACTTTAGAATGTCAGACTTTGCATGTGACTCCCTTTCTATGAAGAACAGATGGTGGGTTTAATTTTGTAGAAAGAAAATTAGAAACCAGTGAAATCTTACATGATTTCACATTAGTACCGAAACCAAATACATTGAAAACATTCAGAACTGTTCCTAGTTATGGATCTACTGGTGGCAATGAGAAATTCCCAGGGCTTTCTGTGAGGAGGACTTCCAGCAACACTTGGTTTATTCCATACTTCTCCCCATCCCCCAGCAGTCTGTTCTGAATCTTTCTCCATTTAATCTATTTATTTTTTATTTATTGAGCAAGCGATATTATAACCATGACTGAACTTTTTTAAATTACCAGAAAACTTACCCTGGGTCCAGCTTGAGTAACAGATTGTATGTTTTCATTTTTCCATGTCCCCTTCCAGGCTTTGTTCATATGCCTACAGAATCTTTACATTTTTATAGTCACGGTATAGTTACACGTTTATATTTGGCATTTTTCACTTAGTATTATGTTACAGGACTCTTTTCGCGTTGCTCTGTGTTATTCATGATGATGATATTTCATTGAGTCATGAGGCCCCAGTTTATTTGACCATCCTATTTTAGTCATATATGTTCATCCGCCTTAAAAAGATGATGATGAAATGAAACACAGCCACCATCGTTCAGATTGTTGCTTCTCCAGCTCTTCTCTAAGCTCAATTGCTATCTGTCCCTATGAACCTCCAATTCACTTAGCGCCTCCTATTCCATGGCAGCCTTGGTTCTCTGGTTACACTGACCATGATCAACTATTGTCTCCATGAAGCCTCCAGCCCTGGACTCCTTTAATCCTGAGGCTTCTGTCAAGTTGGGACCACCTTTGGTCATTCCAGTCATTGCTTTCTCTCCAAGTCCTATGCCAAAGGCAGATCCAGCTTTTTTCATCTTATGTTGGTTGCCACATACTGCCTTATTTTCAATCATTTAGATATCATTTGGGCTTCCCTGGTGGCTCAGATGGTAAAGAATCTGCCTGCAATGCGGGAGACCTGGGTTTGATCCCTGAGTTGGGAAGATCCTCTTTAGGAGGGCATGGCAACCCACTCCAGTATTCTTGCCTGGAGAAACCCCACGGACAGAGGAGCCGGGCAGGCTACATACAGTCCATGAGGTCACAAAGAATCGGACACAACTGAGCAACTAAACACACACAGGTATCATTTAGGATTCTTAACTGCAAGCCACAGAAACTAACATAAGCATTGGGAAGCTCACTATAACCAGCCTAGGAAGCAGGTAGGCACTGAGGCACTCCAGAGAGCAACAGGAATGGTCTCAGAGCATCAGCAATGGGATCAGGATGAAGGACCCAAAGCTGTCTGTGGTTTTTTGGCCACTTTACTGGAGATTTCGGATTCCAGGGATTGTTCAGTTGTCTCACACTGCTTACCTTGGCTTTAGCTGTCAGGGTCCCTGAATACATTCCTATTATACTTCATCCAGCGTGGAGGGGGATTTCCTAAAGGACCCAGGGAAAAGGTAATGATTGCCAGGCTGCCCTATGCATACATCTACCATCAGTATGCATTTACACAAACATCCCTACCTAACAGTAACTTCCATACAACAGATCCCAAAGTGTTCATTACAACATCCAGCTCCAAACTGAAACTTCTGGGGGATTCTAATCCCCCTACTACCACCCCTTCTTTTTCAGAGCTCAAGTTAAAATAGGCACGTGATTACCTTGATTCTCCTACTTCTCTGAATGCCTTCCATTTTTTCTGCTCCCTGGCTCATGCCCAACAGTGACTATTTAGAAAAATACTTTAATAACAAGCAGTTTTTTAAAATTAACTAATTAATTTGATTCCCCTGGATCTTGGTTGCTGTGCGTGGGCTTCCTCTAGTTGTGGCGCGCGAGATTCTTATGGTGGTAGCTTCTTTGTTGCAGAGCACGGGCCCAAGGGCCAGCAGGCTCCGTAGTTGTGGGCATGGGCTTAGCTGCTCCTCGGCATGTAGAATCTTCCCAGACCAGGGACTGAACCCGTGTCCCCTGCATTGGCAGGCAGATTCTTAAACACTAGACCACCAGGTAAGTCCCAAGAAATTGCTTTTTATATGAGGAAGGGGACGACTAGAAGACTGGAGGATTTTATCCAAAGTGTACATCTCCTTGGATCCTAGCCTCACCCCAGGCAAGACATATCATAATCTGGGGAAAAGCATTGTATGTGTACTTTGAAAAATCTTCTCTTTCAATTCTCTTATCTTGCCTCTACATCCACCCTTCTTCTTGAAAACCTCCAGTGGAATGGAGAGAGCACCAATTTGATTTCAGAGCTGCATCTGCTTCTTACACATGATAAAACTTGTGTCGAATGATTTAAGTTCTTCCAGTGGAGGAACGAAATGGAGCTCTTCTATGCTCCTGCTCGGTGACTTCAAGCATGTTTGCGGCTATACATACTTCATTCTTTTATTTCAGTACCCAACAACACTGTCAGGTCTACATTATAGTCAATCCTTGGATATGAGGAATGTGGGTTCCAGGACCTCCAAGGATACCAAAGTCTGCGGATGCTTAAGTCTCTTATTTATATAAGATGGTATGGTATTGTGTATAACCTATGTGCCTCTTCCTGCTGCTGCTGCTGCTGCTGCTAAGTCACTTCAGTCGTGTCCGACTCTGTGTGACCCCATAGACGGCAGCCCATCAGGCTCCCCCGTCCCTGGGATTCTCCAGGCAAGAACACTGGAGTGGGTTGCCATTTCCTTAATAATCTCTGGATTACTTATAATAACTCATACAATGTAAATGATATATAAATACTTGTATAATGTAAATTTTATGGGCTTCCCAGATGGTGCTAGTAGTAAAGAACCCACCTGCCAATGCAGGAGAAATAAGAGATGTGCATTCAATCCCTGGGTTGGGAAGATCCCCTGGAGGAGGGCATGGTAACCCACTCCAGTATTCTTACCTGGAGAATCCCATGGTCAGAGGAGCCTGGTGGGCTACAGACCATGGGGTCATGAAAGAGTCAGACACGACTTAGCAACCTAACAACAACAGTGATGATATCTATAAATAGGTTTATTTTCCACCTACTGTTCTACTTCTTGGTATTTTTTTTTTTAACCAATGAATATATTATGGAGAGTTGTCAAAATTAACAGATATATATATCTACCTCATTCTAACAGATATGTTGTATTCCATTGCTTGAATGGATTAGATTTGGAAGGATTTAACCTAGTTCCTTTTCATGAATATTCAGGTTGTTTCCAGATTTTTTGGTTTTGTTCTTACAAAAAGTATGACAATAAAAGTTTTTCTATAAACAACTTTATGGCTGTCTGAGGAGGCCTTACAAATAGCTGTGAAAAGAAGAGAAGCGAAAAGCAAAGGAGAAAAGGAAAGATATAAGTATCTGAATGCAGAGTTCCAAAGAATAGCAAGGAGAGATAAGAAAGCCTTCCTCAGCGATCAATGCAAAGAAATAGAGGAAAACAACAGAATAGGAAAAACAAGAGATCTTTTCAAGAAAATTAGAGATATCAAGGAAACATTTCATGCAAAGATGGGCTCGATAAAGGACAGAAATGGTATGGACTTAACAGAAGCAGAAGATATTAAGAAGAGGTGGCAAGAATACACAGAAGAACTGTACAAAAAAGATCTTCACGACCAAGATAGTCACGATGGCATGATCACTCACCTGGAGCCAGACATCTTGGAATGTGAAGTCAAGTGGCCCTTAGAAAGCATCACTACGAACAAAGCTAGTGGAGGTGATGGAATTACAATTGAGCTATTTCAAATCCTGAAAGATGACGCTGTGAAATTGCTGCACTCAATACGCCAGCAAATTTGGAAAACTCAGCAGTGGCCACAGGACTGGAAAAGGTCAGTCTTCATTCCAATCCCAAAGAAAGGCAAGGCCAAAGAATGCTCAAACTACTGCACAATTGCACTCATCTCACATGCTAGTAAAGTCATGCTCAAAGTTCTCCAAGCCAGGCTTCAGCAGTATGTGAACCGTGAACTCCCAGATGTTCAAGCAGGTTTTAGAAAAGGCAGAGGCACCAGAGATCAAATTGCCAACATCCGCTGGATCATGGAGAAAGCAAGAGAGTTCCAGAAAAACATCTATTTCTGCTTCATTGACTATGCCAAAGCCTTTGACTGTGTGGATCACAAGAAACTGTGGAACATTCTGAAAGAGATGGGAATACCAGACCACCTGACCTGCCTCTTGAGAAACTTGTATGCAGGTCAGGAAGCAACAGTTAGAACTGGACATGGAACAACAGACTGGTTCCAAATAGGAAAAGGAGTACGTCAAGGTTGTATATTGTCACCTTGCTTATTTAACTTATATGCAGAGTACATCATGAGGAACGCTGGGCTGGAAGAAGCACAAGGTGGAATTAAGATTACTGGGAGAGCTATCAATAACCTCAGATATGCAGATGACACCACCCTTATGGCAGAAAGTAAAGAGGAACTCAAAAGCCGTTTGATGAAAGTGAAAGAGGAGAGTGAAAAGGTTGGCTTGAAGCTCAACATTCAGAAAACGAAGATCATGGCATCTGGTCCCGTCACTTCATGGGAAATAGATGGGGAAACAGTGGAAACAGTGTCAGACTTTATTTTTGGGGGCTCCAAAATCACTGCAGATGCTGATTGCAGCCATGAAATTAAAAGACGCTTACTCCTTGGAAGGAAAGTTATGACCAATCTAGATAGCATATTAAAAAGCAGAGACATTGCTTTGCCAACAAAGGTCCATCTAGTCAAGGCTATGGTTTTTCCCGTGGTCATGTATGGATGTGAGAGTTGGACTGTGAAGAAAGCTGATCGCTGAAGAATTGATGCTTTTGAACTGTGGTGCTGGAGAAGACTCTTGAGAGTCCCTTGTACCGCAAGGAGATCCAACCAGTCCATTCTAAGGGAGATCAATCCTGGGTGTTCATTGGAAGGACTGATGCTAAAGCTGAAACTGCAATACTTTGGCCACCTCATGCGACGAGTTGACTCACTGGAAAAGAGTCTGATGCTAGGAAGGATTGGGGGCGGGAGGAGAAGGGGACGACAGAGGATGAGATGGCTGGATGGCATCACTGACTCTATGGACATGAGTTTGAGTGAACTCCGGGAGTTGGTGATGGACAGGGAGGCCTGGTGTGCTGTGATCCATGGGGTCTCAGAGAGTCGGACATGACTGAGTGACTGAACTGAACTGAAAGGGTGAACTACTGAAAGTAGAGCTGCTGGGCTCAAGGCCTTGTGCATTTAAAATTTGGTAGGTACTGCAAAGTTCCCTATTAAGAACTTCCCTAGTTTAGACTCCCATCAACAGTGAACATTCTTGCCGTATTGATATTGTCAAAGTTTATAATCTTTGCCAATCTAATGGGGGTAAGTGGAATTCTGTTGTTTTTGTTTGCATTTATTTGATTACATGGAACATTATACAGTGTTCATATATATGTTGTATTTCTCTGCTATACTAGTCAGCTTGGGCTTCTAAAACAAAATATCATTGACAGGATGGCTTAAATAATAGGAATTTATTTATCAGGGTTTGGAGACTGGGGAAAGTCCATGATCAAGGCACTGGCAGATTTGATGCCCCAGTGAGGACTCTTTTCCTGGCTTGAAGACAGCTGACTTCTCACTATATCCTTAGATGGTAGAGAGAAAGACAGAACGTGCTGGTCTTTCTTCCCCTTCTGATAAGGATACTAATCCAGTTAATCCTAGAGGAAATCAACACTGAACATTCATTGGAAGGACTGATGCTGAAGCTGAAGCTCCAATCATTTGGCCCCTGATCGAAGAGTGGACTCATTGGAAAAGACCCTGATGCTGGGAAAGATTGAGGACAGGAGGAGAAGGGGACAACAGAGGATGAGATGGTTGGATGGCCTCATGGACTTGATGGACATGAGTTTGAGCAAGTTCTGGGAGATAGTGAAGGACAGGGAAGCTTGGTGTGCTGCAAGCTTGGTATATGACCATGGGGTCGCAAAGAGTAGGACATGAACAGCAACAGTCCCATGAGGGGAGAGGTCCCATCACATGACATCATCGAAACCTAATTAACTCCCAAAGGTGCCATGTCCAAATACCATCACATTCGGGTGAGGGCTTTAAGACATGAACTTATGAAATGTCTGTAAACTACCCATTCGTGCCCTTTGAACTTACTTCCATTGGGTTGTTTGTCTTTCTTCTTACTGATTTGTTAAAACTCTTAATAAATGAGAGAAATCAGTGGTTTGGGGTCATTTGAGAAGTGCCTCATGCTTTCTTCTTGAGTCTTTATATGTCGTGTGTATCTTGGGGAAGGGACAATGGGCTAGCAGTTGACAGAGCTTTGAGCGTCTATTACTTGTTTTTATCTCTCACTATGATTTATTCTTTGGTTTAGCTGTTTGTCACTGACTAACCAAGGTTCTGTGAGTTAGTCCTAATTTTAGAAATAGTGTATCTGAGAACACTTGGAATTTTTCCCATCCTGCCGCCTAGAAAACTCCTTGATCATCAGGAAAGAAGGAGGGAGGAGAGTCATCAGGAGGTCTGAGAAGGAGCAGAGGGCGGATGGGAGGCTGATGGAACCAGGAGGCTGGTAGCCAAAGCTCTCCTCCCTTTATACTTTTCTTTGATATTTCTTCCTTTCTCTGCATTTCCCCTCCTTTCCTTTCTGTTTTTCTGTTTCCCCCTTTGTTTCTAGCTGTGTACTATAAAAATGCAATCCTGGAGCTTGTGGTTGGATTCTCACCATGGGGACTGATATGGAATTTCAAGTCGCTCACCATAATTCAACTTTATAAATTAGAGAATTCTTATGAATAGAAGAGGATGGAATGTGGTTTCATGTTTTCTTTCCCCCAGGGACCCTCTGCCCAGTTTGGCAATAGGAAACTAAGTTAAGGGTGGGATTAGTTCTAGGAAGTGGATTTTTAGCTGCACGTCTAAGCTAGACATTATAGACAATGCCTTAGTTATCTGTGTTCACGAGAAATCAGGAAGTGATGGGTAACTGAAGTCCCCAAATGTGCCTCTGTTTGATTATCCCTATTATCTTTCTACTAGGACTATCAAAGTGGATTTATTTCTAATCATTTTCCTCTTCTGTTTTCCACTAAAAACACAGACAGGGAGGCAACATGTTGCATGAAAAAAAAAAAGTGCTAGAGTAGGAGTTATGTGTATGCCTCAGTTGCTCAGTCATGTCTAACTCTTTGTGACCCCATGGACTGTAGCCCACCTACAGGCTCCTCTATTTGTGGAATTTTCCAGGCAAGAATACTAGGGTGTGTTGCCATGCCCTCCTCCAAGGTATCTTCCCAACCCAGGGATTGAACCTGAGTCTTCTGCATCAACAGATGGATTCTTTACCACTGAGCCACCAGGGAAGCCCAGAGTAGGAGTCAGGAGACCTCAATTTTAGTCTTGTCTGTGCCCCTCACTAGCCGAAGACTATGGGCGAGTCATACAGCTTCTCTGAGCCCCAGTTTCTTCCTGTAAAAGAGACAAAATAATCAATCTCCCAGAGTGGCTCAGGGGCCCTGTAAAGTGTGACCTGGGGTTCAGTTCAGTTCAGTTCAGTCGCTCAGTCATGTCCGACTCTCCGCGACCCCATGAATCACAGCACGCCAGGCCTCCCTGTCCATCACCAACTCCCGGAGTTCACTCAAACTCACGTCCACAGAGTCGGTGATGCCATCCAGCCATCTCATCCTCGGTCGTCCCCTTCTCCCGCCCCCAACCTTTAGTGGTGCCAATATCGTACAACCTGTCCCCACGCTTGTGAGCTGTCTGCACACTGCTCAGCACAGAGAAGGAGCCGACAAATGTCTGTATGCTTTTCTTCCTTGTCCTGGAAGGGCCAGCAGGCTGTGTTAACTTCCTATGACCGTTGTAATAAATAGCTACAAACTTAATGGCTTAAAGCAACAGAGATTTATTCCCTCACAATTCTGGAGGCCAGACATTCAAAATCGAGGTATTTTCAGGACGGTGCTTCTTCTAGTAGCTAGAGGTGACTTCTTACTCCTTTCCGCTTGTGGTGTACTTCTTTCCGCTCCTGGCCTGTGGCTGCTCAACCCAATCTCTGCTTCTGTGGCCACATGGCCTTCTCCTCTGTCTTCTAAGGACACTTGTTATGGGATTTAGGGCCCCCTCCACCCCCCAGAAGAGGATGATCTCATCTCACGATCCTTAATTACATCGACATTGACCCTTTTTCCAGATAAGGTCACATTTACAAGTTCTCAGGGTTAGAGCATGGACATATCTTTTAGGGAAAGCCACCATTCAAACCGCCTCACACACTCTAGGGATTACTTTCTATATCAAGACTGCAACCTGATTCAACACTTTTTTTTTAATAACTACCCAGTGAATCCATCATCACTTTATTAATAAATCAGGATATGTCAGGGAGGAGAAGAAAGAACAAAAGCCTGTTTTCCATTTGCTGTGTTTTGTATTTACAAATAAGAGAAAAGCCTTCTCTCCTGGGTCCCCAGGTTAGGAGTGATGAGTTAACCGTATTTGCCACTCCTGTGGTCATCCCCGTCTTCTATTCACATCTGGTGATTAGGAAACTGCAGCCCTTCAGTCACAGAACCTTCTGTCCTGACCTTGCTCCAACCATGTCTCCTGCTGGCTCCACCCACATGACCTCTGACCTCTCACTGCAGCTCTCTGAACAGGGTGCCCGTCGACTGGCAGACTGACATCCAGCTCTGGGCTTAGACCTCTGATTAGATGGTTCTTTGCTGAGCTGCTCAGCCCTCTCACTCATCCTGCCCTAGTCACTCTCTGAACCTTCAGGGACCCAGTTTAAACTCTCAAGGTCATCCAGAGACCCCTCTGTGCCCTGGAATGTAGTTGAGTGACAGTGACAGTGCTCAGCCCCTCAGCTGTGTCCGACTCTTTGTGACCCCATGGACTGTGGCCCTCAGGCTCCTCGGGCCATGGGATTTCCCAGGGATACTGGAGTGAGTTGCTGTTTCCTCCTCCAGGGGAGCTTCCCATGGAGGGAAGATCAAACTCATGTCTCCCACCCATTGCAGGTGGATTCCTTACCACTGTGCCACCTAGGAAGTCCGTAGTTGAAGGAAGGAGGCCTCAGCTGAACAAGCCCCGTGGTTTCAGGGTAACTGAGGGCCAGGACTCCACCCTGGAGCTGAGGCCTGGGGGGCTTTTAATGAGCAGCAGTGGCTTACACTCACTCCCTGAGCACTCGCCTTAAGCACTTGGGTGGGTTTCCTCAAAGAGTCCTCACACCACCCTCTGAGGTGGTCTTAGCTCTGTGTCTCAGGTGTTGTGAAGGAGTTCAACCTTATTGGGTTTGTTCCACACAAAGGGGAAGACAGTCCCTGTACCTTCCCACCTCTCAGGGGTATCCTGGAGACAGAGAAGTATAACTGTGAAAGGTCTTCAGACTCTTGGACCTTTGGGCAAACAATGCTACCCAAAACCAATATCTAAACTAAACAAAACAAAAAAAGCTGAGGTAGTCTGGAAGCATTTATGCATGTCAGATAGAAGCCTGAGGTTCACTGAAAAACCCTCCTTTTAAGGAAAGTCATAGAGTTGCTCAGGGCTTCCCTGGTGGCTCAGTGGTAAAGAATCTGCCTGCAGTGCAGGAGACCCCAGTTCAATTCCTGGGTTGGGAAGATCCACTGGAGAAAGGATAGGCTACCCACTCCAGTATTCTTTGGCTTCCCTTGTGGCTCAGCTGGCAAAGAATCCATCTGCAATGCGGGAGACCTGGGTTCGATCTCTAGGTTGGGTAGATCCCCTAGAGAATGGAACGGCTTCCCACTCCAGTACTCTGGCCTGGAGAATTCCATGGACTGTATAGTCAGTTCATGGGGTTGCAAAGAGTCGGACACAACTGAGTGACTTTCACATAGTGTTGCTCGGTGTCCCAAGGGTAGGAAGGACATTCCAGGGGAATGATCCAGAAGCTCAAGAGCAGTCTGCTGGAGAGAGAGCAGGCAGTGCTGGAACTGCCTATATTGGTAGCTAAGGAGACTTGAGTCCAAACTCTGCTGCAACCACATGACTGAGGCAGGTCACAGGTCTCCGATCCTTGGGTGGGAAACTTCATCTCTGAAAGGTGAGAATGTTTGTAACCAGGGCTGCTGAGAGGACTAGAAATTACATGTGCTATTTGGCACCAAGTGGATACCAGAATAATTAACACTATTTTACTGTGATTCCTCCTCTGAGGACTTCTCAACCCATACCCTACCCAGCCAGGCAGCTGGTTCCCCGGGAGACTCCCCTAGTCTTGTCTTAGCTACATAAAGCTCTTTGCTGCTAGGTGCAGTTCATTTGTGCAACCTGGGGTGCTTCTCCTTGTTCTCAGGTCCTAGCTCAACACTGGTATACAGCTGGTACTCAGAACCTGTCTGCATCATGAAGAAACAGAAGGGTACCCATGCTTAGCACTCTGCTTGGCATGATAGCTCTCTGTGAAAGGGCCAGTTAAATGCATGGGAATGTCGAATCACCTTCAGGATAGAACTTTAACTTTCCGACATTTTTAATCTCTCCTGATTCACCACGGAAGCAGAAAAGATGATCATTATGGTTTTACCAAGCATGTATTTAGTGCCTGCTCTCTGCTGTGTGTGTAGATATCCTAACTGAAATCTTCTTAGAGCCTGTGAGGTAGGTAGGTAGGTGCCATCCCTCTTTAGGACACAGAGAGCTTCAGAAACTTTCTGGTCACACTGGTAGAAGTGGCAGGGGTGTGATAGGGACATCTGCTTCAGGAGCAGGGCCTCTAAACCCTGATACTGCGTTGACTTTACTGCATGGAGACACTGGGCCATGGCCTCCTCACCGACTTGAGGGAAGCCCTGTCCTTCTAGCCTGGACCCCAAGGACCTGAGGGGGTAAGCCTCAGTTAAGATGTGAGAGCAGTGCACTGCACTCTCCAAGGCCATGGTCCCCACAGCCAGGATCACATAGGTGAGCCCTATGCACTTGTGCCTTTGTGTGTCCCTTCCTTTATTAAAAAAAAAAAAAAGAAATATATATATATATAGCCTGTGATGGTTAGTTATCCCTGTCTGAACATCTCAACTGAGGGAAAACAGTCTGTTCTGAGGCTTAAGGGGCTGGCCCTGGGCTCTTAAAAGCAATTCAGGCTTTATAAGGGATCAGACGGAATGCACAACAAAGGGAGTTGTGCTCATGTGCCCTGTCGAGACCCCAGTCCTGGTGCCCCATCCCTCTGCCACTTGAAAACCAGTGGTGGGCTGCCCTATCACCCTTTGGCTCTGAGGGCACGGGCTATAAGAGGTGGCAGAAGTGGGCAAGTGGCCCAGATTTGGCTTATGCTCTTGTTGTGGAATGAAAGAGTGCTTGTCACACACACACACATATATATATATATATAATATATTAAATAATTATATAAATATTAAAAATATATAAAATATGCATATGTATATATATACAATTGTGCCTTGTGTGTCTCTTCCTTTATATATATATATGTATGCTTGGATGTGTGTGTGTAGATATATGTTCATTCTATTTTATTACTTCGTCTGTATGAAGACGAGTATAACCCAAGCTAGGTTCTATTTTGTTTCTCAGATTTTAACACAGGCCCTGTGCCAACTTATGCCTCATGGATAAGCCTTTTGGGTTATCCACGGCCTTTGCGGGTTCAGCAAGAGCGCGTATTGCGGTCCCCTAACGGGCCTCTGTCTCCACAGGTCCCGCAGCGGATGGCTGTGGCCGAGGGTGCCCCGGAGGACGGCGGTGGCGGCGCCCCAGGCGTGTGGGGCTCCTGGGGCCCCTGGTCCGCCTGCTCGCGCAGCTGCAGCGGCGGCGTGATGGAGCAGACGCGGCCCTGCCTGCCCAGCTCGTACCGCGCACGCGGGGGACCGCGGCCCGGAACCCCCGCGCGCGCCTTCGCGGGCCACGTGGTGTCCGCCGTGCGCACATCGGTGCCGCTGCACCGGAGCCGCGAGGAGACACGCGCCCCTGCCGGCCTCAACTCCAATCGCCAGGGCCCGGCGCTGCGAGGCAGCCGTCACCCGCAGGCCCGGGGCCGCGAACCCACGGCGGAGAGAAGGTACCTGCCCTCCCGACCCCCGCGCGCCCTCCCGACCCCCGCACACCCTCTTGCTATCGTCCCTGTACCTGCTGGGATGTGCCGCGCTTGCCACTCTTCATCCTAGATCCCGCGGTTAAAGCTTTGCTTCTGCCAGGTGGGGAGGAATTCTTGGCCCCGCGGATCTCCTTCCATCCTTTGATTTATTTTGCAGCCTTTTAAAGCACTGAGGCCACTCTCGCCCCCTCTGTGATTCTGAATAGTCTTCAAAGTGAAGCTGAGTTTAAGAATATCCTTAGGCTCAACTTAAGGGAGGCCCTGAGGAAGACTGAAAGAGCTACGTGGAGCCGGGAGACCTCCTCCTAGTACTCTGCTGCTGCTGCTAAGTCGTGTCAGTCCTGTCTGACTCTGTGTGACCCCATAGACGGCAGCCCACCAGCTCCCTCGTCCCTGGGATTCTCCAGGCAAGAACACTGGAGTGGGTTGCCATTTCCTTCTCCAGTGCATGAAAGTGAAAAGTGAAAGTGAAGTTGCTCAGTCGTGTCAGACACTTAGCGACCCCATGGACTGCAGCCTACCAGGCTCCTTCCTTCCTGGGATTTTCCAGGCAAGAGTACTGGAGTGGGGTGCCATTGCCTTCTCCAAGTACTCCTCTAGTGCTGTGGAAAAGGGAGAATTTTGGCCGCGGGCTGTGTGGATTTGAGCTGAGAACACAAAACAAGGGGCTTCTAAATTCAAGAGCTGACATGGGTTTGGAATCCCTGAACAGATTGGGTATCTGGAGTCTAACTTGCTCCCAGCCTATGGTTTCAGGATTCTATGAATTTTTCTAGAAAGTTTCTCCAAAGTATTTTGAGTGAACTCACAACTGTGAGAATATGTCTAATTAATTAGATCTAGATATTTTTTAGAGTCAACAAAATGTAAACTCCAGAAATGGCATAGTGGTGGCAGAATAGTTGTATAACTCTCCAAAGCCTTAGGTGGCTAGGCTAGCATAAATAAGCCAAAATAGGCAGTGCCCATGGAAAGGTAGGAATACAGATGCTGAGAAAAACTTGTTAGTGAATGAATCAACCAACATTCACAGATTATTCAGTATCCATTCTGCAGCATTTGTTGAGTACCCAAGGTTCATGATAAATTCTGAGAGAATTTCCTATGAAAGCAGTTTGTTGTTCAGTTGTATAGTCCTTTCTGACTCTTTGTGACCCCATGAACTACAGCATACCAGGCTTCCCTGTCCTTCACTATCTCCTGGAGTTTGCTAAAACTCATGTGCATTGAGTCAGTGATGCCATCCCACCATCTCATCCTCTGTCAGAGAATGAAAGCAATAAAGAACAAACATTTACAGGAAGAATAGCAAGTATAAGCTATGCTCACTGTGTTTAAAGAAAGTGAAAGTCTTTGTCATTCAGTTGTGTCAGACTCTTTTCGACCCCATGGACTGTATAGCCTGCCAGGCTCCTCTGTTCATGAAATTCTCCAGGCAAGACTACTGGAGTGGGTCGCATTCCCTTCTTCAGGGTATCTTCCTGACCGAGGGATTGAACCTGGATCTTCTACATTGCGGGCAGATCTGAGCCACTTGGGAATCCCTGCTGCGCTTAAGAAATACTTAATTTAGTCATTAAGCCAAATTAATGCCCAGTTCAGGCAGGGTGCACGTGTATAAGATGGGCTGCCTGGCCCCTCTTGTCACTTGCAGTTCAGACATTAGCATCAATGGCCACCCTTCCCCAATGTGGTTAACACTGCCTGAGTCCTTCTCAGCTGCCAGCCACCTGGAAATAGAGAGGAGTTACAGCCCATTCACCCTTGCCTGCACAGGTCTTTCTTGACCTGGTTGTTAGGATTTTGGAGAGAAAGGGCCATTTCACAGAGAAGGTGCTTTGGCCAAATCCTGAATTGAAAAACCAAATTTGAGCTGATAGAAGGGAGAGTTTGGAGGCCTGGCTGGCCTGCCAGTGGGAGAGTAAAAGAGAGATCACCTGGGAGAAGGTGCTTCCTTCTTTCTGTTCCTGCGTATAGACCCGAGGACCCCCCAGTATCACTCTGGGACGGAGAGGCTGCTGTTTCTAAAGCCAAGGGTTTGGTATGTGTTATCTCTCTTCATCCTGACCACAACCCCATAATAACATAGCTCTCCAGTCCCTTATCTGAAATGCTTATGGCAGTGCATTTTAGAATTCAGAACTGTTCAGAGTTTAGCAAGGTGATTCAGGGCATATTTCATATGTTAATGGCCTTCCTTCCATGGCGGGGGGGGGGGGGCAGCACCCCATCAGCAAACACATTACTATTGCTGTAGTGAAACCTACAAATGTTCACATCAGCTGGGAAGGAAAAAAAGACCATAAAAAGCCTTATGTAAGTTAAGGTGAGGCTTGGTGCCCAAGGAGTTTTGGTACCAAACAGAAAAATGTAAAAAGTAAAGGAAAGACAAAAAGTTGGTTTTGCAAACGCTTGGTTTCAAAATTGCCAATTTATAACAGCTAATGGAATGCCTGTTCTGTACCAGGCACTGTTCTTGTCTCTTTACACGGACAACCCTATGAGATAGGTACTAATATCATCCTCATTTTAGAGGTGAGGGAACAGAGGCCCAGAGAAGGGGAGTAACCTGCCCAAGGTCACACAGCTAGTCTATGAAGAGTCAGGATTGGAACTCAGGCAGTCCTGGCTCTAAGGATGTGATGAAGTGTTGTTACCCATAAAGATCTAAGGCCCGAAGAGGTTTAAGTGATTGCTCAGATTCCTAGAGCCATGAGAAAGCTGAGATTTGAAGGTGCTACTGACTCGCAGATCCCTGGAGTACTAGGGACTTTTCTTCCAGCCTCTGTGGTTGAGAACCCAGGAGAGCTGCCTGGGGAACAGGATCCAGTTCGCTGCAGGCCTGGGCTGCAGGCATTCCAGCCCATGCGTTTTGGCAGCAGGAATTATTTTTTTCTTCTAACTTATTGACAAAGGGCCAATTACTGTTTACTATGAAGTTCCTACAAGTTTCTATCATGCTTTTGTAATTTGACAGTTTCAGATGAAACAATCCAAATATTAGCCTGGAAGACCCACACTGCTGACAAATGTCGAGCTCTTCCTAGCTGACGAAAATCACATTTGCTTTTATTTATTAGTCTTTAGGAACTTGCATAGCATGTGTGACCCCAGAAGAGGTGTCAGTGTGTTCCCTGGATGGCTGTCTGCCTCACTCTCTGTTTCAGGTTCAAGGTTTGAAGCAAAGGCCATTGGGGGTTTAGATGTTTAAGAAACTGTTAGGTTGTTATGCTAGCCAACTGAAAACCTAACTGGAGCCAGCTAACAATTAAAACAAAATGATACAACTTTCTAACAAATATTTATTAAGCATCTAATATGTTGTAAGGCCCCAGACAGACACAAAGGTATAAAAACCAAGTTAGGGATGCTCCAGGTTCTTACTGACAGAGCAGGTGTTTACAAACCTTTTTTTTTTTTTTTTTGTATTCTTTACAAAAATTTTTTTTAATTGGAGAATAATTTCTTTACAATGTTGTGTTTATTCCTGCTGTACAATAATGTGAGTCAGCTGTAAGTATACATATATTTCCTCCTTGAGCCTCCCCCTGCCATCCCGCCCCTCTAGGTCATCCCAGAGCTCTAAGCTGAGTTCTCTCTGTTATATGGTTGCTTCCCACTAGCTATCTGTTTTACACATGGTAGTGTATATGTGTCAGTGCTATTCTCTCAGTTCGTCTCACCTTCTCCTTCCCCCGCTGTGTCTACAAGTTCATTCTCTACAGCTGCCTCTTCATTCCTCCCCTGTGAATAGGTTCATCTATACCATTTTTCTAGACTCCATATATATGCGTTAATATATGATACTTGTTTTTCTCCCTCTGTATGACAGACTGCAAACTTAACTATTTTTTTAAGTTTATTTTTAATTGGAGGGTTTCTGCCATACCAAACTTAACTTTTTTTTGAATCGTAAGAATCCTGTCTGCAAAATCAGTCTTAGGTAGAGGCTCAGTTTGTCACACAGACAAAAGCTGAGCTGCTCTGGTTGAAGCCTCAGAGGCATTGCTGTAGAAATCCAGGGTCTAGATCCAAATGCAGCAATGGTTTTCAACCTCTGTTGACCGTAAGAATCCTTTGCCCATCTTTTAGAAGTCTTAACACCCTGGTTACATCCCAGATGAACTCCGGATCTCAGAGGGTTATGCTCAGATTTCTATATAATGTCAGTCCAGCCAAGGTTGGGAACTGCTGATCTGGAAGTATCTCTTTGGAACCTCAAGTTTCCATGGTAAGTCATTTGGGAATCAGTACTGTCCAGCAGAATTTTCCAGGTTTGGTGAGCACCTGGAATCACTTGCAGTGGGGTGGGAGGTTTGTTAAAAGTGGGGTTGCCTGTATGTATAAAATAGGTAATTAATGAGAACTGACTATGTAGCCCAGGGAACTATAATCAGTGATCTGTGGTGACCTAAATGGGAAGGAAAACCAAAAGAGGGGGGCTATATGTATAGCAGATTCCCTTTGCCATAGAAACTAGCACAACATTGTAAAGCAACTATACTCCAATAAAAATTAATTTAAAAAATAAATTAAAAATAGCATAAAGAAGTTCTAAAAAAAAGTGGAGTTGCCCAACCCCCACTCTCTCCCTTGCTTGATGAGGATTCTATTTTGTAGGTCTGTGCTGTGACCCGTGTAGCTTTATTTTAAATGATTTTGGTATGCTCCAGAGTTTGAGAACCACTGCTCTAGAAAGTTGGAAAACACATGAGTGTAAATGCCTTCTGGACAAGGCAGTGTGTTGAAATAGTCATGGTAATGATGATGGCTACCATTTTGGAGCTTTCATATGTACACATGCTTTGTCGAATGCATTGTAATACTGGCTTGGCCAAAAAGTTCGCTCTGGCTTTTCCATAAGATGGTACAGAAAAGCCCAAATGAACTTTTTGGTCTACCCGATGTTTACAGCTCACACGGCCCTATGAGGCAGTTGCAAAGACTCGCATTTTACAAATGAGGAAACTGAGACTCTGAGGAATGAAGTGACTCCATCAAGGTCACCCACTTCAGAAGCAACAGAACCAGAATTCTCAGTAGATCTGTCGGAGCCCAACACTGAAGCTCTTGTCTCTGGAATGAGCAGTTTTCAAATGGGCATTTTGAAAGTGAGGCTTCTCGTTTCCAGCAGGTGTGGTCCGGAAAAGCTGAGTGGAGGTTAGAGACACGTCTTGAAAAGTGGGTGAGGTTTGGCAGTCGAGATTTAAAAGAACTGCTTCTCTTCCTGGCAGTGTCTAGCTCTGTTACCCAGGGAGACCCTTGCGTGCAGTCCTGGGCACCAGAGGGGTTCAAAAAAGTTGGAAGCCGTGGTCCTTGTCCTTGTGGGCCTGACGCTGAGACTGGGATGAGTGGCAAACCCACAGAGCACTGAAAGGGCCAGGAGACAGTAAAGATGTGACCAGAGTTCAGGAAGGTCGGAGAGTCCTTGTGGGATGGAGCTGTCAGGAAATGCCACACAGAACAGACGGAGTTTGAGCCCAACCTGGATGAGTAAATACAGTTTACTTGGCTGGAATTATGTGGAAACTTCTTGAGTCTACCATTTGTTTCCCATATCAGATCTTTGTTTCATTAGAACACACACACTCACACTTTAACACACCTTAGAAATCGTGTCATTACTGATTGGTGCCCTCCCAAGCGTCCTAAAGTTACTTAACTCTTCTGAGCCTCAGGGGCTTCATCTTTCAAATAAGAGCAGCAGTAGTAATACCTCATCTGGGATTGTTGAGTCCTGAATGAAATACTATTTGCATTGCCTGGTCCATAGTAGTTAGTAAATTATAGATCTAATTCTCATTATGAATTTAGAGGCTGGGCAGTAGTGTGTTCTGTTCTGTTCCGTTCTGTTCCGTCGCTCAGTCATGTCCGACTCTTTGCGACCCCGTGGACTGTAGCCTACCAGGGCTTCTCCATCCATGGGATTCTCCAGACAAGAATACTGGAGTGGGTTACCATTTCCTTCTCCAGGGGATCTTCCCGACCCAGGGATCGAACCCGGGTCTCCCGCATTGGAGGCAGACGCATTAACCTCTGAGCCACTAAGGAAGCCCCCAGTAGTGTGTTAGATAGTTCCAATTAGAACTCTCATTAAACTCATCCGTACTTAACATATTCCTCTCATACTTGCCCTTCTAGAGAGCCTTTTTCAAAGTTAAAGGTAACACTCATGACTTAAACTAAGTTTGGTAAACTAATACTTCTCTGTTTGAGATGAAAAATGAAAATTTTCTCCAATATTTACCCCCAAATTATTAGTAGTAACTTACATATATAATGACTGTATATAGTGTTATATATTGGGTTGGCCAAAAAATTTGTTTGGGTTTTCTGTAGCATGGGAAAATCCAAACTTTTTGGCCAACCCAGTAACTAGCAACACTGAAACCGTCTCTACCATGAACTCCAAAATCTGTGTGGGATCACAGGGGAAACCAACTAGCCATGGTCAACAGCTGGTCATGCAAAAGTTTTCACATAAAGTATTTGCTTTCAAAGGCTTCCTCTGAATTACAGGGCTTAATTCAGAGAGATGACCTGGGCATTACCGTTTTGTGTTTCATTTTCATTTTAATTCAGTCAGCGTTCCTTGTATATTTGTTGTGAACCAGGCCCTGTGCTAAATACAGAGGGATAGTCAGGGAAAGGAGGTTTAGTTTTCAAGGACCTCCACACCTAATGAGCAAACAGCCCGGGGATAACCACCAGAATGCAGTGTACTAAGTATCCTGCCTGTGGGGTGAGCGGAGGGTTGCAGAAACACAGAAGTGGAGCTCATTCTTGGGCAATGAAGATACTTGGTGGTGGAAGTACTGCCTTGCAGGGTGAGCTTGCATTACATAGGTGGGAAAGAGCTGGGAAGTACTTGGTGTGGATGAGATGGCAGTGGTTTGGTGACACAAGAGGAACAAAGTCTCCTTGACCTCAAGGACTGCATGCTAGTGGGATGGGGGAGGGAGACAAGCAGACATTGACAAGACCAAGTGCTCTCTTCAGAGGGATACTCAGGGTACAGGGAAGGAAGGGAGGGGCAGAAGGAGGCCTGGGGAGCCAGAGGAGGCATCACAGAGGCAGTGATGACTGAACTGAATTTTGAAGAAGGATTTTAGCAGAGGTCATTCCCCAAAGAGCAAACTGTGAGGGCATGGTGAGCCTGTCACGTTCTGGAAGTCCTCAATGGTCTGATGGGGCTGGAGCACAGGCTGTATATGAGGGTGTGTGCAGGCAAGACTGGTTAAGTCCACAGGCTCCTTTCCAAGGAGGGGTTATCAGGCAGTCCTAAGGGGACTGAAATAGAATTTCTTTGAGAGAGGCAGTCCCTGTAAATGTGGAAAGCCAACTTTTTTCCATCTTAAAGCAAGATGATGTCTCCATTGTATAGTTGGTTTAAATCTCTTCTTAATGCCCTTGGGATTTTTCAAAATATTTGGCTCTGCCACCCCCTGCCTCATCTCTGTAAAGCTTAGGAAGCTGGGGTTTACTGCCTGGGAGCTTGGGCTTGCTCCTCCAGTTTTGCAATAGGTGTTTTAGTCTCCTCTTGATGCTGTAACACTGACCACAGATTTGGTGGCAGAAAACAGCACAGAGTTTTCTCTCACGGTCTGAAACGCAGAAGTCTAAAATCAAGGTATTGGAAAGGCTATTTTCCTTCTTGGGGCTTCAGAGGAGGATTTTTTCCTTCTCTTTTCCAGCTTGTGGAGTCAGCCTGCCTTCCTTGGCCCGAGGATTTTTCCTCCAGTCACTCAGCCCTCTTGCCTCTGTCATCTCATCTCCTTCTCTAACTCTTATCTACTGATCTTCTCCTTTTATAAGGACCCTTGTAATTACATGGCACCCACTCAGATAATCCAGGGTAATCTCCTCATTTCAAAATCTTTAGCACACCTGCAAAAATCCCCTTGCCACATAAAGTTACTTTTCACAGGTTCTGGGGGTTAGTATGTGGGCATCTTGGGATGGAGTGGGGTGGGGTGGGGAGCATTAGCCAGCCTACCATAATGTACATGCATTTGGGGGTCTTAAGAATACCCTAGTAACAGGACAGTTTCTGTGCTAGCAGAACCACCAGCCACTTCTGCACATCATGCCTGGTAGTCGACTATGGGAAATTCAGCAGCACGGGTTTCCAGCAGAACAGAGGACAGGAAGGATGCGTTCCCCATTGTGCCCTCGTGTGCTCTTCTTCGGACAGGCGATGTTAATCAGGACAGTGATAATGAAGTTAAACATAATAGTTGCCCAAGGCGGCTGGCATAGAATAAAGAACTCTGTATTCCTGTCCAGAGTCCAGGGTCCAGTCCCCAGCTCTCGCTAACGCTTTGATCTTGGGGAAGTCACCTCATTTCTCTGAGCCTTGGTTTACACGTTTATAAAATAAAGGGATTTTATCCAGTCATTAAGGTCTCTGGCCTGATGTTGATGTGTTGTTGTGGTCCGATTGGATTGCTCTTTTAAATGCTCCCACCATCCCTCTGCCATCTGGAGTGATGGAGGGATGGTGTCTGGGAGGCACGGCTCTCAAACCTGTTTTCCAACATATTCAGGAACGCGATGGCTTTCTCTCTCTTCTCTCTCTCTCTGAATCCACAACATAACCCCATCACATGAGTTTTTCTTCAAAGTGCCATCCACACGTGTGAGCCCCGCTTCTTCGTCTCCCCCTGGGCCTTTTCTGTTGGAGGCATCTGCATGTCTTTCCTCACTTGGAGAAACTCCAGGCTGGGAGTCATTACACCCTGCTTCCTGTCTCCTGGCCATCATTTGCTAACTGGATGACCTTCGGGAATCACTTCATCTAATCTATAAAATCTGCATAATTATTTGTCCTCTGTCTTCCACACAGTCCTACAGAGAGGGTCAGTTGAGGTAACAACTGTAAAAGTACTTCAAAAATACAAGACACAGTTCAAAACCAACATGGTTTGATAATTTGATTATCACTGACCAGATCACCTTTGGATTTTTAGAGCCTTGTATCTTTTTCTGTGACACCTTGTCTGTGCATGCACATGTGTGTGTGCATGTAGTGTGTTTGTGTGTGTGTTTGCCTGAAAGGTCTGTTGTTTCGAAACAGGACAGACAGGATCAGCCCTAGATCCTACTGTCCCTCCATTTCCTACCTCTTCAGGGAATTGTCTTTGGCTTATGGGTAAGAATCATTTGTTTTTATAGCTCCTCCTTTCCTGCTCACTTTCTTGGAGGCCATTTACATTTCATCATCAATAACTCTGGAGCAATATGTTATTTCTGTCCCAAGGGCCCCTGGAGCCAAGTAGGCCCCTTCATGATGCTGGATAGGAAATTTTGCTGTTAATTAAACTTCACAAAGCCACATGCCATTTTCCTGACCCTCTGTCGAAACTTAAGGAGTCTTGTTACATCCAAGGGGGGCAAAAACCACACAGCAAAAGACGGGAAAGCTTTTGGCCTTGTCTGTGTTTCTTCTTGGAAAATCTCCCTGATAATCTGGGCAGTTAGCAGAGAAAGCAGGTACATCTGTTTTTAAAATGCAGACTCTACATTTTCAGTGTTTTTTTGTTTTCTTCCTGCAAGGAAAGTTTTGTTTCTCTTCCTCCTTTTGAAGCAGGATTTCCACTTAGTCCCTGAATTGTTTGACATGAGGTTACCTGTTGATGCTAACCAGATAGACGGTGTTTTAATATGCTTCAGTTTCTGAATCTGAAACCTTAGCCCCTTTTCGGTGTGAGCATTTGTAACAGAGCCGGGCCCGCTGGTATGTACGCTTCTGCCTGTAGGTTAGGAGAGATTGGAGCCAGATTTTAAGCTTGAGTGACTCTGCTCTCAGACAAGGCTCCAAGGAGCCCTTGTTCCTTTCTTGTGGCATTTCATTAAGTGTCAGAAGTATTTCATTAGTTATCAGAACAAAGATCACATTTGCCATAAGAATGCTGCATTGAATCCCCTCCAAGTCATTCATAACTCAGGGTTCCAGAAGAGAAGGGTGATGGGCTCTGAAAAAGCCTGACAGCAATATGTGTGTCCCAGAAGGGGATCTCAACCTTGCATCCGGGACCCCTAGGGCTTCTCCTTGGATGCTCGCCTGGTGGCAGTCAGAGTTGCCTTTGTGTGAGGATGGTGGGGGGAAGCACATCTTGTATGTGTGGAGTTATTGTCATTTTCTTTAGTCACCCCCTTCCTGCACACGTTGCTGATTTAGTTGTAGTGACTAAAAAGAAAATTATTTTTATAGTACCTGCTATGTGCCACATTAGTAACATGTGTATTTGAACCTTAAGCAGCCCCGTTTTACAGTTGAGACCACTGAACTGAGGTCAAAAGATCCCCAGCGTCCTGCTCCTATAAGGAGTGGAGCGGATCAGGGTGCAGGATTGCCTGACCCCAGTCGCTTCACTCTTCCCACTCCAAGCCTGTAATGTGGATGCAGGTAATTTACCTGTGAGAGAGCTGGAATGCAGAAGCTATGGCCTTACTGTTGGTTTTCATAGTAAAGTACTAACAGCCCCTCAAGAGCATTTTGAGTCCTTACTTTCTTACCTTAACTATGTGCACTTTCCTGGGCATATAGCTCTTCTGGCTCATCTCTGTTGATTGTAACAAGGGCAGCCACAATGGATGTTTATTGAGGGTTTACTGTGTGTAACAGGCTGAATACATTTTTCTCCCCGCACCCACCCCAAAGATATGGAGTCCTGGTCCTTAGAGCCTGAAAATGCTAACTTATTTAGAAATGAAAAAGATTTTGCAGATATAATGAAGGATCTTGAGATGGGAAGATTATCCTGGTGGGCCCTGCATGCAACCATGAGTGTCCTTATAAGAGATGGGCAGACAGAGATTTGACACCCAGACACACAGAGGAGAGGTGATACGAAGACTGAGCGACTTGAAGGTGCTGTTCTTGAAAGTGGGAGGGATGGGGCCACAAGCCAAGGAAAGCTGGCTGCCACCAGAAGCCAAAAGAGGCCAGAAAAGAGACTCCTCAGAGCTTCCCGAGGGAGCACAGCCCTGCCAACAACTCCATTTCGGTCCATTGACCCTAATCTCGAACTTCTGGCCTTCAGAACTGTGAGAGAATCAATTTCTGTTGTTTTTAGCCACCGAGTTTGTGGTAGTTTGTACAGCAGCTACAGGAAACATATGCAGCATTGAAGGCTCTGAGCTAAACATCTAGGGACTCTCATGCATAAAGTAATCCATATTATCCTTCTCTTTTAAGCACAAAAACTCTGCACTCAGAGAGATGAAGTAATGAGCCTTGGGGCCCAGAGCTAATAGGTTGGAGAACAGGGTTTTGAACCGGAGTTTGGCTCTAAGCCTCTGCTCTTAATCACTGTATAGTTCTTTCTTCCTGTCCCCTGACTTATTTCTCGGCCCCATGCCCTCTACATCAGGCCTAGGTCAAGATCAGACCTTGCCCCAGAGACTTCCTTTCCCTCTTTATGGTTTGACTTCTAGGCATGCATTATTTTCTTTTTCCTATAGAAACACTTAGTCCCTCGTGGGCCTTGTGGATCCAGCAGCAGTTAGCTAAGATTTCCCTTTTCCTCAGTGATGAGAACATGTGGGCTAGTGCTAAAAATGTTTTCTTTCTAGATTTGGAGGAAAGCAGTAATTTCCACCACCCTGTTTTCCAGTAAATTCTCATTCTAAGCAGTCCATCCCTGTAATCCTTGGTGAATGGCATTTGGTATTTATAAGCTGTACTCTGTTGCAGCAGTTTAAGCTCCTTAAGAGCTTACCATTCATTCATTCGTACAGTAACATTTGTTAATATCACAGTAATATCCATTCATGTAAATTTTCTATCTTGGAAAGTTGTTTAGTATCTTTTAGACTCAGTTTCCGTATGTATAAAATTGGAGTAATGACCCACTTTACTGTTTGCAGTGAGAGTTAATGGATAACATGTATAAACCATTTGGCAGATGTTCAGTAAGTTGCTGCACTCTGAATACTGAATTTATGTAAGTACATGATGCTATTTGAGGGGATGGAGTAAAGTCTGGGACAAATCCCTTTTTCCTTCAATTAACTGAGGGTAACAGACCTGCACCTAAAAAAAAAAAAAAAAAAAAAGCTTCTCTAATGCAAGTAAGAATGTTATGAATTTTTTCTCACATGACTATTATAGTAGAAATATTTCATATTTAAAATAAAGAAAAAATATACACGGTACACGGGTACACATTAAGCGGTATGTGTAAAAGTGGAGACATTCAGAATATGAGAGAAAGACTGTTTCTCCTCCGTTGCTTCCTCCATGGATGATTCACATAAAAAATGCTCAAGAAATGTAAGTTGCATCATCAACACATTACTGTTCCATTATTAAATTCAGCAGAATGTACAGAAAATAGTCCTTCAGTTTGCTTCAACCTGCTGGGGGTCAGCCTCTGGGGCAGAGAGCACTGTTTGTGAGACCCTGGGGAGAGGGGTTAGGAGCTCACGTTTGCTTAGCACCTGCCTGGCCAGGTACTGTGCCCCACAGGTAATCTCATTTGGTTTCCCTTTTAAGACCCCGAGTCCCACAGGGCTGCTCAGGTTCAGATCACAACACACACCAGCAACAGGTTTGATTCTCAAGAGGGCTCCTCTCAGTTAAGCTGGAGAAATGAATGCATTTACTGTTCTTTCGTGCAAATCCAGGCTATACCTCCCAGCCCCCATTTGGCTGTCTGCCTCTGCAGTGACCCTCATGTGTGAAGGTTGCAGGCTCTGTGTCTCTCTTCTTAGGGACAGTTCAGCCGTCATGGTAACCACCATTTACAGAGAGTCCACAAGGGCTAGGCCCTTTACCTTCATTATTTTGTTTAACCCTCACGGCAGCCACTGATGAGGTAGGTACCATTATTCCATTTTGCCACTGGAGATAGGAAATGTGGCCTGACTGACCCAGGATCACAAGGTAATAAGTGGCTGACCTGGATGGTTTGATGGAATACCCAGGACCCCTCTGCTTCCCCGGTTACCACCCCTGTCCCAGGTGATCTCTTAGTTTCCTCATCTTCAGGGATGCCCTGCCCAGAGTGAAACAGGGTGGGGCCATCATCTTTCTCTGAGCAATTGAATGTTAACTTAGTCTTGACTGGAACTGTCTCTTTGGTAAATCCTCCACCAGCTCATTTTTGCCTTGTGTGATTCCAAAACAGATGCCTCTCCCTCTGGTTAGGTCCATCCCCTCACTGGGAAGACACACTGCATTTCAACACCAAGGTGGCCTGGTGCAGTGAATAACCTGCTCAACTACAAGTGGCAGCCGTGCAGGCAGTGGGTACTATTGCTTTCTATTGGTCTGAAGTTGGTTTCCTTGAAGACTGCCCCCCATGCCCTTATTCCACCCCTCGGGGCCCATACTGCACAACCACCTGAAGGTGCAGACCTGGAAGCCCAGTATCATTCAGATGTGCAGCGGCACCAGGGAGCACTGCGGTGACTTGTCCTTAGGGATGCTTGGCTGGCTTCCAAACACCACCCTTTAGACAAGGAGAAGCAGCGTGATGGCAAGATCTATTAATAAATCAGAGTCCAGGTCTCTCCTGAGATCTTGCCCCAGAAGGACTGGGTCTGTTCTGAAGGCTGTTTTATATTTGGGGTGTATGGAGGTCGGGGGGACAGTGCTATGGTCCTCACTGTCTGGGATGCCAGCAGTTGGGTGGGGTCCCTGAGAATAAGGTTTTCTCAGGGCTTGGCTTCCTGGCACAAAGAAGGCCTTTTAAACTCAGTTGCTCCAAAACCACCATTCTACTTCCTTTGCTAGATTTCAGGCATCTTGGTTCCTGCTAGTGCCCCTGAATCTATTGGTGAAAAAACCTCTTTCCTTTTCTCTTATTAAAACAAATTTGTCATTTCCTCCCACTCCCTCTGCTTCCCCCACTCCCCCACATATAAGCCTTTGAGATCCTTCTTCCCTGAGGGCTCAGAGCAAACCTGTCGGCTGATTCTTCCATTGGTCTTTAAATACTTTCCAGGGAGCAAGCAGATCTGGTTAAACCGGCTAATGTGTGTGACAGTGTGTACCACCCAGTAGACAATCAGGAAAGCTTTTGTTTTCATCATCTTAATTTTTATTTCCCTAAGTGGTCAGAGTTTTGCCTCTTATCTGCTGTAGACAGCAGAGAATTTATTGCCTGGAACAGCTCTGGCAGGACTTTCAGTCTTCTGAACTTCTAAGAAGACATATGCTCTCAGCCTAAACCATTTGCTCACAGCCTCTTTGAACTCAGCACATGCTATCCTTTCTCCATTTGGCAGGTGATCACAATGGAACAGGGTGAGTTTTAGGAACAGAGGGCTCTCTTTCCAGCTTTAAGCTGCAGACTCCTTTCCTTCCGGCTTGCCTTGGATCACGCAGCCCCTTGGTGAACGCATGTTTCTGCTTTTTGACTGCTCTTCCCTTCCATTCTTCCTCCCCTCGAATTTGAGCGTCAAGGTCTCTCTAGGTGGCCAGTGGCTGCTGATGCTTAATTTCACATCAGCTCCCTTTGCTTCCCACCCAGAAGTGTGGGGTTGCCTTGACTTCTTGCTTATTGGAACTTAGAGCTTTTATATCTCTACTAATTGATCCACAGAGGTAACCTTTATTGACCCGTTGGTAAGAAATGGTGAGCAATTAAGCTCTGGTCTCTAACAAGTGTTATTTCAACATTCACAGAATGCCTCTGGGTCAGACCCGCTGCTAATCTCAGAGATTACACACACAGGAGTAAGAAACTGACAAGCCTTGCCCTCAAAGACTGGAAGACTTGGGGGGAAGCCAGGCCTTTTACTCAACAACTTTACCAAGATGCAGTGTTAATGCCGTGGCAGAGGGGTGCGCAGACTACAGAAAGTGCTTACTGTGTGGGGGCCGCCTAGGGGAAGCATACGGGTGCTGATGTTTATTTTGGGCTAGCAGGCTGCTCCAGTTCAGAAGTTTGTAGGTAGGGTAGAATTCCAGGCAGGCTCTTGGAGGCACAAGAGCTCAGTGTGTTTGGAAAATGATGAGTGATTTTTTGTGCTTGAAAAGTGTAGGGTTGGTGGCAGCAGACGGGGGGAGAGGATGAACACTGGAGTTGACTCTGAGAAGAGAGACTGAGAGCAGCTGATGAAGGACTTAATGCAGCGTCAGAGTGAATGTGCCTTAAAACCATCTATGTTTGAACTTTATTTTCTAGGCAGAATGAAGTCATAAGCATTTTTTTTTAATAGAGGGTAATGATCAAGGGGCATGTTTATGAAAACGAATCTGGTGGAGAGAGAAGTCAAAAGTATGTGAGGGTCCTGACCTTGACTTGGCTTCCTCATGGACCGGGATGCGTGGACAACCTGGGAATATGCTCTGGGGTGCAGATCGCTGTAGCTGCTGTATTGGATGTCCAGCGTCAACGCAATTCATTACCTGAGCTCTGTTGCCCAAGCACATCCAGACTCCAAAGAAGCTCGGCACAGGGCTGCTGGTGGCCTCTGCTGATCTAAAATCTTCTGGGAGTATGTGACTTTTCAGTTATTGACAGTGACATTTCATAAGAATATTTTCTCCCCTGTTTATGTTCCTTTTGTCTTTGGGGAATTACAATTTATAAATGGGTATTTTGTGTCTAACTGAAATGTCTCCATATTCAAGTATTAAGTTTGCTGACTTGTCTTTGTGATGTTGTGTATACAGCAGACAAAACCTTTAGGGAGAGTTCTGCCTAGGAATTTCGGCATTTGCTCCTAAGGATCTTCCCCACATCCATAAGGGGCTACATTTTAAAAAATTCAGTGGAAAATGATTTAGTATTATTCTTCTTGATATCACTTTCTGATATTGAAAACTTGTACAGAAGACAAAAAAATTTTTTTTTTATGATAGTACAAAAGGGTAAGAAATGATAAATCTGCTTCAACTCCACCCTGAATCTGCTTCTGGGAGGAAATCCTTGCCTAAAATTTCATTTGTATCAGTTCAGAAATGTATCCAGCATACATGTGCTATTTTGTATACATTTTCCTCCTTTCTTTTTAGACACAAACAGGGAGCGTGAATGTTCTGTTGTCCTTTTTCATGTCAGGGTGCTTTGGGGACCACTCTGTACCAGCACATATGCATCTTCTTCATCCTTTTAAATAGCTTCATTGAACTCCACCAGCATGTACTCGGACGTTTGCCTTCATTTACCTAGCTCGTTATTCTCCTGTTTAAAGATGCTTATGTTGAGTTTCAAATTTATAATAGCAACTCAGAGTTGCAAAATGCAATTTATTTTTCTATAACTAGGTTTGGTTCATGAGTCTTGGTTTCTGCTGCTCCAGGAAAACTGCCAACTCCAGGAAGCTCAGATGATCAGATAGATGCAGCATGGCCAAAAAACACAAAGCAAAACAAACAAAAACAAACAAACCAATAGCAACAAACATGACCAGTTTTGTGGTTCATACTTAGTTCACTCAGGATTTCCCTCTGTCCTCAAATTGTACCCTTTTCCCTGAGGGAGATCTGGATCTCCAGAGGGGAGGCTTCTGTGCAGTTGTGTTCTGTTTTGTGGTTGCTCCTTTGCTTCTGTGAACTGCCTCCCACCCTTTGCAGTAACTGTTCCTGAGGCCTCCACCTGTACTCTTGTCAGAGGGTCATGTGCTTTTGTGTTCTTGTTAGAACCACAAAGACTCCTTAGGGATGACCCATCAGTGCTCAGGTGGGCCCCTCTGTCCCAAGTCCTCCCATGTCAGGTGCCGTGTTGGAATATCTGCTACTGTTGCTGCTAAGTCAGTTCAGTCGTGTCCGACTCTGTGTGACCCCGTAGATGGCAGCCCACCAGGCTCCCCCTTCCCTGGGATTCTCCAGGCAAGAACACTGGAGTGGGTTGCCATTTCCTTCTCCAATGTGTGAAAGTGAAAAGTGAAAGTGAAGTCGCTCAGTCGTGTCCGACCCCTGGCGACCCCACAGACTGCACCCTACCAGGCTCCTCCATCCATGGGATTTTCTGGACATGGACTTCCCTAAAAAGCTTGCAGGCCCCTTCTATTCTCAGGCTCCTAAACAAATCTGAGGTTTCTGTTACTCCCCACCCCAGGCAGAATATTCTACCCTAACCTCTGATTCCATTCCTTTCCGTTCAGTCGCGTCCGACTCTTTGCAACCCCGTGGACTGTAGCCTACCAGGCTTCTCCGTCCATGGGATTCTCCAGGCAAGAATACTGGAGTGGGTTACCATTTCCTTCTCCAGGGGATCTTCCCGACCCAGGGATCGAACCCAGGTCTCCCGCATTGGAGGCAGACGCTTTAACCTCTGAGCCACCAGGGAAGCCCTGATTACTGCCTCTCAGTTGCACCCTCCTGTGCCTGCTAGCCAAACTCTTAATTCCTATAGGTTTGAGATTATTTCAGTCTCAGTGTCTTCTTCATATTCTGGAATGTACATGATACCTCTGCTCTCTATGCTCCTAAGCTCTGGTTCTTGCCAGACAAGGCCCAGCATTTCAGATCCTAAAGAAACCTCTTCTCTTCTGCTGACCTTGAGTTTCTCTCTTTTCTGGTGCTGTAATGATCAAGGTCATTCTAGAGGCACTGCTCGGGGAGAGAAGGGATTGCTGAGAGGGGGAGATGTACTGGCTAATTCCTTAAAACCTTGTCCTATGAGGGTTGTTTCAGGTGTCCTGCCTGTTGAAGAGGCTGCACTGAGGACCCCTGAACTCAGGTCTCTTCGTGCCTCTATACGTAGATATATGTGTATGCTGCCCAGTATCTTTTAAGATGTCTATTAAAACTTCTTTATAAATGCATTTGGGGATTAATTAGGAGTTTCAGATTAGCAGATACACACTGCTGCTGCTGCTACTGCTAAGTTGCTTCAGTCATGTCCGACTCTGTGCAACCCCATAGATGGCAGCCCACCAGGCTCCCCCGTCTCTAGGATTCTCCAGGCAAGAACACTGGAGTGGGTTGCCATTTCCTCCTCCAATGCATGCAAGTGAAAAGTGAAAGTGAAGTCACCCAGTCACGTCCGACTCCTAGCGACCCCATGGACTGCAGCCTACCAGGCTCCTCCACCCATGGGATTCTCCAGGCAAGAGTACTGGAGTGGGGTGCCATTGCCTTCTCCAAGATACACACTACTATATATAAATAGATGATTAACAAGGATCTACTGTTTAGCACAGGGAACTATAGTCAATATCTTATAATAAACCTATAATGGAAAAGAATATGAAAAAGAAAAGAAATATATACGCACGTGTGTGCGTGCTCAGTGTGTCCCACTCTTTGGAACCCCATAGTCTGTAATCCGCCAGTCTCCTCTGTCCATGGAATTTTCCAGGCAAGAATGCTGGAGTGGGTTTCCATTTCCTTCTCTAAGGGATCTTCCTGAACCAGGGATCAAACCCATGTCTCCTGCATTGGCAGGCAAATTCTTTACCGTCTGAGCCACCAGGGAAGGCCAATGTATGTATGTATAATATACGTGTATTACTTTGCTGTACACCAGAAACTGACACAACATTGTAAATCAACTATCCTTCAATTAAAAAAAAATTAAACTGATGGATTTTGGGGAAAGCATTTCACTTGGTAATGGTTGTGACTCGCGTCTTCCTTTCCTCTCTCCACGCTTACCGTGCGGAGTGCAACAAGAATGTGCTCAGTGTGGAGGCTGGTGTAGAGGCAATCCTCAGATGCAGCTTCTCCGCATCTGTAACTGGGAGACTCTGATTTTAGCTTCTCATCTCCTCAGACCTGTCTTTGGTGCTAAGACTGGCCAGGTAAATTTGCATCCAAACATTAGCGTGGGAAGAATTTAGTTTTGATATGTAAAAACAGTACAACGCGCAAATGTGGCATAATGGATCACTTTATATCATATGGAGATTATTCATTAGATACATTAAGATTTAAAAAGATCTTAGATTTTTCTCAACAGCATCTAGTACAGGAACTTCCACCCACCCTTGGTTCTGTGAACATCTCCAGTAATATCCTGTCTCCCAAGCCTCCTTCCCATCTTCACTATGGAAGGATTGACTTCTGTTTACCTAACAACTCAGGTAGCTTGCTTCAAGGAATGAGCCTCTTTAAATGCTGTAAAACCTGGAACCTCTGAGCTGAAGGCATACAAGGAGACTTTTCAGTTGAGCAGGGATACCAACCTCACTGCCCAGCCCCTGGCTGTCAGACTCAGGTTCCTGGGGACCCTCACAGGCTGGTCCCAAGGGCTGCTGCTCTGTTGGATGCTGGGGCCGATGTGTGGTTCATGTTAGCACAGCTGAGAGAGGCCAGGCCTCTTGCAGAGACCTGACTGAGCCCGAAGCTTGAAGGGAAATAAACATGAAGAGTGTAAGAACTACAAACAGCCTGGCTTCCAGAAGGCAGGGTTCTTTCTCTGCCCATTCTACTCCATACTGGGAACTGAGACAATAGATGGAATGCCATCCTGTATCCTCAAACAGCTGACAGACAACCTCT